>NC_064633.1:613851807-614157353 GCF_023864275.1 Schistocerca cancellata | reverse complement strand
AGCTGCATCTAACCAGTCTCGGGACTGAAGACCACAACAACAACAACCCTAAAACCAACTCCACAAAGTGCCCCAATGGTCAAGAGTTTTAACTTCTGTGGACAACTTCTGGAACGGACGTTGAACGACGGTCAGAGGTTTATCAGTCATTTGTTGTTGTGGTCTTCGGTCCAGAGACTGGTTTGATGCAGCTCTTCTTGCTACTCTAACCCGTGCAAGCCTCTACATCCCCGAGTAACTACGGCAACCTACATCCTTCTGAATCTGATTACTGTATTCATCTCTTGGCCTCTCTCTACGATTTTTACCCACCACGCTAAATTGGTGATCCCTTGATGCCTCAGAATGTATCCTACCAACCGTGTAAGGTGGCTATAATTTCGCACCTTACAAGCACCCATCCATATACTTTGTCATGATCTGTAAAGGAGACTGACATTGTCACGAACGCTTTCCCTTTTATTGCATGAAAGGTGACGGAGTGTCCTTATTATCATACAAGTAGAGGTTGGAGCGATAGTGGAGATGAAACGGCAGGCGAAACCCAGGCTCTGGGTGGAAGACCCGCACAGGTGTTGGTCCTGCTTAAACACAGGAAGTAGCCAGACAGACGTCGTGGCACTTGAGCTCTGGAGCACAGTAGGGTGACGGCCGGGCACTATTGTAGTAGGGGCCGGAAGGATAACCGGATAATACTTCCGAACTCTGCAAATCTTGGACGCAGGTGAGAGGAACAAAGAAGCGGCACCTCGGAAACTACGCAGGCTGGATTATTTCCAAGGATTTTTACTCAGAAGCGTATCATTGTACGAGTATAGATTTTTCCTCGCAAACATTCCGCGCTGGACGACAAAAGACTAAAATATGGTTGGTCGGCGTTCGGAAGAAGCTGTAGAGAGGGAGAATATTCCGTGGTTTCAGTAATATGATTCGTTTTTGGAAATACGATGATGGGGAGCTGAGCCTTGCTGGGAAGCCAGCGCTGGAGGGACGAGGTGTTCCGTTGTGAGCGCCCGTCTGTGACGGTCGCTCGATATCAGCTTTGTTGGGACAGACGGACTTGCTCTCCTTGCTCTCAGGAGAGTTTATAGTTAGAACAGTTAGGCACTGTACTGGTTTGAACCTATACCATTGTGGACTTCACCTTCGCGGTGGGAGTCGTCGTTGAGTACGCAGCGTTCAGCAAGTGAGAGCACTTCTTCTGCCTTACTTAATTTGAGACGTTATCTAAACTCCGTCCTTGTGGCTGGGAGTTCGCGTTTCTTGTCTGTAAAACACAGAGAGGAGAAGACAGTATTAGAGTATATTAGTCAGAGGACCGCCTTCTGCCGTCATGGTATTTGAAAGAGTTTATTTGCGGCTGGAGTTTTTCCAGCGTCGCAGACGAGTACGAGAACTGTCACTTCGACGCACTGGACGCAGTACATACGGTGATATCGCAAATTGCTTCCGCTTATTAGGGCTATAAAAGCTAAACAGCTGTGATCACGTCAGTTTATTTCCACTGAGATTCCACACCACCGTAGATCATCTTTGAAAATAGTGTCTTCTAGTGTTTGGTACGTAGATGATGTCAGTCAATTCGCGTTATTGAACTTAGAATGCGCAGTCATAATAAGGGGCAGAACTGGGCAATTGAGTAGTAATTTTACTTAGGAAATGTAAAATTTGTAATATAAAGGTTTCTTTTTTCAATCTACAATAAATATACAGGGTGTTACAAAAACGTACGGCCAAACTTTCAGGAAACATTCCTCACACACAAATAAAGAAAAGATGTTATGTGGACATGTGTCCGGAAACGCTTAATTTCCATGTTAGAGCTCATTTTAGTTTCGTCAGTATGTACTGTACTTCCTCGATTCACCGCCAGTTGGTCCAATTGAAGGAAGGTAATGTTCACTTCGGTGCTTGTGTTGACATGCGATTCATTGCTCTACAGTACTACCATCGAGCACATCAGTACGTAGCATCAACAGGTTAGTGTTCATCACGAACGTGGTTTTGCAGTCAGTGCAATGTTTACAAATGCGGAGTTGGAAGATGCCCATTTGATATATGGATTAGCACGGGGCAATAGCCGTGGTGCGGTACGTACGTATCGAGACAGATTTCCAGAACGAAGGTGTCCCGACAGGAAGAAGTTTGAAGCAATTGATCGGGGTCTTAGGGAGCACGGAACATTCCAGCCTATGACTCGCGACTGGTTAAGACGTAGAACGACGAGGACACCTACAATGGACGAGGCAATTCTTCGTGCAGTTGACGATAACCCTAATGTCAGCGTCAGAGAAGTTGCTGCTGTACAAGGTAACGTTGACCATGTCACTGTATGGAGAGTGCTACGGGAGAACCAGTTGTTTCCGTACCATGTACAGCGTGTGCAGGCACTATCAGCAGCTGATTGGCCTCCACGGGTACACTTCTACGAATGGTTCATCCAACAATGTGTCAATCCTCATTTCAGTGCAAATGTTCTCTTTACGGATGAGGCGTCATTCCAATGTGATCAAATTGTAAATTTTCACAATCAACATGTGTGGGCTGACGAGAATCCGCACGCAATTGTGCAATCACGTCATCAACACAGATTTTCTGTGAACGTTTGGGCAGGCATTGTTGGTGATGTCTTGATTGGGCCCCATGTTCTTCCACCTACGCTCAATGAAGCACGTTATCATGATTTCATACGGGATACTCTACCTGTGCTGCTAGAACATGTGCCTTTACAAGTACGACACAACATGTGGTTCATGCACGATGGAGCTCCTGCACATTTCAGTCGAAGTGTTCGTACGCTTCTCAACAACAGATTCGGTGACCGATGGATTGGTTCCATTCCATGACCTCCACGCTCTCCTGACTTCAACCCTCTTGACTTTCATTTATGGGGGCGTTTGAAAGATCTTGTCTACGCAACCCCGGTACCAAATGTAGAGACTCTTCGTGCTCGTATTGTGGACGGCTGTGATACAATACGCCATTCTCCAGGGCTGCATCAGCGCATCAGGGATTCCGTGCGACGGAGGGTGGATGCATGTATCCTCGCTAACGGAGGACATTTTGAACATTTCCTGTAACAAAGTGTTTGAAGTCACGCTGGTACGTTCTGTGTGTTTCCATTCCATGATTAATGTGATTTGAAGAGAAGTAATAAAATGAGCTCCAACATGGAAAGTAAGCGTTTCCGGACACATGTCTACATAACATATTTTCTTTCTTTGTGTGTGAGGAATGTTTCCTGAAAGTTTGGCCGTACCTTTTTATAACAACATGTATAAGCAGGAACAACGTTGATCATTTAGTAGGATTAGTTGCCTTCATCATTCATTTATGTTCAATTGTAATTTATAGAATTAAGAGATCCTAAGACATGCTTCAAGGGGTAGTCAGACAGGGCTGAATCTTAATTTTAGCGTTTATTATTTTCCGCTGCGCACATTCATTTTATACCCGCCTGGAGTAGCATCTTGGAACCGATTTCCTCTAGTGAAGTTAGGCCACAAATTTCTCCTCTCCCCAATTCTATTCAATACTTCCTCATTAGTTACGCGATCTACCCATCTAATCATCAGCATTCTTCTGTAGCACCACATTTCGAAAGCTTCTATTCTCTTCTTGTCCAAACTGTTTATCGTCCATGTTTCACTTCCATACATGGCTACACTCCATACAAATACTTTCAGAAACGACTTTCTGACACTTAAATCTATACTCGATGGTAACAAATTTCTCTTCGTCAGAAAGGCTTTCCTTGCCATTGCCATTCTACATTTTATATCCTTTCTACTTCGACCATCATTAGTTATTTTGCTACCCAAATAGCAAAACTCCTTTACTACTTTAAGTGTCTCATTTCCTAATCTAATACCCTCAGCATCACCCGATTTAATTCGAGAACATTCCATTATTCTCGTTTGGCTTTTGTTGATGTTCATCTTATACCATCCTTTCAAGACACTGTCCATTCCCTTCAGCTGCTCTTCCAGGTCCTTTGCTGTCACTGACAGAACTACAATGTCATCGGCGAACGTCAAAGTTTTTATTTCTTCTCCATGGATTTTAATACCTACTCCGAATTTTTCTTTTGTTTCCTTTACTGCTTGCTCAATATACAAATTGAATAGCATCGGGGGGAGGCTACAACTCTGTCTCACTCCCTTCCCAACCACTGCTTCCCTTTCATGTTCCTGTACTCTTATAACTGCTATCTGGTTTCTGTATAAATTGTAAATAGCCTTTCGCTCCCTGCATATTTCCCTTGCCACCTTCAGAATTTGAAAGAGAGTATTCCAGTCAACATTGTCAAAAGCTCTCTCTAAGTCTACAAATGCTAGAAACGTAGGTTTGCCTTTCCTTACTCTATTTACTAACATAAGTTGTAGAGTCAGTATTGCCTAATGTGTTCCACCATTTCTACGGAATCCAAACTGATCTTCCCCGAGGTCGGCTTCCACCAGTTGTTCCATTCGTCTGTAAAGAATTCGTGTTAGTATTTTGCAATCATGGCTTATTATACTGATAGTTCGGTAATTTTCACATCTGTCAACACCTGCTTTCTTTGGGACTGGAGTTATTACATTCTTGCTCACTAGATGGTAGAGTTTTGTTAGGCCTGGGTCTCCCAAGGCTGTCAGTAGTTCTAATGGAATTTTGTCAACTCCGCGGTATGCTTCGATAATCGTCTGGTCTCGGATATATAAGTGCTAAAAAATTTATCGTTTTCAAGTGAATTATTTAAATAAAGAAATAAGACCAGCTCTGCAGAAAGCGGAAAGAGCGATCAGTGCTACTTTAATACGAGTAACAATGCCGACAGAAACAAACAACAAACACATGGCACAAGAATTGGCGCAGCGTTGCTGAGACAATAGTTTACCTGTTGCCATGTGTCGTGGCTCAAGATACGCGGGTACGTGCAGTGTGCATGGCCTCCCCCCTCCCCCCTCCGCCCACATGGTCTGTACGGCGGTATCTCGGTCGTCGCCGGACATCCGTTGCTTTGTAGATTGGTACCAACCCTAGTCTGGACATTTTTTACGAAGTGACATAGCAGTGAAGTACGATGCTTCGTTTCCTTTAAAAGTTAAAGGAAATGATTTATTTTTGGTATTCACGCACTTACAACTTCTCGAGAAAAGCGGCGAACGGTGGGCGAACTAAGTTTTCTTTTTTTTTTTTTTTTTTTTTTTGCCCATTGAATTTAATGTTTTTATTCTATGTATCTTCAAACTTACTCTACATCTGCATTTAACTGGATACTACGCAAACCACACTTAAGTGCGTGAGAGAGGATTCATCGACCACCTTTACAATAATTCTCTATTATTCCACTCACGAAGAGCGTGCAGAAAAAACGAACACCTATATTTTTACGTGAGAACTCTGATTTCCCTTATTTCTCCCTATGTAGGTCGGCGTCACCGAAATATTTTCGCATTCGGAGCAAAAAATTGGTCATCGGAATTTTGTGAGAAGATTCCGCTGCAACGAAAAACGCCTTTGTTTTAATGCTGTCCATCCCAAATCTTGTATCCGTGACACTCTCCCCTATTTCTCGATAATACAAAACGTGCTGGTCTTCGTTGAACTTTCTGTATGTACTCCGTTACTCCTATCTGGTAAGGATCCTAGACCGAGCAGCAGTACTCCAAAAGAGGACGGACAAACGTAATGTATGCAGTCTCTTTAGTAGATCTGTTGCATTTTTTAAATATTATGCCAATAAAACACTCTTTTTGGTTTGCCTTCGACACAAGATTTTCTACGTGTTCTTTGGAATTTAAATTGTTCGTAATTGCAATTCCTAGGTATTTAGTTGAATTTATGGTTGATTTATCGTGTAACCAAAGTTTAACGGATTCCTTTTAGCGCCGGCCAGAGTGGCCGAGCGATTCTAGGCGCTACAGTCTGGAACCGCGCGACCGCTACGGTCGCACGTTCGAATCCTGCCTCGGGCGTGGATGTGTGTGATGTCCTTAGGTTAGTTAGGTTTAAGTAGTTCTAATTTCTAGGGGACTGATGACCTCAGATGTTAAGTCCCGTAGTGCTCAGAGTCATTTGAACCATTTTACAGATATCTTTTCTAAATCATTTGTTTTGGTCTTCTGATGATTTTACAGGACGATAACCGACAGCGTCGTCTGCAAACAACCTAAGACGACTGCTCACATTGTCTCCTAAATCGTCTATATAGATGAAGACCAGCAGAGGGCCTATAAGACTGCCTTGGGGGACGCCAGAAATCCATTCTGTTTTACTCGATGACTTTCCGTCAGTTACTACGACCTGTGACCTCTGAGACAGGAGATCACGTATAACTAAGACGATATTCCATAAGCACGTGATTTCACTACAAGCCGCTTGTGCTATACAGTGAAGCAAAATATTAAGAATAAAAAATCGAAAATCGGTTGTTTCGAAACCGGATATTTAGAGGGGTTTTAACAGTCGGGTTAAACTTGGCGTTTTAGAGAACCGACATAACCGGAACAGCCATCCCCAGTTTACGATGGGGGCGCTGGCAGGCACAGAAAACAGAGGACGAAGACCCTGCGAACTGGACTCTCAAATCCCGTCCTGTAATGAACAAAAAGTTAACGTCTCGCAACGATATACTGCATTTTACGATGATAATAACATGGCGAAGGTATTATTGGTTTTTGGTTGGTTAGTTGATTTAGTGGGGGGAGGGGGGGGACCAAAAAACGAGATCATGGGTCTCATCGGATCAGGGGGGGACGGGAAAGGAATTCGGCCGTGGCCTTTCAAATGAACCATCGCAGCATCTGCCTGAAGCAATTTAGCAAAGTCACGGTAAACCTAAATCGGGATGGACGGACGCGGATTCGAACCGTCGTCCTCCCGAAAGTGAGTCTAGTGCTAATCACTGCGCCATGGCGTTGGCTATGGGACCAAACTGTTGAGGTCGTCGGTCCCTAGCTTTACACACTACTAAATCTAACTTAAACTAACTTACGCTAAAGACAACACACACACACACACATGCCCAGGGAGGACTCGAACATCCGACGGAGGGAAAGATGTTATTCAGCACGAAAGACACAGTAGTTCGGTTGCCGGTACTGTCGAGGATTTCTGCTCGGTGGGAGGACTGGTACGGTAGGCACTCAGCGCCGTGAAGCCAACTGAAGAGCCACTTGACCTGGTGTTAGCGGCTCCTCCGTCTGCGAAACGACCGGGTGGCTCGTGTGTTGACCACATGCGTTCGCATGACGCCGGAATGCAGACGATGACAGGTGTAACGCCGGAAATGCATATCCGTCTCTTTCCATCTATTGCACTGCAATTTTTTTTCCTTATTTTGTCACCTGAAGATATGACATCTCTGTCTCTTTATATATTGTAATTGTTTTACTGTTTGTATATATATATATTTATACATTTATGTTGGTTTGTTTAGTGAATATTATTTGTATTTATACGCTGGGTCTGGCCTAGGGAAAACTATGCTATCGAAAGAATACATCGATAGGTCGTGTGGAGAACCAAAGTGTTTAGGATCTTTGGTAGTGTTAACTCTGTCGCGTGGAGCGCGGGCAGAGAGAGAGTCTGGCTGGAGTAGTGCAGTGGAGCAGGAGTGTTGTGTGACGCTCCCGCGAGTTGCCGCGCTTTCGGGGTTTGGCAGCATGTAATTGCGCTCGACGTGCAATGATCCTTTCTGACACGGTATCGCGGACGGGAAGCATTAGCTGGCACACATCTAGAGCCCGTTTCGTGTGGTGACCGTCTTGAGAAGAAGGCGCGCCAACATCCAGCTTGTACAACAGCGACGGCCGACAATGAGTGACTGTCGCCACCTCCTCGATCGACGGCTTCAAACCTTCAATCAACCAACAAGGAAGACTGGAAGCACGTAAAGTTTTAGAACTGTATGGCAGACCTCAGCTTTTCAAACTTTTCAAACTGTTGCATCACAAAAATACGGCAACTTAGCATGAACCTTTGTTGCTCATTGTCCCAATTGCATTCCTTTTCCGAAATGAACCCGAGTGTCGTTGAAATTCAGACGCTAGCATTAAAGTATAATCATTCCATTTCACTACTTTAATTTCAAAGTTCAGTTAAAGTATTCATAGCTGGCTACAATATTAGGTTACAAAAGCACAAATTAAGAGTGCGAGTTTTGTTACCATATTTCAGCTTACCTGTGACTGCAGCTCAGCTTGGTACGTACTAAATTTTACTATTGTTAATTGTTCAGAATCATTTGATTCAAGTTCAAAGTTAAATCTCTTATTTCTAAATTGCGTAGATTCAAGTAGCTTTCGAAATGATTGCTGAGGTAGTCCAAGACTAATCGTATTTTACTGAATTTCGATGTGCTTCAGAAAGAAAGCTCACTGTTAACTTCAGTCCCTAAATTAACTTTCGATTTTCCGGTTATATTAATTCTTTTGCTAAATTATGATAGAGCGTAGCGAAATTTATTACTTCTGACAAACTTTCAGTTTTCACACTACACGTGTCAACCTTCAGTTGCCACGCTTCTAGTGCTAATTATATGTGTAATAACCTTTCTTTTTCAGTTACTATAGTAATTGTCCATTGGACTGGCGACCGTAATTTCCCCCAAATCTCAAATATCTAATTATCGCTAGTTAATTGTTAACGTAACGGCCGCACATTTACTTTCTTTATTAACTTTACACCTTTTCAAAATTAATTACCACCAGTTTCAGTGGCATTTTTCCTTTCATTTAGATGTAACCCTTTCGTCCCTCTTTACCGACAGATTAACTTCGGTGACGATTGCTTTTCCCAAATTTCCATTAGGTACACGCGGTTTAATTTTTCACTGTCATTAAGGTCGATAAGCGAGGGGGAGGTTACACAGGGTGGCCAATAGGTAGCCCTTAGCCCTTCACGGCATGGACGAAGAACTCGTTTTTCAAACCAGAGCGTAACCTTTGTCACAAGGCGGTGCGTATAAAATCAGTTTCAAGCGCTGTCGAAAAATTAATTATTTCTCAGTAATGCTATTCTACACGAAAATGTCTATAGTTAGGTACACACGAAAATACAGTGTCGCTTACAGAACGCTTGGAGCTATCCAGATTTACTTTCACTGCAGACTAGGTTCTAGTTTTACACAAGAAGACACTGTTTGGCGTTATTGCATCCACGACAGCATTTTCGTCTGCCTGTATGACGACAGATGTTGACGTACACAGTTAACTACAAAAGCGGGCAGTGGTGCATTAACTATACAAGAAGTGGAAGAATAGTTTACAATACGTCCAAAGTAACGATAGTGAAAAATAAAAACAGTCTTGGTTGCGAAATTCTTTAATGTCAATGACGCACTTCACTCTTTTGGGGCATCATCAGACTGTCCATAAAAACAACAGAACCATTCAATTAGTAACAAACGGAGGAAGGGCATGGTTCTGCCCTGAACGAGTAGCAGATAAAGTGACCTGAAACTGATAGAAACTTGCATATATCATCAAGAAGGTACAGAAAGGTGGCAGAAAATTCCACCGAATATCGCATGTTAGCTTGAACACACCTGCAGACTGCACCATTATAGTACAAAACAGGACCATGTTTACAAAATAAACGCAATAAGAGCAGCATGCAGTATGCAGTACAGTGTCCCTTTGCTGTGCACACAAATACTGCTGTGACCGGTCAAGATGCAAACATTCCGTTGAGTGTGGCAAGAGATTCCCATTTGGCGCGGGTGACCGACGTAAGCACATTTACGAAATACAAAGGCTGCATAAACCTAATAAATTATGATGCATGTAAGCGAACCATTGCAGCCGCATGAAACCAAAAGTACATGAAGGTATCCCTATATAAAACAGAACAAATATATAAACTTATGACATAAAGTAGCGAGTCAAAATATGTCATTAAAACTGATATACGGAGTAAAGTAGCTAGGTTTTAGAGTACTTGCACAGCGTACGCGTACAAAACCGACAACCAAAACATTAAGGCATCAGGAACTGGGGCAGTCGTCAGCACAACGAACCGTTGTCAATGACGTGTTTCTAGTCATTAAAACAAAAGTATAAGTTACAGAATATAGAAAGGTAAAGTCACCTATGATAAAATAAGGTCATTACTCAGCGTCCCTTTGAAATACATCTCTCATAAATTCCTACCCAACATAACAAACAAGTTAAAAATTAGGCTGTCGTCAAAATAAAACACTGGAAAAATTGTATCCTAATATACATGGTTTCTGCTAGTCAGGTTGCCTATGTCCGTAGTACTGTCTGGCGCCACTTGCGCATTGACATAGGTTTCATAGCACCTAGCCCGAGCGGCGGTTTCGAAACCTTTTTTTAAAGTTTTTAAAACTATTTAGAAAAAAATTTGTTTTCTGTTTTTTATGTGTGTTGCGGTGTGTGAAAATTATCTCCCGTCTTTTGTTATTTCCAGTACGACATCTGAGGATGGGCTTACAATAGTCCGAAACCGGTCGTGTGAAAATAAAGTAATTTACAACTGAAGCGGTATTTTCAACCTCTACAAGTAGCTGATTTGAATAAAAACGGGACATTGATCCTCCTTTTTTGTTTACCTTGTGGCACTTGGGTGTCTGACATCACTGAACAAGAGTTCTTTGTATCTGGCCACAGCTATTTGCCATGCGATAGGGATTTCGAGATGAGGAAGAGGCTGCCCAGGGTACCTGCACATGAAGACCTGCATGATACTGTAAAATCTGCTACATAAGGTAAAACATCTGAAGGCGTTAACTTATCAGAAAAAGATCATCAATACTCATTCTGCTGACGATTCTTGGCTAGCAACAAAAAATTGCACATGTCAAAGGTAATCTCTGCAAGGAATCCTGAAGTCATATAACTAAAATATATCTTTCAGAGAATCAGAAACTTGGTAAAATGTTAATATTAAAAAAAAAAACGGGAGTCGATGTTTCTGACATTGGAAATGTAATATGTAACGGAACTGAAGGGCAAGGAGTACTCGGCAAATAAAAAAAAAAAAAAATACTTGTTATGTTCAAATGTGTGTGAAATCTTACGGGACTTAACTGCTAAGTTCATCAGTCCCTAAGCATACACACTACTTAACCTAAATTATCCTAAGGACAAATACACACACCCATGCCCGAGGGAGGACTCGAATCTCTGCCGGGACCAGCCGCACAGTCCATGACTGCAGCGCCTAAGACCGCTCGGCTAATCCGGCGCGGCAAAGACTTGTTATCAATGATACCATATTTGGATGAAAGTACACACCATACTAATGTGCACTGATTTGTACTTTGCATTTCTTTCAAATAGTGTACTGGTGGTAATTTAAGGAGATGGGACCTGGATAAACCGACTAAACCAGAGGTTGTACAGAGTTTCAGGGAGAGCATAAGGGAACAATTAACAGGAATGGGGGAAAGAAATACAGTAGAAGAAGAATGGGTAGCTTTAAGGGATGAAGTAGTGAAGGCAGCAAAGGATCAAGTAGGTAAAAATGCGAGGGCTACTAGAAATCCTTGGGTAACAGAAGAAATATTGAACTTAATAGATGAAAGGAGAAAATTAAAATATGCAGTGAATGAAGTAGGCAAAAACGAATACAAACGTCTCAAAAATGAGATCGACAGGAAGTGCAAAATGGCTAGGCAGGGATGGCTAGAGGACAAATGTAAGGATGTAGAGGCTATCTCACCAGGGGTAAGATAGATACTGCCTACTGGAAAATTAAAGAGACATTTGGAGAAAAGAGAACCACTTATATGAATATCAAGAGCTCAGATGGAAACCAAGTTCTAAGCAAAGAAGGGAAAGCAGAAAGGTGCAAGGAGTACATAGAGGGTCTATACAAGGGCGATGTACTTGAGGACAATATTATAGAAATGGAAGAGGATGTAGATGAAGATGAAATGGGAGATATGATACTGCGTGAAGAGTTTGACGGAGCACTGAAAGACCTGAATCGAAACAAGGCCCCGGGAGTAGACAACATTCCATTAGAATTACTGACAGCCTTGGGAGAGCCAGTCCTGACAAAACTGGTGCAAGATATATGAGCCAGGCGAAATAACCTCAGACTTCAAGAAGAATATAATAATTCCAATCCCAAAGAAAGCAGATGTTGACAGATGTGAAAATTACCTAACTATCAGTTTAATAAGCCACGGCTGCAAAATACTAACGCTAATTCTCTACAGACGAATGGAATAACTAGTGGAAACCTACTTTGGGGAAGATCAGTTTGGATTCCGTAGAAATATTGGAACACATGAGGCAATACTGACCCTACGACTTATCTTAGAAGCTAGATTAAGGAAAGGCAAATCTACGTCTCTAGCATTTGTAGACTTAGAGAAAGCTTTTGACAATGTTGACTGGAATACTCTCTTTCAAATTCTAAAGGTGGCAGAGGTAAAATACAGGGAGCAAAAGGCTATTTACAATTTGTACAGAAACCAGACGGCAGGGACCCGAAAGGGGAGCAGTGGTTGGGAAGGGAGTGAGACAAGTTTGTAGCCTCTCCCCAATGTTATTCAATCTGTATATTGAGCAAGCAGTGAATGAAACAAAAGAAAAATTTGGAATAGGTATTAAATCCATGGAGAAGAAATAAAAACTTTGAGGTTCGCCGATGACATTGTAATTCTGTCAGAGACAGCAAAGGACTTGGAAGAGCAGTTGAACGGAATGGATAGTGTCTTGAAAGGAGAAAATAAGATGAACATCAACAAAAGCAAGACGAGGATAATGGAATGTAGTCGAATTAAGTCGGGTGATGATGAGGTAATTAGATTGGGAAATGAGTCACTTAAAGTAGTAAAGGACTTTTGCTATTTGTGGAGCAAATAAGTGATGATGGTCGAAGTAGAGAGGATATAAAATGTAGACTGACAATGGCAAGGAAAGCGTTTCTGAAGAAGAGAAATTTGTTAACATCGAGTATAGGTTTAAGTGTCAGGAAGTAGTTTCTGAAAGTATTTGTATGGAGTGTAGCCATGTATGGAAGTGAAACATGGACGATAAATAGTTTGGAGAAGAAGAGAATAGAAGCTTTGGAAATTTGGTGCTACAGAATAATGCTGAAGATTAGATGGGTAGATCACATAACTAATGAGGAGGTATTGAATAGGATTGGAGAGAAGAGAAGTTTGTGGCACAAGTTGACTAGAAGAAGAGACCGGTTGGCAGGACATGTTCTGAGGTATCAAGGGATCACCAATTTAGTAATGGAGGGCAGCGTGGAGGGTAAAAATCGTAGAGGGAGACCAAGAAATGAATACACTAAGCAGATTCAGAAGGATGTAGGTTGCAGTAGTTACTGAAAGATGAAGAAGCTTGGACAGGATAGAGTAGCATGGAGAGCTGCATCAAACCAGTCTCAGGACTGAAGACCACAACAACAACAGTGTACTGGTGCCAAAAGCGAAGCTACTTTTGGCACTTAGCTGATTTTCGAGTGAAAGGGTATAGACGTTTAGCTATGTTTAATATTTCTGGCTTTAGCAGTTCATGCTACATGTATCATCGTATCATGACTCAAATACAACAATTTATCTACCATTGTCCTTGTATTCAGTGTACATTATATTTCACTCTAAAATTTAAAATGAAGGCTCTTGTGGTGCATCTTTTTAATATGACTACTAAACAGCATACTGGCAGTTGGCAAGTTTTTGGATTATACTCTTGATACTGTTAGTTTACTTTTGCCACTTTTTTCTTGTTTTCTTTGTTTACTGTGATAATTTCGGTTAATTTTGTAAAAAAGTTTGAGAACAGTATTGTTTTTCATGTTGTCGTGACTCAAAGGGGGAGATCGGGATTAATGAGGGTCGGATAAACTGCGTTCCACTGTTGAAAGGAGAAAAAGAGGAGGAGATGGAGACTGGAGGCTGTGAGGACTAAGCGGGAGTGCAGGTAGCGACGGTTGTGTCGCCGACAAGGGCCCTGCGCCCTCTATTCTTGGCATCTCCTTGTGTGTGTGTGTGTGTGTGTGTGTGTGTGTGTGTGTGTGTGTGTGTATGTGTAGGCACGCGCGGCACGAGCGTCGTAATGTCACGAGCGCGCGCGTCCACAGCTACGTGGCTACCTGACGTGACTCGTTTGCATGGCCAGGCCAGGCGAGGCGAGGGCCCGGCTAATAGATTTATACGCGGCCACAAGGCAGCGTGCGGCCGTCAGGAAAAAAAAGAAGGACCCGAGCTCACCACACCACAACACACCACACCACACCACACGGTGGTCTGCCCAGAGGAGGGCCAAAGAAACCACGACGATGACAAATGCGGCGCGCAGGCTGCCGCTCCAAAAAGAGAACACGCTCTCTGCTGCTGCTTGCTTCGCCGCCGCTGCCGCCGTCTCGAGAGGAAATTAGCGAAGGAGTTCCTTTCATTTCTTTCCCCGCGGCACCCCTCCGTCCCTCCCTCTTGTAGCAGCCTTTCAGGGTTTTCTTTTTCTTCCGCGCTCAGATTTATCTGCGAGATATTGTTGATTTGTAGGCGGACCGCCCCGCCTATTGTTCGCTGTCTGTAAAGAGAGGAGGAGGAGGAGAGAGAGTGAGAGAGGGGGAGAGGAAGGGAAGGGAACGTGGGTGGTAGCAGCAGCTAAGAAGGACAGCAGGCGGCCGGAGGGACGAGGGCATAGGGCGCGCCGTGCCTGGGCCAGATGGCGCGACCTGCAGGCGGAGATAGTGGCAGGTAACAATGGGCAAGCGCGCTCGGGAGCCGGGGAAGCCCCGCGGCGGCGCGCTCAGGCGTGCTAACTGCGCGAATTGTTGCCGAGTCCGCCTGCAGTGCAGTTGGCAATCGTTACCGTGCTACTGACAGGAAATACTCGGTATCGATGCTACTAGAAACTCCCTGTCCTAGTTCCACGCGTAACACAGCAGTGATTCTATACAGAATTTGCAGTTGAGGTACCTCCTCTTTTAACCACAGTAAACGACGCATCGCTTGAACAAAAAACTGTGACTCGTTGTTGTACGAAACCACACGACACACTTGTCTACAAGAAGGGTGGCAGAAGCAATCCATAAAATTAGCACCCATTATGTTTGATGATATTTCCACCATTTGGCTGCAAACTTCTCTACCTTATATTACTATCATGATTTTGGTCTTAATCTATTATCAAGTACAGCAGTGCTCAGTATAATTAGATTTTATTAAGTGAAGTCACTGTCGAGATCTACAGAGCTGGGTGTCCCAGCTGTGGATAAATGCAAAATCACTGATATATATGGCAGATGGGTACAAAACATGTTTGCTGGCTGGAGTGGCCGTGCGGTTCTAGGCGCTACAGTCTGGAGCCGAGCGACCGCTACAGTCGCAGGTTCGAATCCTGCCTCGGGCATGGATGTATGTGATGTCCTTAGGTTAGTTAGGTTTAATTAGTTCTAAGTTCTAGGCGACTGATGACCTCAGAAGTTATGTCGCATGGTGCTCAGAGCCATTTGAACCATTTGAACAATACATGTTTTTTAGCCACAGAATAATTCAACCACAGAAATAACATCAGTACAGTAGTTTCACGTGTAGTGAACACGGTCTGAAAATATACTATGGAAGTTACTGGTTGACTAACAACCAATAATTTCTCTAGTACACTTTCAGAACATGTCCACTGGTTGGCTAACAACCAGTAACTTTCGTAGTACAGCTTCAGACTATATTCCCTGCACATGTAACTACTGTATTGGTGTTCATTCTGCGTCTCACTTCTTCTATGACTGGAAAACATGTTTGCTACCTGTCTGCCATACATTTCGGTGATTTTGTGCTTATCTACACCCAGTACAATATAGCCTCAAGCTGACATCATTTATCACAGTCTAATTACAACTAACATTGTTGTACTTGACAATGGCTTAAGGCCGAAATCATGACACCAATATAAAAGGATGAGGTCCAAACAAACAAATTCAATGTATCATTATTTTCATCATGGCAGCGACAACGGCAACCGTCACGAAATTGTCTCGAATGAGAAACAGCCCACAGCAGCACTGAATTACGTTTATTTTAAACCTTGACCATGGTTTCTGCTATAACAATATAGCCTTCTTCAGAAGTCCTAAGAAATGATCAAAATGACATCTAGACCAGTGATACAATCTACATATAAACTTCAAGATTACGTAAGTGGTATCATACGAGGGTCAGTCCAAAAGAAATGCACACTAATTTTGTAAAAATACAGTTTTCATTCTGCATGTGTGAAAGTTTTACTGTGTGTAGATACATCCTTCCCGCTTGTTTTCAAACTTAGTTCAACCTGTTCCCGTGAGTGGCGCCGTCGCAGCATGTGTTCAAGATGACTGCTACACTTGACGTTCGTGTTCAAGATGACTGCTACACTTGACGTTCGTCAGAAGCAACGTGCTGTCATAGCATTCCTGTGATGTGAAAACGAGGCAGCGGGAAACATCCACAAGAGGTTGAAAAAGGTGTATGGAGATGCTGCTATCGATCGCAGTACAGTTAGTCGGTTGGCAAGCAGGTTACGTGATGAAAGCAAGCACGGCAATATTGAGTATTGTCCTCGCAGTGGCAGGCCTCGTACTGCACACACTCCAGACAATGTGCAGAGAGTTAATGAACTGGTGACTGCTGACAGACGCATCACAGTGAACGAATTGTCACGCTGCGTTGGGATAGGGGAAGGAAGTGTTTGCAGAATACTAAAAGTGTTGGCGTTAAAAAAAAGTTTGTGCCAGGTGGGTTCCCAGGATGTTGACAGTGGCTCACAAAGAAACAAGAAAAACGGTATATAGCGAACTTTTGGAACAGTACGAGAAAGGTGGAGATGAATTTCTTGCAAGAATTGTGACAGGTGATGAAACACGGCTCCATCATTTTTCACCAGAGACGAAGAGGCAATCAATGGAGTGGCATCATACAAATTCACACAAGGAAAAAAAAATTCAAAACCACACCTTCTGCTGGAAAAGTTATGGCTACGGTGTTTTTCGATTCCGAAGGACTCTTGCTTGTGGACATCATGCCAAGTGGAACCACCATAAATTCTGATGCATATGTGACGACACTGAAGAAACTTCAAGCTCGACTGAGTCGTGTTCGACCACATCGGCAAAAGCAGTATGTTTTGCTGTTGCACGACAACGCACGGCCACATGTCAGTCAAAAAACCATGGAAGCGATCATAAAACTCGGATGGACAACACTGAAACACCCGGCTTACAGTCCTGACCTGGCTCCGTGTGACTATCATCTCTTTGGGAAACTGAAAGACTCTCTTCGTGGAACAAGGTTTGAAGATGATGACTCCCTTGTGCACGATGCCAAACAGTGACTCCAACAGGTTGAGAGGTGGCATGAGCCCCCTCTCATATTTCTATCTTACGATTCTCCTCTCTAATTGCATGCGGTGGAAAGTTGCTATTCCTTCACACGCGGACTTCCCACGCAGCGTCTCTCGTCACCCGGGTGGTCCAGTGACAGGCGGGCTCTGTTTGACTTTGAAAGGGTAAGCCGACAGGTGTGAGGGAGTCGAGTGAATGCTTTCCAGACGCCGACATTGTCAAGAGGCATGCCCGCAGGGCCTGAAGTAGCGGCTGGGCTAGAGGTTCCGTTACTTCGCAGAAACTTAGCGAAAACACTTTCTGGCGGGCTACCAGCGAGGCGTGGGAATGACTTGTGTACCCAGGCAGCTGTGGCGGGAAAATTCCCGCGCTTTCTGCAAAATAGTAACTGTGATTGGCTTGCTCAGGGCATAGCTCCGTGACATAGCAAGATCGGCGCAGAAATTGGCGCCAAGAATCTCCATTGGTGGAATGGTAGTGCTCCGGCAATAGAGTGGAATTTTCCGCCGGTTTTCGAGTTGCTGATTGGAACGTTTAACCACGGCCACTGTCGTGGGGGCGGGAATGTTCTGTGTTCGGTTTTGTACGGGTGCTCTTGTGAGTAGTCGGCTCTCGCCTTTCGGTCGAGGACGTCGAAGCAACCAGCCATCGCCTGCGGTGCGCCAGATCGTGTTCTGGCAGTCAAGAAGACAGTTTGGTAACGTATGTCCGCAGCACCGGCAGATAGGGATTTTCCTAGGTGATAATCAGAGCTCAGCAGAGCGCGCCTGTTCGTCTTTTTTCTAACTTTGTTCTGTCTTGGGTAGCAGCAATTAATGTTGGGTTGGCTTTGTGTTTTCTCTAAGATTTGAGTTGCAAGGAATTGGCTGCACATACCACTTCGTCATAATCCTCACAATCTAGTTTAGGGACAACTTCACAGTCACAGCATTTGTATGAGTATCCAATTTGAGCCAATTTGATGTATTGTTTCATGTGTTTTTGTTTATTATTTTGTGTTTAGTCTTAATAAATCATATTGTTATTTTGGACAGAACTTTCATTCTGTTAATCGATAGAGCAACCCCATCATTCCTCACTATGTTAATGAAACCTTCGTTTATTTAACTTATTTATCAAATTAAATTATTACAGGTGCCAAACTCTCTTCTACTCCACTAGCAGGGTTGATTAGAGTCAGTTCGCGTATTTTTTTTAATCCTTGTGCAACAGCAAAAGTTGGAGTTAGAATAGGGGGGGGGGGGCTTAGAGCATCATGTACATATGTAGATTCTAGAAGAATTGAGTGTTAAATACACTGCTAGCCCCGGCACCTCGCAAGGTTGGTCCAGAATTTTACCGTGCGGGTCTGGTTCCAAGATGGCGTAAGGCAGTTGAGAGGGATGGAAATTACGTGGAGAAATGAAAATATTGTTCCTAAAGGATGTATCTACACACTGTAAAACTTTCAAACATGTTGAATAAGAGATGGATTAAAAAAAATAGTGTGCATTTCTTTTGGAGTTACCCTCGTATTACTTACATACACACTAATAAATAAAAAGTGTCTTAGCCCAGCGGCTGCGTCAAGACCAATAAAATAACTTCAACTGACAAAGGCCTGTTTCGAACATACGTAAAATTACATACGGCGCCGCATGTCCTCCGCCACTACTGGGCGCACGGTCGTCAAGCGAGCCGCGCCCCGCGCACCACAGTCAGCTACGCCGCACTGTTTGTCAGGTAAATAGTCAACACATACGGCAGTAAATTAATAACAAGCCTACATGTGAAAATAAAGGACTATATACTTAATAATACGAATGTCCAACAGATGAAATCCTATTGCATACGATCATAGAGTGGTAGAACATTAACAATTTCATGTAACCAAGTTTGTCGTATCATAATTTGATGCATGATTCAGAAACCAGACTATCATATGCAAATGCAAATACAACTGTGGGCTGTTTTTCATTCGAGACAAATTCAGTATAATTCAAACATTATTACATGGTTGTGGCACAAAAATATGAAAAGATTAATGTCCAGTATAATCGACGACTATCTCTTGTAGATTCTCAGAACATTCTCTGAGATCGGCGAAATGAAGTACCTTAGAAAGAGACAGTCGTCTTACCTGCAGACGAGTGTGGAGTCAGACAACGTCGACCATGCGAACCCAACTTGCGTTTTTCTCATTTGTCTTCCTGAAAGTCATGGATCAAGATACTGAGGCGGATTCAGTATTTCTTGACTTGGAAAAGCTTTTGTCTCGGTACCGCGCCAATATTCATCAAAAAAAGATGCGACTGTGTAGGCTATCAAATAAAATTTAGGACAAGTTGAAGATTTATTGATAGACAAGATGCAGCATGTTATCTTAAATGGAGACTCATCGACAAATGTAAAAGTAACGTCAAGCTTGCCCGAAGGAAGTGTGTTGGCAGCCGTGATTTGCTTGGTTGGTTGGTTGGTTGGTTGGTTGGGGAGGGAGGGGAGTAGACAGGTACTAAACGTGAGGTCATTCGTCCATCTGGAGCTAATAATATCGGTCAGAAATTTGATAGGATTGTGATGGTATGTTGAAGTGACAAAATGAAGCAGTATTTGGGTCTGGAATGAAAAATAGATTGACGAGAGGCAGGCAGAGAGCAGAGGAAGGGTCTCCAGGGCTCGTCACCCCCCAGACGTCTGACCACGCGCCAAACCGATGCACAGGTAAGGCAGTAACGGAACAGTTCTGGTTGGTTGGAGAATAAGTCAGTAACAATAGATGTGAAATGACCAAAAAAGAGAATGAACAGCCGTGGGAACAACACTAGTAAAACAGGGTGAGAGAAATACACCACTGTCCATTAAAATTGCTACACCAAGAAGAAATGCAGATGATAAACGGGTATTCATTGGACAAATATATTATAGAACTGACATGTGATTACATTTTCACGCAATTTGGGTGCATAGATCCTGAGACATTAGTACCCAGAACAACCAACTCTGGCCGTAATAACGGCCTTGATACGCCTGGGCATTGAGTCAAACAGAGCTTGCATGGCGTGTACAGGTACAGCTGCCCATGCAGCTTCAACACGATACCACAGTTCATCAAGAGTAGTGACTGGCGTATTGTGACGAGCCAGTTGCTCGACTACCATTGACCAGATTTTTTCAATTGGTGAGAGATCTGGAGAATGTGCTAGCCAGGGCAGCAGTAGAACATTTTCTGTATCCAGAAAGGCAGCATGTGGTCGTGCATTATCCTGCTGAAATGAAGGGTTTCGCAGGGATCGAATAAAGGGTAGAGCCACGGGTCGTAACACATCTGAAACGTAGCGTCCACTGTTCAACGTGCCGTCAATGCGATCAACAAGTGACCGAGACGTGTGACCAATAGCACCCCATACCATCACGCCGGGTGATACGCCGTTATGGCGATGACGAATACACGCTTCCAATGTGCGTTCACCCGATGTCGCCAAACACGCATGCGACCATCATGATGCTGTAAACAGAACCTCGACGCATCCGAAAAAATTACGTTTTGCCATTCGTGCACCCAGGTTCGTCGTTGAGTACACCATCGCAGGCGCTCCTGTCTGTGATGCAGCGTCAAGGGTAACCGCAGCCACGGTCTCCGAGCTGATAGTCCATGCTGCTGCAAACGTCGTCGAAATGTTCGTGCAGATAGTTGTTGTCTTGCAAACGTCCCCATCTGTTGACTCAGGGATCGAGACGTGGCTGCACGATCCGTTACAGCCATGCGGATAAGATGCGTGTCATCTCGACTGCTAGTGATACGAGGCCGTTGGGATCCAGCACGGCGTTCCGTATTACCCTCCTGAACCCACCGATTCCATATTCTGCTAACAGTTATTGGATCTCGACCAACGCGAGCTACAATGTCGCGATACGATAAACCGCAATCGCGACAGGCTACAATCCGACCTTTATCAAAGTCGGAAACGTGATGGTACGCATTTATCCTCCTTACACGAGGCATCCCAACAACGTTTCACCAGGCAACGCCGATCAACTGCTGTTTGTGTATGAGGAATCGGTTGCAAACGTTCCTCATGTCAGTAGAAATTAATTTGCCACAATCAGTATTTACTAGCTCTGTTTGTATAGCTAAAATTATCCTTCTTTTAGAAATATTTGAAATTACGAAGTATCTGACATATTTAAAATTCATGTTATTAAAAGCACAATCTAGTGCTAATTATTAAATTTATTTCGGGATTCATTTCTAAAATAATTATAAAACTTGGTGATTAATCTTCTTTTGTCAAGATAATTTGTAAACTCTTTTGTTTTGTAAACTCTTTGGAATATGTTAGTGCCGCAGAAAGAGTTAATAATAGTGGGCACGCCTCTGATGGAAATGGACATGTTTTTAATTTTGGCAGTAATAATATAATTTTTGTTTTTATGGGAATGGAGACTGTTAAGTCAGTGTGATACAGAAGAATGGGATAAAATAAAAAAAGTCATAGAAATAGGAAGCAGTTTATCAATTATTATGTCAACTAGAACACACAAAGTTAAAATTGCAGCCTCAAGAATCTATCCCTAGACGTTCTGCAGCCAACAATGAGAAAATGAAGATAAATAAAAAAAAATTGTGTATCTTATGCCTCTCGAAGCTTTTGAAACTAATGAAGAGACTGAAAATTACTGCTGATGCGTGGGAGTGTAAGATTACAACTTGCATTCGGACTATCGAGATTCAGGTTTCCCTAAATCTCTCAAGGCTCCTTTGAGAAGTACAAGACCTATTTCCTTTCCTAAGTTAAGCTTACACTCTGTTTCTAACGACCTCATCGTTGATGGAATGTTTAGCCCTAATCTTGTTTCCCGCATTTTTTAGTTTTTGCTGTTTGTACCATTATCCCTCTTCCCACAAGGTGGGGTGGAAAACCACCCGGCCGCCCTACCTACCTTAGTGTATATGCGCGACGTAGGTGAGGCCTTATCCCCAGCTGGTCCGGCAAGCTCACACTATTAGAGGGGTCACCTCCTCCATTGTACCTACTATCCGAGATTCCACAAAAACTTGCTATGGAGGTCACAGTAGCTTTGCGGATTTCCATCCAACCTTATTAATATTGTGGACTTTTTGTTCTACACTCCTGGAAATGGAAAAAAGAACACATTGACACCGGTGTGTCAGACCCACCATACTTGCTCCGGACACTGCGAGAGGGCTGTACAAGCAATGATCACACGCACGGCACAGCGGACACACCACACCAGGAACCGCGGTGTTGGCCGTCGAATGGCGCTAGCTGCGCAGCATTTGTGCACCGCCGCCGTCAGTGTCAGCCAGTTTGCCGTGGCATACGGAGCTCCATCGCAGTCTTTAACACTGGTAGCATGCCGCGACAGCGTGGACGTGAACCGTATGTGCAGTTGACGGACTTTGAGCGAGGGCGTATAGTGGGCATGCGGGAGGCCGGGTGGACTTCCCAGCAAATTAGGGACACTGTTGCTCTTGGGGTATCGGCGAGGACCATTCGCAACTGTCTCCATGAAGCTGGGCTACGGTCCCGCACACCGTTAGGCCGTCTTCCGCTCACGCCCCAACATCGTGCAGCCCGCCTCCAGTGGTGTCGCGACAGGCGTGAATGGAGGGACGAATGGAGACGTGTCGTCTTCAGCGATGAGAGTCGCTTCTGCCTTGGTGCCAATGATGGTCGTATGCGTGTTTGGCGCCGTGCAGGTGAGCGCCACAATCAGGACTGCATACGACCGAGGGACACAGGGCCAACACCCGGCATCATGGTGTGGGGAGCGATCTCCTACACTGGCCGTACACCACTGGTGATCGTCGAGGGGACACTGAATAGTGCACGGTACATCCAAACCGTCATCGAACCCATCGTTCTACCAGTCCTAGACCGGCAAGGGAACTTGCTGTTCCAACAGGACAATGCACGTCCGCATGTATCCCGTGCCACCCAACGTGCTCTAGAAGGTGTAAGTCAACTACCCTGGCCAGCAAGATCTCCGGATCTGTCCCCCATTGAGCATGTTTGGGACTGGATGAAGCGTCGTCTCACGCGGTCTGCACGTCCAGCACGAACGCTGGTCCAACTGGGGCGCCAGGTGGAAATGGCATGGCAAGCCGTTCCACAGGACTACATCCAGCATCTCTACGATCGTCTCCATGGGAGAATAGCAGCCTGCATTGCTGCGAAATGTGGATATACACTGAATTAGTGCCGACATTGTGCATGCTCTGTTGCCTGTGTCTATGTGCCTGTGGTTCTGTCAGTGTGATCATGTGATGTATCTGACCCCAGGAATGTGTCAATAAAGTTTCCCCTTCCTGGGACAATGAATTCACGGTGTTCTTATTTCAATTTCCAGGGGTGTATTTTAGGATATACTTAAGTATATGTGAACACAAAATAAGCAGTCTTGCATATGCGGATGACTTAGTTGTGATGGCAGATTCGATTGAAAGTTTGCAAAGTAATATTTCAGAGCTAGATCTGAAATGTAAGGAGTATGTAAGAAGATTAGCATCTCCAAAACGAAAGTAATGTCAGTGGGAAAGGAATATAAACGGATTGAGTGTCAAATAGTAAGAACAAAGTTAGAACAAGTGGACGGTTTCAAGTACTTAGGATGCATATTCTCACAGGATGGCATCATAGTGAAAGAACTGGAAGCGAGGTGTCGCAAAGCTAATGCAGTGAGCGCTCAGCTACGATCTACTCTCTTCTGCAAGAAGGAAGTCAGTACCAAGACTAAGATATCTGTGCACCGTTCAATCTTTCGACCAACTTTGTTGTATGGGAGCGAAAGCTGGGTGGATTCAGGTTACCTTATCAACAAGGTTGAAGTTACGGATATGAAAGTAGCTAGGATGATTGCAGGTACTAGTAGATGGTAACAATGGCAGGAGGGTGTCCACAATGAGGAAATCAAAGAAAAACTGGGAATGAACTCTATAGATGTAGCAGTCAGGGGGAACAGGCTTAGATGGTGGGGTCATGTTACACGCATGGGAGAAGCAAGGTTACCCAAGAGACTCATGGGTTCAGCAGTAGAGGGTAGGAGGAGTCGGGGCAGACCGAGGAGAAGGTACCTGGATTCGGTTAAGAACGATTTTGAAGTAATAGGTTTGACATCAGAAGAGGCACCAATGTTAGCACTGAATAGGGGATCGTGGAGGAATTTTATAAGGGGGCTATGCTCCAGACTGAACGCTGAAAGGCATAATCAGTCTTAAATAATGATGATGATGATGATGATGATGATTAAGTGGCTTACAAAACTCCGTTCACCAGCTAAGATGGGGTTTTAGAGGAGTTAAAAAATGAAAATGGCGATGGATTCTGATGATGAGGATGAAGACAATTTTGACGAATTTTGCTCGCAGACATCGATGGCGTATTATCCGATGATGAGACCATCGACGATGAATTCAAACCGAGGAGGAATTCCTTCAAGAAGAAGGACAGCTACCCGAAGACATCTAAATAACTGGTTGTAGATGAAATGTTACTTAGCTTTAGAGGCCGATGTCCTTCCAAAATGTTGATGCCAAATAAAAATTATTAAAAAAACAAAACCTGGAAAACATGGCTTGAAAATTTTCAGTATATATGACGCAGAAACATTTAATTTTTTGGATGGAATTCTTTACGTTGGGAAGGAACCAAAGCAAAAAGGCCCAGTAAGCCTTTCCGTGCCAGTGAGATGCGTCCTTCAGCTACTTTCCACAGGTGAGTCCAGATTCGGTCTGGAGAGTGATTATCGACGGGAACACCTGTGGAGGGGACGTGGCCTACGACTTCGGGACCCAAACATCGCGGAAGTAGACCGATAGAGAGGGGGATCCCTGAAGGTGTGCGCAGGGATTGTGTTGCCCACTTGAACAGCTCTCTAAGAAACTGCACGGGTGAACCTGTAAGATTTAACTGCTGTCAGCTGTCGTGACGAGATCTTGGGATCTCATGCCCGGGTGTTGCGAGGTGCTGTGGGCCCAGACTTTGTATTCATGGACAATAATGCTCGATCTTGTAGAGCACGGGTGGGTGATGTTATCTTGGAACATACTGCACGCATGGCGTGGCCTGGTCGCTCTTCCGATTTGAATCCCATGGAACATGTCTGGGATGCACTGAGGAGACGCGTTGCATGACGTCAGCATCCACCAACTACTCTCCAAGGCTTGCGGGCAGCTCTGCGGGAAGGGTGGGCGTTATTGCCCCAGCACGAGATTGATGACGCCATTCACTGCATGATCCGTCGTTGTCAGGCGTGTGTTGCTGCCAGAGGCAGCCGTACGCATTTTGTTGTTTACGTTCTGTATTCTTTACGTTGTTTCTACTTCACTACTACCTTTTTATACTGCTTTATGACAATATAAACGCAACCTTGCAAAAATTCCGTTTGGTGCTTTAATTTCGGACACCGCTGTATGTAAGACAGAAGATTTTTGGGCGTATAGTTGCATGTTAAATGTTTTATTTTTAAATTGTTTCTTCTCCCATCAGTATCAAATGGTTCTTCTCCCATCAGTCCCCTAGAACTTAGAACTACTTAAACCTAACTAACCTGAGGACATCACACACATCCATGCCCGAGGCAGGATTCGAACCTGCGACCGTAGCGGTCGCACGGTTCCAGACTGTAGCACCTAGAACCACTCGGCCACCCCTGCCGGCCCCATCAGTATCAACAAACATTTGATTTATTAATATCAATCATGGTACATATAATTATGCTTAAAAATACAAATGTATTTCAGATGGTGGTATTCCACCTGAACTTGTTGTTAACGTTCTTGCAATCCCCCTCATGTACAGAGGGTTAGTACAGTCCACAATGACAGTCAGCAGCCTACTGCACCACAGGTTCACTGCGCACACTCTCGGCAACTCAGTGAGCGAGGCGTCCCTCTCTCGGTTGGCCTTGTCGTGTCCGCACATTCACGGAAGTGCGCCCGACAGCTTGGCAGCACACCGGAAGCCCATTTTGTACGAGCTGTGCGCGCCCAAAGGCAGGCAGCGACCTCACAGGCGGACCAGCGGAGTCACATTACACGCATAGCGAAGCAGCCACGTCACAGAACTATCGTGTCGAGTGAATGCCTCAGTGTCTGAGAGACCTACACTTGGCGTACACTGTTCCTCTGACAGACACTGCGTGTCCTCTCGTATAATGATTTTGCTACGGCTGGATGCTCCTGTTGCCGTTTTCCCACGTTTGCGAAATAACTTTGCGTTTTAAAAGTTCGTATTTTGTGAAATACAAAACTGTGTTTCCTTTTCTTCAATTTTTTAAATTCTGTACTCAGACATTTTTCGATACCACTTGGTCATCCTGCGGGGATCTCGTTTTATTTCTGTAAAATACAATACAAAACGTTTTACGCATTAAAGAAGATCAATCTGCACAATTTCATCTTTAAAATTAATGTAGTTAAGACGAACAAATCGTCAGACAATAACATATACACATTGTAGTTTGAAACTTGCTTGTCGGAATGTCAGCTTTGAAAACTATTCTTTTTTCGCGTATTCTGGATCGTAATCATATTACAGAGATATTCTGTATTGAATGATGTATCATTGGAAGTCTCATGGTGTTTGAATAGCTCAAAAGGGATGCCTCTGCAGCTACACGCAGGGTCACAATTATTGAACTACACTCCTGGAAATTGAAATAAGAACACCGTGAATTCATTGTCCCAGGAAGGGGAAACTTTATTGACACATTCCTGGGGTCAGATACATCACATGATCACACTGACAGAACCACAGGCACATAGACACAGGCAGCAGAGCATGCACAATGTCGGCACTAGTACAGTGTATATCCACATTTCGCAGCAATGCAGGCTGCTATTCTCCCATGGAGACGATCGTAGAGATGCTGGATGTAGTCCTGTGGAACGGCTTGCCATGCCATTTCCACCTGGCGCGTCAGTTGGACCAGCGTTCGTGCTGGACGTGCAGACCGCGTGAGACGACGCTTCATCCAGTCCCAAACATGCTCAATGGGGGACAGATCCGGAGATCTTGCTGGCCAGGGTAGTTGACTTACACCTTCTAGAGCACGTTGGGTGGCACGGGATACATGCGGACGTGCATTGTCCTGTTGGAACAGCAAGTTCCCTTGCCGGTCTAGGAATGGTAGAACGATGGGTTCGATGACAGTTTGGATGTACCGTGCACTATTCAGTGTCCCCTCGACGATCACCAGTGGTGTACGGCCAGTGTAGGAGATCGCTCCCCACACCATGATGCCGGGTGTTGGCCCTGTGTGCCTCGGTCGTATGCAGTCCTGATTGTGGCGCTCACCTGCACGGCGCCAAACACGCATACGACCATCATTGGCACCAAGGCAGAAGCGACTCTCATCGCTGAAGACGACACGTCTCCATTCGTCCCTCCATTCACGCCTGTCGCGACACCACTGGAGGCGGGCTGCACGATGTTGGGGCGTGAGCGGAAGACGGCCTAACGGTGTGCGGGACCGTAGCCCAGCTTCATGGAGACGGTTGCGAATGGTCCTCGCCGATATCCCAGGAGCAACAGTGTCCCTAATTTGCTGGGAAGTGGCGGTGCGGTCCCCTACGGCACTGCGTAGGATCCTACGGTCTTGGCGTGCATCCGTGCGTCGCTGCGGTCCGGTCCCAGGTCGACGGGTAGGTGCACCTTCCGCCGACCACTGGCGACAACATCGATGTACTGTGGAGACCTCACGCCCCACGTGTTGAGCAATTCGGCGGTACGTCCACCCGGCCTCCCGCATGCCCACTATACACGCTCGCTCAAAGTCCGTCAACTGCACATACGGTTCACGTCCACGCTGTCGCGGCATGCTACCAGTGTTAAAGACTGCGATGGAGCTCCGTATGCCACGGCAAACTGGCTGACACTGACGGCGGCGGTGCACAAATGCTGCGCAGCTAGCGCCATTCGACGGCCAACACCGCGGTTCCTGGTTTGTCCGCTGTGCCGTGCGTGTGATCATTGCTTGTACAGCCCTCTCGCAGTGTCCGGAGCAAGTATGGTGGGTCTGACACACCGGTGTCAATGTGTTCTTTTTTCCATTTCCAGGAGTGTATATGAAAAAAAACGAAAATAAGTTACAAACTACGGCTTGCGCACACTCTATTCAACATTTAAACATGACTAAAAATATTCAGGTTAAGGTTACGACATGTTCGATATGCCTGCCATCATTGGCGATGATGTTGCGCAGACGGATAGCGAAATTCTGCGAGACCCGCTGAAGAGTCGGAACATCGACGCCGTCGATGACCTCCTGAATGTCTGTTTTCAGCTCAGTAATGCTTTTGGGGCTATTGCTGTACACCTTCTCTTTAATACAGCCCGACAATAATTAGTCACATGTGTTCAGATCCGGAGAATATGGCGGCCAATCGAAGCCCATGGAAGTGGCCTCTGGTTATCCCAGAGCCAGAATGCGATCACCAAAGTCCTCCTCCAGGACATCAAACACTCTCCTGCTTCTATGGGGTCGAGCTCCGCGTTGCATGCACCACATCCTGTAGAAATCAGGGTTATTTTGGATAACTGGGATGAAATCATCTTCCAAAACCTTCACGTACCGTTCGGTAGTCACCGTGCCATCGAGGAATATCGCACCGCACCGATTATTCCGTGACCGGACACGGCACACCACGCAGTCACTCGTTGCGGGTGAACAGGCTTCTCTATCGCGAAATGCGGATTCTCAGGCCCCCTAATGCGCCAGTTGTGCTTATTGACCAACTCATCTAAATGAAAGTGTGTTTCGTCGCTAAATCATACAAATTCCTATAATCCCCCGCGACCAACAGTGCAGTTTGAATGTCCTGACGCAAACCAACCATAATTTAGGACGATTTTATTTCATATCGTTCAATAACTGTCACCCTGTACATACTCCGCAAGCCACCGTACGGGTAGTGGCGGTTGGAACCATCTACCACTGCTGGTCATTTCCTTTCCTTTTCCCCTAGGAAAAAGAGCGAGGCAGAATCGATTGTCTGTGTGCCTCCGTATGAGCCCTGACTTCTCGTCTCTTGTCTTCGCAATACTTACTCAAAATGTATGTTGGCGGCAGTACAGTGCCGGCCGCGGTGGTCTAGCGGTTCTGGCGCTGCAGTCCGGAACCGCGGGACTGCTACGGTCGCAGGTTCGAATCCTGCCTCGGGCATGGGTGTGTGTGATGTCCTTAGGTTAGTTAGGTTTAACTAGTTCTAAGTTCTAGGGGACTTATGACCTAAGATGTTGAGTCCCATAGTGCTCAGAGCCATTTTTTTGCAGTACAGTCTTTCTGCAGTCGTCTTCAAATGCCGATTCTCTCAGTTTTCTCAGTAAGGTTCCTCGAAAAGAAGGTCGCATTCCCTCCAGGGATTGTCACTTGAGTTTCCGAAGCACCCGCGTAACACTTGCATGTTGTTAGAACATAGCGGTAACACATCTAGCAGCCCGGCTCTGAATTGCGTCAATGTCTTCCTCTAATTCGACCGGGACCGGATCCCAAACACTTGAGCAGTACTCAAGAATACACAGCACTAGTCCCGTACGTGCGGTCTCCTTCACAGTTGAGCCACACTTTCCCAAGATTCTCCCAACAAACCGAAGTCGACCATTCACCTTCCCTATAACAACCCTCACATGGTCATTCCATATTACAGCGCTTTGCAACTTTGTATGCAGGTATTTAAACGACGTGACTAATGCTGCATCCGAACATAACTGATTTGCTTTCCTACTGATCCTCATTAACTTACACTTTTCTTCATTTAGAGCTAGCTGGCATTCATCACTCCAACTAGAAACTTTGTCCAAGACATCTTGTATCCCCCTGCAGTCGCTCAACTTGGACATCTTACCGGACACCACAGCACAATCAGCGAACAACCGCGGATTGCTGGCCACCCTGTCCGCCTGATCATTTACGCACACAGACAACAGCAGCAGCGGTCCCCGTCACACTGCCCTGAGGCACTCCGGACGATACCTTTGTCTCCCATCAACACTCGCCTTGGAGGACAGCATACAGGGTACTGTTACTTAATAAGTCTTCAAACCACCTACATATCTGGGAACCTATTCCGTACACCAGTACCTTCGTTAACAGTCCGTAGTAAGGCACCGTGTCAAATGCTTTCTGGAAATATTGAGACATGGTATTTTACTGCTGCCCATCATCCATAGTTCTCTCTTGACGAGAGATTAGTGATAAATGCAACCTATGTAAAGGGCCAATGAAGTAGAGTACTCTTTATAAAACTGATTTGTGATTCCATCCAGACCTGACGAATTACTTATTTTCAACTCTTTCAGTTGTTTCTCTACGCCAGGGATGCTTCTTACTATGTCGTCCATACGGGAGTATTTTCGATGGTCAAGCGACGGTATGTTTGTAAGATCCTTCTGCGTGAATGATTTCTTATGTTGACAGTAGAATCTTTCTGTATTCAGCTTCAAATGGCGGTTCTCTAAATTTTCTCAATGGTGTTCCACGAAAATAATATGATCTTCCCTCAAAGGATTCCGACTTCAGTTCACGCAACATCTCCATAATACTAGCGTGTTCATCTGGCATTCCGATAACAAATCTAGCATACCGCCTATGAATTGCCGTAGTGAGGTAAACTGATAGCCAATTGAAAGGGAGCACTACCCCTTGCTCTCAGCGTGTATGGCCGCTTGAACCATTCAAACCAGACCAGCGTCACCACTTCCCAATGTTCGCCTGCTGCAGCCATGCTGTGGACGGGTGGGGGACGGGGGCGTGCTGAAAAGTGCTCCCTCCGTATTTTTTACCTCTTTAAGATTTTTAAGTAAAATAAATGTTATTAACATTCTACATCTTTATAGAATGAAGGATTTCACGGCAGGTGTTGTCATCACTTAACACTTCCGGGCTGAGATGCCGTGGTCCATACATAAGACTCTCCCCTGGCGTTTCGCCTTCGACTGCGGGAGGCATCCTCCGAGGAGAATCGGCGAACTGCAACGAGAGCGCGAGTGAACGCCGTATATGTAAGCCATCCAGAGGGCGCCGCTGTCAATCACGTGACGTCGGCTTTGCTATGATCTATGATATTGCCAACTTTCTCAATTGAATTTAATCGATTGTCACGCTGTTACTGCAATGTTGACATCCATATGTTATCCACCTTAATGCCTTCATCTTTTCTATTAAAATTGTTGCAGTGTTTGGCAATCTCAATGGCCTCTCTGTACATTCGCGCATAATAATGCGACGTCTTTGCTATGACGGTCGTCTCACTAAACTTCACCTTCCTGAAACACATGTTCCGCTGCAGCCGATTTATCAATATGTCCGAGGCGGCAGTTCCTTTTATGTTCACCCACACGGGCGTTGACGCTTCTTTTTGTTGTGCCTGTATAGACCTTTCCACAACTGCACGGAATTCTAGAGACACCTAGTGTAGCTAGAGGATGTCGTTTATCTTTTGCGGATCTTTCATTCTCGTGGTGGGTCTGAGAACAGTTTCCACGTCGTAGTTGCTTAAAATTTTTCCAATGCGATCAGTGACCTTACTGCTGAATGGTAAGAACACTTTCCCCTTGGGTTGATGTCGATCCTCTTCCGTCCTGGTTGTCAGTCTAGGGCGTAGTGCACGATCTATCTCTCTGCTGGAATAACCATTCTTCCTGAAGGTCGCTCTAAGATGTTCAATCTCGAAACTTCCTGGTAAATTAAAACTGTGTGCCGGACCGAGACTCGAACTCGGGACCTTTGTCTTTCGCGGGCAAGTGCTCTACCAACTGAGCTACCCAAGCACGACTCACCACCGCGTCTTCACAGCTTTACTTCTGCCAGTACCTCGTCTCCTACCTTCCGAACTTTACAGAATTTCTCCTATGTTCAGTCTCATCATCTAAGTGAGCTGGTTCACATAATTGGTGTGCCCTGTCTATTAATGTTTTAATCACCCCTCTTTTATGTCTTGGGTCGTGGTTAGAATCTTTCTGCAGATAACGATCAGTGTGTGTGTCTTTTCTGAAAACATTATGACCCAATGATCCATCACTCGTTTAATTACAGTCACATCTAAGAAGTTCATGTGACCATTGTTTTCCTTTTCCATAGTGAATTGAATTCTTGGATTAATGCTATTCAGATGAAACAGAAAGGCATCCAGTTCCTCTTCCCCATGGGTCCATATAACAAATGTATCGTCAAATGTATCGTCTACATAACGAAACCATCTGGCTGGTCTTTTTATAGCTGTTTGCAGTGCCCGTTGTTCAAAGTTCTCCATGAAAAAATTAGCCACAGCTGGACTAAGAGGAGTTCCCATAGCCACCCCGTCAATCTGTTCATAAAAAACATTATTATATTGAAAATAAGTTGCTGTTCGCAATGTATGAATAATGCCAAAATACACTCCTGGAAATGGAAAAAAGAACACATTGACACCGGTGTGTCAGACCCACCATACTTGCTCCGGACACTGCGAGAGGGCTGTACAAGCAATGATCACACGCACGGCACAGCGGACACACCAGGAACCGCTGTGTTGGCCGTCGAATGGCGCTAGCTGCGCAGCATTTGTGCACCGCCGCCGTCAGTGTCAGCCAGTTTGCCGTGGCATACGGAGCTCCATCGCAGTCTTTAACACTGGTAGCATGCCGCGACAGCGTGGACGTGAACCGTTTGTGCAGTTGACGGACTTTGAGCGAGGGCGTGTAGTGGGCATGCGGAAGGCCGGGTGGACGTACCACCGAATTGCTCAACACGTGGGGCGTGAGGTCTCCACAGTACATCGATGTTGTCGCCAGTGGTCGGCGGAAGGTGCACGTGCCCGTCGACCTGGGACCGGACCGCAGCGACGCACGGATACACGCCGAGACCGTAGGATTCTACGCAGTGCCGTAGGGGACCGCACCGCCACTTCCCAGCAAATTAGGGACATTGTTGCTCCTGGGGTATCGGCGAGGACCATTCGCAACCGTCTCCATGAAGCTGGGCTACGGTCCCGCACACCGTTAGGCCGTCTTCCGCTCACGCCCCAACATCGTGCAGCCCACCTCCAGTGGTGTCGCGACAGGCGTGAATGGAGGGACGAATGGAGACGTGTCGTCTTCAGCGATGAGAGTCGCTTCTGCCTTGGTGCCAATGATGGTCGTATGCGTGTTTGGCGCCGTGCAGGTGAGCGCCACAATCAGGACTGCATACGACCGAGGCACACAGGGCCAACACCCGGCATCATGGTGTGGGGAGCGATCTCCTACACTGGCCGTACACCACTGGTGATCGTCGAGGGGACACTGAATAGTGCACGGTACATCCAAACCGTCATCGAACCCATCGTTCTACCATTCCTAGACCGGCAAGGGAACTTGCTGTTCCAACAGGACAATGCACGTCCGCATGTAGCCCGTGCCACCCAACGTGCTCTAGAAGGTGTAAGTCAACTACCCTGGCCAGCAAGATCTCCGGATCTGTCACCCATTGAGCATGTTTGGGACTGGATGAAGCGTCGTCTCACGCGGTCTGCACGTCCAGCACGAACGCTGGTCCAACTGAGGCGCCAGGTGGAAATGGCATGGCAAGCCGTTCCACAGGACTACATCCAGCATCTCTACGATCGTCTCCATGGGAGAATAGCAGCCTGCATTGCTGCGAAAGGTGGATATACACTGTACTAGTGCCGACATTGTGCATGCTCTGTTGCCTGTGTCTATGTGCCTGTGGTTCTGTCAGTGTGATCATGTGATGTATCTGACCCCAGGAATGTGTCAATAAAGTTTCCCCTTCCTGGTACAATGAATTCACGGTGTTCTTATTTCAATTTCCAGGAGTGTATCACACAGGGTGAGTCACCTAACGTTACCGCTGGATATATTTCGTAAACCACTTCAAATACTGACGAACCGATTCCACAGACCGAACGTGAGGAGAGGGGCTAGTGTAATTGGTTGATATAAACCATAAAAAATGCACGGAAATATGTTTTTTAACACAAACCTACGTTTTTCTAAATGGAACCCCGTTAGTTTTGTTAGCACATCTGAACATATAAACAAATACGTAATTAGTGATGTTTGTTGCATTGTAAAATGTTAATTACATCCGGAGATATTGTACCCTAAAGTTGACGCTTGAGTACCACTCCTCCGCTGTTCGATCGTGTGTATCGGAGAGCACCGAATTACGTAGGGATCCAAAGGCAACGGTGATGGACCTTATGTACAGAAGAGACTGGAACAGCACATTACGTCCACATGCTGACACCTTTTTATTGGTCTTTTTCACTGACGCACATGTACATTACCACGAGGGGTGAGGTACACGTACACACGTGGTTTCCGCTTTCAATAACGGAGTGGAATAGAGTGTGTCCCGATATGTCAGGCCAATAGATGTTCAATGTGGTGGCCATCATTTTCTGCACACAATTGCGATCTCTGGCGTAATGAATGTCGTACACGCCGCAGTACATCTGGTGTAATGTCGCCACAGGCTGCCACAATACGTTGTTTCACATCCTCGGGGGTTGTAGGCACACCACGGTACACATTCTCCTTTAACGTACCCCACAGAAAGAAGTCCAGAGGTGTAAGATCAGGAGAACGGGCTGGCCAATTTATGCGTCCTCCACGTCCTATGAAACGCCCGTCGAACATCCTGTCAAGGGTCAGCCTAGTGTTAATTGCGGAATGTGCAAGTGCACCATCATGCTGATACCACATACGTCGACGCGTTTCCAGTGGGACATTTTCGAGCAACGTTGGCAGATCTTTCTGTAGAAACGCGATGTATGTTGCAGTGCTCTCCGATACACACGATCGAACAGCGGAGGAGTGGTACTCAAGCGTCAACTTTAGGGTACAATATCTCCGGATGTAATTAACATTTTACAATGCAACAAGCGCCACTGATTACGTATTTGTTTATATGTTGAGATGTGCTAACAAAACTAACGGGGTTACATTTAAAAAAACGTAGGTTTGTGTTAAAAAACATACTTCCGTGCATTTTTGTATGGTTTGTATTAAACAATTACACTAGCCCCTCTCCACACGTTCGGTCTGTGGAATCGGTTCGTCAGTATTTGATGTGGTTTACGAAATGTATCCAGCGGTAACGTTAGGTGACTCACCCTGTATATATACGGCGCTCACTCGTGCTCTTCTTGCAGTTCGCCGATTGTCCTCGGCAATGCCTTCCGCAGTGGAAGGCGAAACGTCAGGGGAGAGTCTTAGTATGGACCACGGTATCTCAGCCCGGAAGCGTTAAGTGATTCTACATCTTTATTCTTCATGTCTACACACTCATTTATCAACATACCCACCCCGGCGAGGAACACACTTCCCCCAACGAGAGACCAGTTTGTTGATACCTGCGGTGTAGACTGTATGAGAGTGTTCACGAAGGCACAGCCTCACCTCTGCTTACATCGCTTCATCGCTGTCAAAGTGAAGTCATCGAAGGCAGTCTTTAAGTTCTGGAAACAGATGAAATTCGGATTGAGCTAAGTCGGAACTGTATAGAGGGTGATCGATGAATGTGAACCCAAGCCATGATGTTGTTATAAATATCACAGGGCTCGTTTGTGCTATCGCATTGTCATGCTGAAGCTGACGGTGCTCCATGCGCGGACAAACTGTTCGAATCCGAAACTCGTCTACAGCACGCAGTTTCTCACGCTCCGACATAATGACGTTACACACAGCCATGTTGTACACGACAATACGGAGCATACTAGCGGCAGAGGACTGCAAATATGAAGAATAAAGATGTAGAATGTTAATAACGTTCGTTTTATTAAAAAAGCTTTAAGAGTTTTCATGTAAAGAATTCGGAGTCCTTACTTTTCAGCATGCCCTCATGCTATTGTTAATTTGTGATTGCAGCCAATTTCTTGTACTTTCATGCTACTTCAATTTCATGATGTTTCATCTATGTAACTAAATGAAGGCAGTTTGTTTGTTGCCATACGCGTTTCGCTTCGTTTATTTGGGAAGCATCATCAGTCGCCTGAAATACATGTTTCTTTTTATACATACAGTAAACGTATTATGTGAAAGATATAATATGCTGATATATTACATTTTGTCGTGTTTTTCTCTTACTTTTTAGGTTAGAAGCAACTTTTGTTGCACAAGTTCCGTATTGTGAATGTATCACTCGGTGTTACTTACGATTTCCAGCGTTGTTAACACATGTATGTGTTCCTGGAGATGTATTTGTTGGTCTTCATACTCCAGCTGGCCGATTTCTAGCGTTGCTTATACACATTTGTCACATCGCATGTTTCACTTTCACTTTCATTTGGTGATTTCAACACATGTGTGTTTTCAGTGTGTAGTGTTGGCAACTGTAGTTGCGTGTTTGTCTGTCTTATGTTCTTGTTGTGTTTGATGTTTTTCATTTGTAGTTGTGTGTGTGTGTGTGTGTGTGTGTGTGTGTTTGTGAACGTGCGCACGCGCGTGTGTGTATTCTTCTGTTTCCCTTTTTTAAAATAAATATGAGTTTGTATGTATGTGTGTAATTTGCTGTGTGCAAATGTACACACACACACACACAAACTCATATTTATTTAAAAAAAAGAAAGCAGAAGAATACACACAGACGCGTGCGCACGTGCACAAACACACACACACACACACATACACACACACACACACATACAACTACAAATGAAAAACATCAAACACAACAAGAACGTAAGACAGACAAACACGCAACAACAGTTGCCAACACTACACACTGAAAACACACATGTGTTGATCACCAAATGGAAGTGAAACTGAAATATGTGATGTGACAAATGTGTATAAGCAACGCTAGAAATCGTCCAGCTGGAACATTTACCGTTAACAGGTGAAAAATCTTTGGGAACGTAACATTTCACGTTAAACCGTGACCAAGCGTGTCTGAACCGTCGCACGAGACGCTGGGAGATCCCAACACGTGGCCACGGCGTGGCGGTGTGGCTGGGACTGCGCTCACACCCCAGCGGGGCACAGGAAACATTAACGGCGACAGCCCATTGTGTGTTGGCAGCATTGTTCGCCGCCTTGCCGTACGACTGACGTCACACGCAGGGTTCCTTGGGCGAGTGTCTTATTACTTGTGTAACGAGCTGTAACCACTTTCCTGTCATCGGGAAGGAAATATTAGCCTTTTTTTGAAATTAGAAACTCTTCAGATATGTCGGATTTAAAATCCGGATTTGCAACTTTGACCACAGGAGTACGTAGAGCAGTCACGAGGCTCGTGGGAAATACTACCTGAAAAAAGCTGCACAAAAATTCAGTCGGATCATGATTAGATTTCAAGAGTGGTGCAAATATTGGCAGTTGCTTTAAATGTTCAGATATGGAAAACAGTGCACTTAAAAAAGACAAATAAGTTATACTCATCTGAAACTTAATTTGGCTTTGATTACTATCGTGAACGAGTTTTCGGAGTTAATCGAGCTGAGTGTTGAATGATTTGCCTTGAAAAGTAAAAACATAAATTATTCCATGTGAAGATAAGAATTAAATTTAGTTGAATCGAATTTTGCTACTGAAATAATCATAGAGTTTGACTAGTGATACAATATCAGTTTATGAGACTCCACCATATTCTTCTCATATTAGAAACGTAATTGGTATTTTATTGCTACAGAGGAAATCTGACACATTTCTGTAAATGGGAGTATAAACAGTGTAATTGTGGTATTAATTATTTTTATTTGTGGTATCTATATGTCAGTTAAGTGAGAACCCCCTCCTGGCCAAATTTAATTCTGCACTTCTTGCAGTAACATTTCAGTACTGATCCAAGTAACGATCTTGAGTGTAGCTCATATTAGTGTGAGTTTGGTGCAAACTTTGCTCCCTATGTTTACTGGTGCTGCAGTATTGGGGACTGCTGCTACACACAGCTCAGAGTGCCCTATGTCCGTTTGTATCCTGTCCACTGTTCAAAGGGAAATATTAATGAGGGGAACTTCAGTAACTAATATTTAATTTTCTTAAACATATATTTCCAAATTGATATGCCTAATTGGGCTGGCGACCGTTCATTTTTTCATTCGTGTACGAAATTTACTATTTTCATTAAACCTCAAAGTTTAAAGCCTGTTTAGTTTTACTGTTAAGTTAACCATATTCAAAATTAATATCTACCTTTATCCGTTAGACATACACGCACAGTCAAAATTATAAATCCTCTCAGAGGGTAACATTAGTTCGTGTCACGACAGGCTAGTGTTATACTTTCTGTTTTGCTATATGTTCTTTGCACCTAGTAGTTTCCAGATGCCGCCTATGTTTAGAAAATATGAGAGTTTACAAGTGATGTGTTATGAAAGAGTAATGAGCTTGTGACTACTGGAGGTATTCTATTTTATTTCTTTATTTTCGCATTTGGATATATGTTTAATTTTTAGTCAAAAATCTCCACAAAACCACGTCCTGAAATACTGTTTTTGCTTCTCCACTAGACAATGCTACAAGTTACCGCAAAGTCGCAACACAACAAACACATATGTCATACTAACACATGTAAGTCCACCAGATGGTGGAGGTTTAATTCGATATCCGTAACAGTCACGGCAAAGTCTAACCTAAAATTTTCGCATCTGAAGAGAGGTCATACCAAATCCACAGGCCATAAGGAAACAGTATGAGGCCGCTACGGTCGCAGGTTCGAATCCTGCTTCGGGCATGGATGTGTGTGATGTCCTTAGGTTAGTTAGGTTTAAATAGTTCTAAGTTCTAGGGAACTGATGACCTCAGAAGTTAAGTCCCATAGTACTCAGAGCCCTTTGAACCATTTTTGAAACAGTATGAGGAAGTACACGAACAGCACAGAGCGCTCTCTCTGAAAAACTGCATGCCAGTTAGGGCTACCAGTAACGAAACGGGTAACTGTTAATTCGTGAGCAGAAATGACACCATTTAACGAGCGTTCATCTGCGTACGCATCCTGTAAGCCAAACTAATGTTTGTGGCGTAGTACCGTCGTATCTCCTCCAAATTTCCTTTATACATGTAGTACGAGGAGACTGGACGTTTCTCCGTAAATACGTCAGAGGATTGGACGTACATCGATGCTTTCATTATCTGTGTTCTGTCTCATACATGGGCGATTAGTTAAATTATTGTAAAAAGATTGAGTTTCCTTGCTATCAGTGAGTATAGAACTTGTAAATTACAATTCTGAGAAAGAGATTAGTATATGCATTACTAGTTTGACTAAATATTGAGTTAATATTAGCTCCACTCTTTTACTGAGAGAATGGCGGTAATGTATCTTCCCTGAATTGATGCTAATGAACAAAGTGTGTGTACACAGAGGCGGACTCGCTATTCTTCTACGACGAGACCTATGACCAAAGTAATTTTTTTTTTTTTCCAAATTGCTTCTGCGCCTCTTGCGACACAGACCTTGACTGCTGAGTTGTAAGCTTTTAATTCTAAAATTGATCTATAATTCTTTTTTTTTTTTTTTGCTGGTTAGTTACTGCAAAATTCCCTCCTGGTTCGGCCTACAGCACAGGTTCAGCCTAACGCATCATATCCGTCTGATTTTAGTACAAAACATTTCTATCCTTAGATAATTGTAAATCTTTCGATATTCGCTTGAAATTTGGGCTCTTTCTGATGTTATGAATCTGGTGGAGAAAACATTATTTTGCAAAACACTGTGACGAGCTTGGCTTAAGTACTAAAGTAACGACATCTGTTAGCGCATCATGTAAATGCAGCCTCAGTTAGTTTTATTTGTGTCAACGAGTTTATGTTGACAAGGTCGTCTCGCAGTTGGCGTTGCATGCTGGTATCCTGTATCGACAACGCAAGCATCTTTTAGATTTAGGGCCATCATTCGAGAAAATACCAGACTTCTCCAGTAGTACGGGGCTGAAACTACGAGTATACAAGCAGCGCCACGCGGAAGAGTCGGTCAGTTCCTATTTGAATAGCTATCTGATAATGCGATTCTGTCCAGGCATAGTACGATCAACGAGTGCAAGTTAGTACTGTTTGAAGTGTTTACTGCGGGTGTATAGTGACGTGTCCTTCAGTGACTAAAGTGTTATTGTCGACTGCGTACCGTGTAATAAGTTTATCATATCTCTGAAAATGCGTAACGATGGAAAAGAGAAAGTGTCACTTATAGGCTGATTACACAAAACTGTGGTCTTTTGTCAAGAGTGTTACCCCAAAATCCCGTGATAAATTGCGACTAGTCAGTGTAACAGTTCACCGCTTGATTCACGCTTGCAGATAAGATGGAGTACAGTGCTTTCCAGGCCAGACGGGACGGAATCTTTTCCCCTGTTATAGGAACCGTTGGGTAGGCTAAGACGCACATGCAGTGACGTCACAGAAATGTGTCTCGCGCAGCCAGGTAACCACCCGCCCGCAGTCATTTTAATGACGCCAAAGGCAGCTACTATTTGTGAAAGGTGTGTCCCCTGCATTCACTACCGCTGTTTCGTAAACCAGACTGGTCGATTAGGAGACCACAGCCACAATCTTACCCTGCCTGACAGAACAAGTGAAACAGCCAGAAGCTATTGTCGATGTTACTGTAAATTCGCACACGCAAGCATCAGTTGCGGTTATGTACACGATTAGAGCTGCAATTATTTGTGACTGATAAACCAGGCCGCGCGGGATTAGCCGAGCGGTATAAGGCGCTGCAGCCATGGACTGTGCGGCTGGTCCCGGCGGAGGTTCGAGTACTCCCTCGGGCATGGGTGTGTGTGTTTGTCCTTAGGATAATTCAGGTTGAGTAGTGTGTAAGCTTAGGGACTGATGACCTTAGCAGTTTAGTCCCATAGGATTTGACACACATTTGAACATTTGATAACCAGGCTAGCAGGGCACAGTGTTCTCGGTGTGCAGTGCTGTTACCAGGCCTGGTAAGGTGTATTAGGGGTACGGAGAGCGTTAGATGTTGAGTGATTACTGTAAAGGGCAGGGTAATACTGTGAGACAGCGTTACCATCGCCTGACAGTGTCTGATAGGGGCCTCATTCCTGGGTCTGCTTGTGGCCAGTCTAACGGGAGATCTTCCACTATCGGTACTTTTCCTCAGAAGCAGTTGTCGATATACCAGTATTATTTTTCGAATTTTGGGCACGTCAGTAGTATCTCAGTGCTTTTCTGAAAACTTTCATATAATTTTGCACACAGTGTGTTAATTTTCAAGCTAAAATTTATGAAAATGAATTACTTTATAAAATGTTTTAATCCCGATGTTATAATCGACAAGTAGTTGTTCTGAATGTAAAGTTAACATTATTTTTTTTAGAAACATTTGAAATTACGAACTGTTGGAACAGTTAAAATTTCTATTATTAGTTACGCAATACTGTCCTGATTACTATGTTTATTTCTGGATTCATTTACGAAATAATTATAGAATTTAATAATGTAACAGGAATTAGTAGAAATTAGTAAATTGGTTAAGAAAAATTGTAAACCCTTTGGAATATGGTTATTTCGGCAGCGTGTGAGAATCGTAAGCATGCCCCTGTTGTGATCGGAAGTATTTTTTTAATTTTTTGCTAACAGTGTAATTTCGGCTTTGTTACTGTGAAAAAGCAAAACAGTGTATGACATACTAAAATGTGAGAAAACAGATTTACATAAAAACAAAAATTCTGCAACAGCAATCTTCAAATTTAGATCAATCCGACCGTGGGGACCAAAAATGTGACAGTTTCAGCTTCAAGAATCAGACCCCTGGACAAGAAGAACTGGAGCCAACTCTACATGACAAGCTAAATACACTAAAGAGTTTATTGTAATCTTTGCCCCTCTCAAATCTTCATAAAAGAGTAATGTGGACAATACATGAAATTATTAAGGAGGGGCAAGATTACACCGGCTCGTCGAATCGTGCAGTATCCAGGTCTGTAGGGCATTCGCATGTGACAGTGACCCGAGGCTGGTCTGCATGGGAACGTGAGGGCACACAAACTGGTCGTCAACGGTCTGGTGGATGACGTCTGACCAACACAAGGGACGATCGCCACAGCGTGCGCCAAGCACACTACCTGTTGTTCAAGAACAAGTGTTTGATTCCGTGCAACATTCTTTGTCACCCCACACCGTCGACTGGAGACTAATAGCAGCTGCACTGGAGAATTACCGTCCCATGCGTAGGCTGTCTTTAGCACCACAAAGCAAACGGCTGCGTTTGGGGTGGACCCTTGGCCGCGAAGTGTGGACTGCTTATAACTGACGACGCATTGTTACGAATCGCGGTTCGGCTGTATCCCAGGTGAGTACCGTCAGTGAGAATGGGAGCGAACTGCGGACGTGCCCCATCATTCATGTGTCCTAGTGAGGCACTACGGTCTCACTGCAGGTCACGACAGGTGGCGACCAAGGGAGCTCTGACGACACAATGGTACGTGGCACGCGTCCTGCAGCCTCATGTATCACTTTAAGTAGGCTGTTTAGGTTTTTATGTTGGTAACACCACGTAGCGCTCTGTATGAAAATCACTGACTGTGCTGTGTGCAGTCTGTGGCTGGTTGGCATTGTTGGAATATTCGCTATTGTAGTCTTGGGCAGTTGAATGTGAACAGCGCTAACTATGCCTATCAGTTAGTTAGTGCCTTCAGTAGTTTGAATCTTTTATTTAGCTGGCAGTATTGGCGCTCGCTGTATTGCAGTAGTTCGAGTAACGAAGATTTTTGTGAGGTAAGTGATTCATGAAAGGTATAGGTTATAGTCAGTCAGGGCCATTCTTTTGTAGGGATTATTGAAAGTCAGATAGCGTTGCGCTAAAAACATTGTGTGTCAGTTTAGTGAATGTCTGAGTACGTTCAGTTTTGCTCAGCTGTTTGAAAATCCAGCACTGTCATTTATAAAATTTTTCTGAGGGGATGTTTCATTAGATGCCGTGAGACGGGATTAAACTTCTCACTTCTCCCTCTAGCAGTTTAACCAATTTCAGATGGAGTCTGGGTCCAATATACAGGGTGATTCAAAAACTTCGAAAATCCGTATTACTTAATTTATAGTACCTACAGAGGTGATTGTAGTGTCAATTCGTAGGAAAATAGATCACGTTTGGTCTCGCGTAGTTCGCTAGTGCCGAATCGCACTGTAAGGAGCGCTAGCGGCAGTTGAGTTAAAGATGGCTATCTTCACTGGACCGGAGCGTGCTAACTGTGTGTTTTGGTTTGAAGAATCGAAGTCGGCGACAACAGTTCAGCATGATTTCCGTACCAAATATCCTATACTGAAGAGAGTGCTGTTTCCCATGCAACGAAGGCAGTTTTTCTTTCCAAAAACTCACATATCTGAGAGCCTACTCCATACACTCACTCATACGCTAACAGTATGCAGTGGGGCACAGTGCCAAATACTTTTCGGAGACCTAAGAGTATGGAATCTGCTTGTTGCCCTTCATCCACAGTATCCAAGATATATCCTGAGAAACTCCGACCTCAGCAAACTGCCCGACAGGTAGCGGAGTCGACGTCTCTCCCACGGTGTTTCGCTTCATGACTGGCGGTGGTCCAACAAGAACTATAATGTCACGATTTGTATAACCTTAACCTATAATAATTTCTCGTGCCTTCCACCCCGTCTGGTTCAGAGTCATATGCACTTCTAAGCGAGCGTCATCTGAAGCTCCACAAAAAAAAAAAAAAAAAAAAAAAAAAAAAAAAAAAAAAAAAAAAAAAAATGCTCTGAGCACTATGGGACTTAACTTCTGAGGTCATTAGTCCCCCACCAGAACTAATAACTACTTAAACCTAACTAAACTAAGGACATCACATACATCCATGCCCAAGGCAGGATTCGAACCTGCGACCGTAGCGGTCGCGTGGTTCCAGACTGTAGCCCCTAGAACCGCTCGGCCACTCCGGCCGGCAAGCGCCTTACAAACTTTGGTCCTAAGCACACCTCGGCAATACGTTGATCGATATTTTGGACAACGCCAAATCACGATCCCATCTGCTTGTTTTCACTGTAAGGCGCGTACGCACTAGGGCAACGGACGACAGCCAATCGCTTCATTGGCAGACATCGCCTAATGTGTACGTGCAGCAAATCAGAGCCCACGAAGCGGTAGGCCTTGTTTGCGGTTCGGTCTACTGGCTCTAACATCAAAGCGTTGGAGGTCGTTTGGCGTTGGGACCCCTCGCCCAGTCTGGATACCGGGTCGAATGCTCGTTGGTTCAGAAGCGGTCTGTTGTGTCTTTCTCTAGAAAGTGTGTGTATTTAAGCTTTTCAGGACAGGGAAAAGTCGCACAGATTGACCTGTTTTGCTCTTTAATTTAACAAGAGCTTCAAGGGAATCTTTGAAATTTACATTTTAAAGCGCAGGGGTTGGCTGTTAAACTAAAGAGAGAAGCGAGTCAATAAAACATACTCGGAGCGACTTGTGGCTGTTACTGAAAAACTTAATTTCAACAGTCGCTCTTTCCGCTGCTGGCAATGCCTGCTCCCTCTAAGGGTGAATATTTATTGTGTTTGAAAAGACTCGAATCTAGAGTAGAATATGGAAAGAGCATTAAAGCTCACAGAGTTTTGCCGTGAACGAGAATGTTTCTCAGCCCCTACGAACTGCGATTATAAAAACGAATTGAAAACAGGCAGATAACTAAGTTATTAGAATGTGATATGACGACGTCAAAAAGAAAACGGTATTTTACTGACATGTTTTCGCCGTGAACGACGAAAAGAAAGAAACAAAACTGGAAGTGACTTAACTTTCTGCAACAAGTGCAGATCTCCAAAAATGCGTGTCATCTTTGGAAATTTTAAAGCTTACTCCATCTAGTAACAGTTCGAAATCTGTAGCTTTCATTAGGGAAAAAATGAGGAGATAGTGCATATTATGATTCAGCTTTAAGGCAGACGCTAATTTCCTCCAATCACGCTGCTCCCTATTTTTTTAAAGAGAGGACGTCCACCAGAGTCTTTTCTTCTTGTTTCTCTGATGATCATCTTCTTGCTGTAAAATAAATGCTGCACTTGCGACGACTGCTAAATCCTCTTCTTCCCTCATATTACCGGCCGCTGAAACTGTAATTAAAACTCTACTTTATAACAGTAACAAAACGTAAGCAACGTCGGCAAGTTATCAGAGCCAAATACGATTCCATGTGGCCGAATCCCTTGGCCTTCGTTTGGTGTGGATGAGAAACCTAACGGCAATGTATTGGCGGTCGGCCGAATCCAGTCTCTGTCCTTCGTTGTCCTTCACTGGTTTAGTGTGTACGCGCCTTTATACCATAAGAGTAACATTCATAGCGGCCATGAGGCTGACCGCGGAAGGTCGTTGACAGTTCCCTATCGAAAGTACGAACACACAAGGCGCACGAACTGAGAGGTGGAGTCCTACTTAGGGTGGTGGTGCGAGCGATTATCCACTCAGTTAGACGACGACACTCAGAGTGCAGGTAGGTGTAGCTCGCAGCGGATATTTCCGGTGAACGAGATCTATCTGCGTGTAGGTAGGCCGTTACTTAATCTATCCATCTATCTATCTACGCGACTGCTATTCACAATAAAGAGCCTGCTAGAGGGTTCAATGATCCACCTTCAACCTGTCTCTCAATCGTATCATTCTCGAACGGCGCGCGGGAAAAATGAGCACTTAAATTTTCCTGTGCGAGCCGTAATTTCTCATATTTTATCGTGATGATCATTTCTCCCTATGTAGATGGGTGCCAACAGAATGTTTCCGCAATCTGTGGAGAAAACTGGTGATGAAATTTCATGAGAAGATCCCGTCGCAACGGAAAAAAACTTTGTTCTAATGACTGCCACTCCAATTCACGTATCAAATCTGTGCCACTGTCTCCCTATTTGGCGAGCTGTCCTTCTTTCAACTTTTTCGATGTCATCCGTCATTCCCACCCAATGCGGATCCCACACAGGACAACAATACTCCAGAACAGGGCGGACAAGCGTGGTGTAAGCAACCAGTCTCTTTAGTAGACCTCTTGCACCTTCTAAGTGTTCTGTCAGTGAATCGCAGTCTTTGGTTTGCTCTACCCACAACATTATCTATATGATCTTTCCAATTTAGGCTAATTGTAATTGTAATCCCTAAGTATTTAGTTGAATTTACAGCCTTCACATTTTTGTGACTGACCGCGTAATCGAAATTTAGCGAATTTCTTTTAGTACTCATGTGAATAATTTCATACTTTTCTTCATTCAGGGTCAACTGCCACTTTTAGCACCATACAGATATCTTATCTAAATCATTTCGCAATTAGATTTGGTCATCTGATGACTTGACAAGACGGTAAATGACAGCATCATCTGCAAACAATCGAAGACGGCTACTGAGATTGTCTCGTATGTCGTTAATATAGATCAGGAACAATAGAGGGCCTATAACACTTCCTTAGGAAACGCCGAATATTACTTCTGTTTTACTCGATGACTTTCGTCTATTGCTACGAACTGTGACCTTTCTGACAGGAAATTACGAATCCAATCGCACAACTGAGGCGATATTCCGTAGGCACGCAGTTTGGTTAGAAGACGCTTGTGAGGAACGGTGTCGAAAGCCTTCTGGAAATCTAAAAATATGCAATCAATTTGACGTCCCCTGTCGATATCCACTCATTACATCATGAGTATAAAGAGCTAGTTGTGTTTCACAAGAACGATATTTTCTGAGTCCGTACTGACTACGAGTCAATAAATCGGTTTCTTCGAGGTACTTCATAATATTCGAATACATTATATGTTCCAAAACCCTACTGCAAATCGACGTTAGTGATATGAGCTTGTAATTGAGCGGATTACTCCTACTTCCCTTTTGGGGTATTGGTGTGACTTGAGCAATTTTCCAGTCTTTAGGTACGGATCTTTCTGTGAGCGAGTGGTTGTGTATAATTGCTAAATATGGAGCTATTTTATCAGCATACTCTGAGAGGAACCTCATTGGTATAAAATCTGGACCGGAGGCCTTGCCTTTATTAAGTGATTTAATCTGCTTTGGTACACCTAGGATATTTACTGTTATGTTTCTCGTCTTGGCAGTTGTTCTTGTTTGGAATTCAGGAATATTTACTTCGTCTTCTTTGACGAAAGAGTTTCGGAAAACTGTGTTTAATAACTCTGCTTTAGTGGCACTGTCTTAGTGACTTCACCGTTGCTATCGCGCAGTGAAGGTAAACATTGCGTCTTTGCCACTGGTGTGCTTTATGTATGACCAAAATCTCAATAGGTTTTCTGCCACAAATATTTCGTTTTGGAAATTATTAAAAGCTATTTTGCGTCCTTTTAAATTTGGCATGTTTTTCTCGTTGCTTGTGCAACAGCGATCTCACCCATTCTGTGTACCATTGGTCATCATTAATTTAAGTGGTATAGTTCTCTCAATTGCTCAATACTACCTCTTTGAAATCATTCCACATCTTTTCTACGCTTACGTGATCAGAATTGAAGGAGTTAAGATTACCTCTTAAGAAAGCGTTAAGAGCATTTCGTAGTAGCTTTTTTTTCTTTTTTTTTTTTTAATAGATTTACTTTGCGTATCTTTTTGATGGTTGTGGGTGTTACGGTATCCAGCCTAGCAGCAACTGCCTTGTGTTTGCTAATCCCTGTATCCCTCATGATACTCCCTGTTTGTTGCTAAGAGGTCAAGTATGCTATCGCAACCATCTGTGCTTCGAGTACGCTCATGAAATGAAAGTACTAGTAGCAGCTAGTTTCCTGGAATAGTGAACGCAGATTTCAAGATTATTGTATGGGTGCAAATTTCTGTGGGCGCTGTTCTCATATACCCGATTAGCACGCAGGAGCGGCCTGAAAATGATACGTCACATAGTTTAAAGCGGCTGACTGAGAGGAAGTCAGTTAGTTGCTCTCAAAGATAACACTTCTGGGCTCATGGCTCTACAACTTTAATACAGCGTGGCTAACCTATCTCACGACTCATATCTCGGCGGCAGCCTTTGTTGCCATATCGCTGTAATGACACACCTTTGCTGCTAATTAGCACTGTGGTCGACCAGTATCTCTAAACCTCTAATTTTTTCTGCTCTTTGCAAGGGGGAAATTTAGTTCCGTGTTTGCTTTGCGTTTTAGATCTATCATCTCGAAATTTAAACAAGAGCTAATATATCCGATAACGGGGAAAAAATACGGTAAACATGCAAGCTGAGTTGCCCGTTAGACGCAAACAACACGGTATCCACAGGATACGAATATGATAGGGGGGTATATCACGCCACTCAATTTTTGCCACGGTTAACATTAAAATGTAGAGCTTAAAAGAAAAAAAAAAGTGCTAGAACTTGTTCAGTTTGAAGTTAGAACTACTGAAAGTCAGGAAAGTTTCATGGCGTATACGTACGAGGAGACATCAAAAAGTGTTTTTCATTACTACGGCAAGCCAAGTAACTTCTACTGAATATTGCACTATACTTGGAAGCGACACTGTTTTTCAACAGTCACCATGTCTCCGAAAATAACTATCAGGAACGAGCCCCAATCGTTCAATTCCTCACCGTTGTAAAATCTTCGATTGCTGCGAATCAGTTCCTCGGCTGTTTGGACATTGTCGTTTGTGGTGCATGTCGATGACGTTCCTTCCCGATTAGCATCACCGACGTCTGTGTGGCCTTGGTCAAATTGTTGGTACCATTTCACTACGTCTGGATATGACATGGCATTTGGTGCGTATCCCCTGTAAGATGTGTGTGTGTAGGGGGACACTGAAGAGGGGGGGGGGGGATGGAGCAGGGTAACAGCTTAACTACTACCATGGGCAGTTGAAAACATCTCTGAACTGTTAAGAGACGCTGCAGTTTACGAACATTTATATTCCAGAAAACAAACTGGAAACGCTATCTGACCCCGAAAATTTGATGGACGCGTCAGAGACACAGTCGTTTATTTAATGTAAGCGCAATGGAAATGAATTTTGCATACCTAAATGTTCAAAGGTTAAATGATAAGTAATATTCCGCCAATAAATTATCCAAAAACTACAGAGTGTGTTTGCTTTTGGCTTATTGAACGAAGCACTTCTAGTGGGCACGTTCCCTTTTATTTGTACTCCCTGAATCTACAGGGCGTTTCAAAATTACACCGACAGATTCAAGGAAATGTAGAAGGTGTCTTGAGGAACAAAATGAGAATGGAAACGTCATGAAAGGACGCTACAGAGCATCGAATTTATACGTGTATGTTTATACAGCGTGATTCCGTGATGACGTCACAGACTTGCAGGGATGGGGGAGGAGGATGCTCACTGAGATGACAGAAGTCATGGGATGCTCCCAATATCGTGTCAGACTTCCACCTGGTCGACGTATTGGAGAAACTCGACGTGGCATGAAGACAATAAGTCACTGGACGTCCCTTGTGGAAATATTGAGCCATGCTGCCTCTACAGCCATCCACAATTCCAAAAGCATTGCCGGTGCAGGATTTGGTCCCTCGATTATGTCTCATAAATGTTTGATGAGATTCATGTCGGGCGCCTGGGTGGCCGAATCATTGGCTCGAATGGTCCAGAATGTTCTTCAAACCAGTCATGCACAACTGTGGCCCTTTGACATCATTATTTGGGAACATGAATTCCATGAATGGCTGCAAATGGATTCCAAGTAGCCGAATGCAATGATTTCCATTAAATGTATTTGCAGTTGCGAATAATGACAACTATCAGCTGTAGAATGGAATGACGACAATACCAGACTGGGATTCGAATCCGGATTTCCCTCTTATCGCTAGTGGTCGCCTTACCATTTGGCTATCCATGCACGATTCACTGCCAGATCCAAACTTCCATATGTCATCAACCATGATTTTCAGTCAATGATCGTTTCTGTCAGACCAGAGGACAGAGTCGATTCCATGTGAATAAAGCCTACACCATTATCGAGCCACCAAAAGCTTGCAGAGTGCCTTGTTGCGAACTTGGGTTCGTGGCATCGTGGGATCTTGAACCCTACCATCAACTCTTACCAACTGATGTCGTGATTCATCTGACCTCACCACAGTTTTCCAGTTGTCTAGAATCCTGCCGACATGGTCAAGAGTAGTGGAACAAGGGCGGCGTCACCCCACTCTGTATTGTTGCCAAATTTATTCAAGATGGCGGATCCGAGATGGCGGCGATAGATGTGGCAACGATGCAATGATGTCATGGTGGGAAGAAACTGGTGGAAAGCTCAAATTTTGTTGGGGAAATAAGGGCAACTGAGTTACCTCCACTAACCTAAGAAAATGATGGGAAAAAAGGTCACTTGGGCTATCTCCACTAACCTAAGTCATCCAACCGCCACCTCTTCCTTGGAATTGGCGGGAAAAGGACTCATCCTGTGCTGGGCTGCTGGAAAGGAAGGAGTGTACTTTATTTATTTTGGAACAATTTATTTAGGGATGGATTTGACATAGTTTATTTATTGTAATGACACAAAACACTCGCTCTGACATGCTTGGGGTCACACTAAATAGTCTACAGATCTGCAAACTACACGTAAATCTCCGAAATAATACAGTACACTAATGTGCATACATGCAAACAACTCATAAATTGTCAAAATAATGCACAAATAATGCTGTGCAAACACACTCACTAATTACATAAACTGTCGAAATAATGCATTGCACAGCCTATAGACCTGTTCACAAAATAATGAAACAGACACATTTACTGTGTGTAAAATTGTCAAAAATCATGCATGCATAACACTTTGCAAACACACTCGCAACGCATAAATAGCTCAAAATAATGCACTACAGAAACACTCATTGCACATACATTTTGAACTATTATCAACTACAATGTATCAGTGAACTGTTCCCTACAGAACGCCAAGATACGCACACTCCAAGGTACGCACGCCAGTCCCATGTGTGAGACGCCTCTGGAATCACCATCATAGGTGCAGAAAAGGGTTGTCAATGTTATACTGATGTCACAGATCTATGTAAATAAGAGCCAAGTACTCGTCTGGCCACTCTATAGAAATGTTTTTCAATGTAACTTCCCAGAATAGCACAGGATGCATTGTTCCTAGTGGTCCTAACAGGACATGCGAGACGCATCTAATCATGCAAGTGTTTACCATGTGTACCTGTTACTCCAGCGCATGCCTAATTGCCAAGCGACAGATGTCTCCATACCGGCTCACCCGTGCAGGAGCAGCTAAAAGGCTGTCAGTGTTATACTGTCATCACATGGCTATGTAAATAATAGCCAAGTCTACATGTCTACCTGTCTGAAATTGTAAAACGCCACAGAAATAATTAATGGTCGCTTTTGTAGGAGTATTCATGATGTCTCATCTTGTCTGCTCGGAAATTCTTGTCCTAACAGGACCTGTTTACGACAATAGCCCAGAATATCTCCGAATGCACTTCTCCTGATGGTCCTAACGTGACACCACATCCATCACCTGTTACCATTCCTGGATATCGTTAAGTCCTACTTTCAACAAACATCTTCAAAACGGAAACGTTATCACTGCTATGTAGAAGCTCCTATGTCCCAGCACAAAAGATGTCTTCCGAATGAATGGAGCAATCTTATCTGCTCTTATTGAATTTACCAGCCAAATTACTGATTCTGCCAGTGTGGAAGCACTGCAGACGAGACTTTTACCAGCAAAACTATTTTGTAGAGATAGCCATATTGCACTGAAAGTTAAACCCTGCAAAAGTGGCACACAGATAGTCGAATATGGAAAGACTCTTGCTCAATTACAGTGCTGTGCCACTGAGCAAGCTTGAATATTTCAGCGTGAAACCCATCTCCACATACCATATCGATGTAGTAAACATACGATTCGTATCCTGCACCATACAAAATCGTTCCTTCTGCATCATACATATGGCCATCGACCGCCACACACTCGTACATATACCTTGAAGGCAGACAGCATAAGCACATGCACCGTATATACTCCTTGCAGCACGACGTCAGGTGGTCATCCACTGCAGCTGACGGTCACAAGTCATCTGGCCCCAATGCTTGACCAGAGTGCCTTAATGAACGAAGTCAATCTCTCAACTATTGTACAAAGTCGTGGTTGATTCCCCTCAGCACAAAGGCATTACTGTTTCTGGCCCAGACGTGGTTGCTTGCTGCACCCGTCTCCTGACTCTGGGATCACAAGAACATATGTATTTTCACATGGGTTACCAGACTATTATACCATTTACTCGGTACTTTTCGATATCAAGCACATAGCAGTATGCTACCGATCGCTTGTATAGTATAATTCCGAAGATAAAGACTGGAAATGATTTCTCTAGGAACACAAAACTTTAGTGATGTGCAGCGTGCTGTAAACCACTAACTAGAAACTTTTCTTGTCTGCAAAGACCTTTATGTGAAAACTCGAAAATAATAGAGGAAACTGATATTCCACTTGCAAATACTGATATTACTTATATAACAGATTCCCAATCATCCTTATAATTTACAAATTCAGCTAAGATGTTTCTCATATTGAGAGAACCAGCAAATGTGTCTCCCGCCTTTCTTTGACCTGATAGATGCACACACCTCAGTCGATGTTCTCCCAACCAAATAAAGATGGGAAATATGCAGAAGCAGCCAACCGAAAATTTACATGGGAGGGAATAATGGTCCAGCGAAAACACACGTCCATATTGAATCTCCTCAAATTTCCACGCTATCACGAAGGCTATCCAACACACAGTGAGTATTAGTTCGCTATTCAGCCGGCTGGAGGACGACACAACTAGGTCAGGTACATTCCTGTAAGCCAGCAGGCCTCTCCATTCGGACAGCTCCTTCAGTTGGCCGGAAACGTGAATCATTTCTGCCACAGGCCACCGCCGCTGCGTGCCACACACCCAAAGACCGAATCATCCTAGGAAACCGGTCACACATGTATTTGGTCGCTAAACTTACAATTAAATTTTACAATTGCAGTCTCAATCAGATGACATTCGACAGTGAGTGAAGCATCGTTAATACACCCTGCTGACGGCTGTGGCTCTAGAAACAGAGATATCTGTACCATTCTTATCACGGTTGGGTCAGCTACATTCCTGTACCACAACTGGTCTTTTCATTCGAATGGTCCTGCCATTAGCGGGAAACGTGCATCGTTCTCACCACAGGCCACCGCCACCGAGTACCACACCCCTAGACAGAATCGTTCTAGGGAAATGGCTACGTATATATTTGATCACCGTACTGACAATACGCTTTTCCTGCGAGTGATACCACTGTGTCTTGGAAAGAGGGGCGTAATCGTCTTACACGCCGCCACATGTTAAAAAATATGATCGCAACGACCACGCTACTATCACAATCGGTCTCGGTTCAACCAGCGAACAAAAGTATCCGTGTTAAAAGCTATACTGGCTTTATAAATCGAGGTACAGCATTACTTCTGAATGTTTTTTTCCTCACAAATACCGCAACACTGAACATAGACGGTGATAGCTGGAGTGTATATTATCAGACTGACAGAGTGGTTACACGTCGCTGACAGTGTAAGCTCGTAATAAAATCACCGAAGTTAGTGAGTGATTCGGCTGTGCAACATGGCATGCAGCTGGTACTTGCATCTCCCTGTTGCCGCCGCTAGATATTTCTCCAGTACCTGTAACGCATTCTGTCTGGATGCCACGTCAAAGGCGAGTCGGATCCACACTCGAACGCTAAGTCGGATCTACTGCGGGTCCTGGGGTCCATCTGTGACAAGAGCACGTATGCAGACATACAGATGAAAGATGAAACGCACTGCAAATGTGGAATATGTGGGTGGAGGCGACTGGATGCAATCGAGTACAGTGTTATACGATGCCAGCTGCTCAGAAAAATAGTCCATTTGTGCTAGATGTTGGCAACTGTACTACATTTACAAAAAATTTTAGAACACAGAACTAGAGGTGATGTCATGATCGCATGGGTAGAAGTGTCATAAAATCGATAGAGGAAAAATGCAGCGATATGCGGGGAAATTGAGGAACTAGAATGAGATTTTCACTCTGCAGCGGAGTGTGCGCTGATATCAAACTTCCTGGCAGATTAAAACTGTGTGCCGGACCGAGACTCGAACTCGGGACCTTTGCCTTTCGCGGGCAAGTGCTCTACCAACTGAGCTACCCAAGCACGACTCACGCCTGTCCTCACAGTGAGGAAAATCTCATTCTGGAAACATCCTCCAGGATGTGGCTAAGCCATGTCTCCGAAATATCCTTTCTTTCAAGAGTGCTAGGTTCGCAGGAGAGCTTCTGTAAAGTTTGGAAGGTAGGAGACGAGGTACTGGCAGAAGTAAAGCTGTGAGGACGGGGCGTGAGTCGTGCTTGGGTAGCTCCGTTGGTAGAGCACTTGCCCGCGAAAGGCAAAGGTCCCGAGTTCGAGTCTCGGTCCGGCACACAGTTTTAATCTGCCAGGAAGTTTAATTGAGGAACTACTTGCATGTCTTCTGATTGGCGTAGAACAATTTGTACATGGGAACAAGTATGCGACAGCAAGAGGAATTCGAGAAAATGCCGACACTGAAGCGAACGGAACCAGGGAAACAGTCACTTTTTTCGTCGGGGCAGCATTCAACTGTATGTCTGTTGAGGTAACAGTGATACATGCGAGCTGACTGCTGCATCTGACGCTTTTCAGGAAAACAGAGAACGATCTGCCTCCTAACTTACATGCATCTGCGTTAAAGGATAACGGAGAGTGAACAGCGTGATCGATTGAGATGGAGCTGTAGCGAGGTACGATTTAATGGCAGACTGAAGATGCATTCTAGAGAGGGAGATGTTGCTGCGGGCCATTTGACCATTTTCTCCACTGTTCTGTCAAGATGCATCAGTCGTGTGACATAGACTGTATTCGACTCTCATACAACCAAGTGTTCTGTATGTTGTGACTCAGAGCACTGTCTAGTTGCAATCGATAACAGCAAACCTCTTGGTCATCAGAGAACTTCCAGCTCATGTGTGATGAAACGTGACCATCCTGTTTCGACACATTCCTCTAAACGAACGAAGATTTATGTGATGAACTCCAATTCCCTGTTGCATCTTGGGTATAAAATCTACACTTCTGTTTCATAAATAAGATGATTCTAAGTTAGCTATAGGTGTTTGTGAGACACTGCAACCCCGTGTATACATCTGCTTGAGAGATGTACTGTTTACAGAATTACTGGCAGCATGACGTGTAATTCTCAAGTCGAACGCCACTGTTATGCATTTACCTGTTTCCTTGTAAGAGATTTTCTCCGTTACTAACGATCATTTTATATAGGACTGATGCGGGCATAGTATAATTTCTGAACCGTGATCGGATGTGAACAGTGGACGCTATACACCTCTGGAAAGCTATATTGCGCGTGTACCACACAAAGGCGATGTTTATCATAGAGAAACCTGCAAGAAGGATGCATATCACGCACTGGAAACGTATTTCTTACCTTGGGATATTAACAGCGCTGCATTACACATGACTAATAGGTCGGAAACTGAAGCGATCTAACATTATGGCCTGTTATAAATGCAGAACCGTGTAGCCTTAGTAGTAAGTGAGTTTATGTCCTCTCTTACCAGTTCCCTACTGGTACTGATCCCAGACACTACAACAATACGTTAAAATTGATAGCGTAGTTTATTTGCGTAAAATGCTTTGAACTCCATCCGTCTGGAACTCCATCATGCATAAAAACCACCTGTTTCTTGTTCTTCTTAACCATCTGCAATTATAACACAACAGTGCCAAATTTGCTACTATACATCGATAATGGGTGCTGACCTCCTCGACATGGGCGCATCTGCAGAAGTCTTGTGCACTTGGGTGGGCGAGGACTCGGGAAGCTCCAGTCACTCACGAGACGTGGAATGAGGCGGTCTGCTTCTGGTCGGCTTCAGATGAAATCGGTAACGGTGCTGCAGGGCGGGCTGGTCAAAGGCAGTGCGAGGGGGTCTTTCAGTCTCTAATTTTATCCTAAGACTACAGGAATGCCCTGCGACTCCCATCCGCAAAGAGACAGAGTGTAAATTATGCACTATGCTTGAGGTGCTAGAAGTATGTAGATCGCTGTCTGGTATACTTTGATGATGTATATGTTCGAGAATTAACAATAAATGGATGTACTCTACAGTCATCTATCTACATTTGCAATGATACTCGCAAAGTAGAGAAGGGCAGTTTAGCCTTGATACTGAAACTGGGCAGCATGCTGTCCATCATTGGTCGGTATTGAAATTATTGTAAAATTGCTAAAATTGTTCACACTATCAACTGTAATGCTTATTATTACAGTATATCGACGATGTCTTTTCCATCCCATCTGTCCACTGGTATGCTATTGGCTACTATATTATGATTGACTGACATAACTTGTTTGAGATGGAGAAAGAGTTTTTGGTGGAGGGGTAGAACCTTCTGGGGATGGCTAGCACCAAACAGTGATCGTGTACGTGACTGCAGTATGAGGAATCAATCGAAACGGAATGCAGAATCATCAGCTGCCCCATCACTGTGACAGATGAGTTTAAATGTAGAGGTCGTCAATCACCTTTGGACAGCAGTTCGGAAATGCTCCATAACGCAGCCATACTCTTCCAGTTTCCTTATGTTGTAACTGCCTTTTATTTAAAATCATCCAGTGTGTGTGGTGTGTTATGGTAGCAGCAACAACATGATTTACATCATGCAATGACTAGTTCTCTGTGAGAGGCAATGGATCAGAACATGTTAATGTCAGTTTAACACAGACCTTGAAGTCATGGCAGAAAAAACAAAATGTATGCCAGTGTACAAAGCGTGTTACAGGAAAAAGAAAACAATGTTTCAAACAGATTAGATTAGATTTGCTTTCATTCCAATTGATCCGTAGTGAGGAGGTCCTCCAGGATGTGGAACATGTCAGAAAAACAACAATACACGACAAATATTTACAACTAATACAAGGAGGCTAATGTACCATTCCACAGGTCCCAAGTGGAATGATCGTCATTTTTTAATGAACACTAAGAGTCATTTTACAAATACTAATGCACCGAATTTAAAATAAAAAAGTTTTTTATTTATTTATAAGGTAATAAACATGTAATACAACTACTGTAATACTTATTTACAATGAACACATTACTGCACTGAAATGGTGCAGAAGTTAGATTATACACACACACACACACACACACACAAATTTTCAATGAACACATTACTGCACTGAAATTGTGCAGAAGTTATGTTGTACTTATACACAAATCAGTTGGTTTTACTAAGAAATTCATCAATGGAGTAGAAGGAGTTGGCCACAAATAAATCCTTTAGGCTTCTCTTAAACTGAATTTCATTGGTTGTTAAGCTTTTTATGGCTGCTGGCAAGTTATTGAAAATGTGTGTTCCTGAATAATGCACACCTTTTTGTACAAGACTAAGTGACTTTAAATCCTTGTGATGATTATTCTTGTTTCAAGTATTAATTCCATGAATCGAGCTGTTGGTTTGAAAAAGTGATATATTTTTAATGACAAATTTCATTAAGGAATAAATATATTGGGAAGCAGTAGTTAGTATCCCTAGTTCCCTAAACAGGCTTCTGCAGGATGTTCTTGAGTTGACACCACATATAACTCTTACTGCACGTTTTTGTGCCCGGAAAACTTTAGCTTGGCTTGATGAATTACCCCAAAAAATAATCTCATATGACATTATGGAATGAAAGTAAGCATAGTATGCCAGCTTTTTCATTTTTATATCCCCTATGTCTGACAAAATTCGCATTGCAAACAGAGATTTGTTAAGACGCTTCAGCAGTTCTGTGGTGTGCTCCTCCCAGTTGAAATTACTATCAAGCTGTAATCCCAAGAATTTAACACTGTCCACTTCTTCTATCTTCTTGTCATCATATGTTAGACATATACTCTTGGGACACCCCTTACAAGTTCTGAACTGCATGTAGTGTGTTTTTTTACAGTTTAGTGACAAAGAATTGGCTAGGAACCAGTGATTAATGTCCACAAATATTTTATTGGCTGATCTTTCTAAGCCTACTCTTGATTTGCTATTTATTGCAATGTTTGTATCATCGGCAAACAAAACAAACATGGCATCTGGTAATGTTACTGATGAAAGGTCATTGATACACACAAGAAAAAGTAAGGGCCCCAAAATGGAACCTTGTGGGACCCCACATGTAATTAGTTCCCAGTTGGATGATGCCTGATAGCTTGATACATGTCTCTTTCCTAATATCACCCTTTGTTTCCTGCCAGAGATATAAGATTTGAACAATTTTGCAGCATTTCCCGTTACACTATAATATTCTAGTTTACTTAAAAGGATATTATGATTTACACAGTCAAATGCCTTTGACAGATCACAAAATATACCAGTTGCCTGCAATTTTTTGTCTAATGAATTAAGCACATTTTCACTGTAAGTGTAGATAGCCTTCTCAATATCAGAACCTTTTAGAAATCCAAACTGTGACTTTGACAGTATGTTATTTGAGATAAGATGGTTATAAAGACGACTGTACATTACTTTTTCGAAAATTTTTGAGAATGCTGGCAACAGTGAAATTGGACGGAAATTTGATGCTATTTCTTTATCTCCCTTCTTAAACAGTGGCTTAACTTCAGCATATTTCAGCCACTCAGGAAATATTCCACTGATAAACGACTGGTTACACAGATAGCTTAATATGTTACTTAGCTCAGAATCACATTCTTTAATTAACTTTGTTGATATTTCAGCATACCCACTAGATGTTTTTGATTTTAAAGATTTTATGATGGACATTATTTCCGTTGGGTAGTGAGACACAAAATCACACGGAGCGTCTCTTGTGACTTATTGTATAGTTTGTGGGAGACAGTCATCACCGTACAGTACAGGCGATGCAACTTTACACTGGTCCGTGCAGTGGATCAATACCTGTATATTTAATAGGATCGTCACATGTGCTCGACGCCAGCATACAGACACTATGTGTTTTCGATGTACAGGAAGAGAGAGATGTGGTAAAAATCTTATCGAGTTCTGTATCGGAAAAAATTAGTGGAGCTTTTATAGTTCATAATTTTTCTCTGTTGGATGGTACAGAATAATGATGATAGCATGTTGGGGCGATAGACATGAAATGGCCCTGAGGGACATCGATCTGCTTCTGACTGCAGTACCTGTATGTAGTTTGGGGATGCACCTCAATGCAGCTGCAAACTCCTCATCCTTCTCCCAGTTCGCCTACTGTCTTCTATACTACCGCATGTTGCAGGAACAGGCTTCATTTGGCGCTGACCTTACACATCGTACACTGTTGTCAGAGCTATGAGAACATGTTCTCATTTCCACCGAATGGTCAAAAAGTGATCCTGTCACACTAACTCAGGTCACTCTGTTTCTACATGGGTTGCAGAAAGTGGTAGATGTAGCTCTCTCTGACTTCTGGTCAGTTCCATCTTAAATTGGAAAGATCACATGCGCAAAGCTCGTTTTGAGATATGAGAATGTCAGAAATATGATTCACTTGTGGCTGTAATCATTAAAAGAAGTCTTCATAGGCTCCAACACAGGTATGTGGTTGAATGAAAAGACATAATTCCAAATCACAGACATCATTTCTACCAGAATGTGTAGCACTAGAGATCTGAAAAGCTAGTGTATATTTCTTACGATGTCAATCAGCTCACCATCTACTATTTGTGATCGTTCTCAATCAGCCACCACCTATAAGCCAGTAGATATATGATCTAACCTCTGATGTGGCGTTGAGACAGAATGGGTTACAAACACTGGAGAAATATTTAGTGGTGGCATGAGGGAGTTGCAAGTACCTGCTTCATAACTCATTCCTTAGCCAAATCACTTTCTAAATTCAGTGATTTTATTACGAGCTTAGACCATCAGCGACATTTAACCGCACTTAGTCTGATAATGTACACTCCGGCAATCACTGTCTGTGTTCAGCGTCGCAGTATTTGTGTGGGGAAAAACCACTTGGTTTGGAGGTAATGCAAGCGATCAGTACATTGTGCTATGTGCTTGACATTGAAAAGTATCGAGTAAATGGTATGCTATTCTGGTAAACCATGGGAAAATACATATGTTCTTGTAATCCCAGAGTTTGGAGATAGGTGTAGCAAGCAAGCAGATTGGGGCCAGGAACGACTTTGTACAACAGTTCGGAGAGTGACTTCATTCCACTGAGGGCCCTCTGGTCATGTGTTGAGGGCAGATGACTTGTAACCACTGACTGTTTTGGATGACTGCCCAACCTTTCGGAAAATATCTAGTGTTGTGAGGCATATATATGGTGCATGTGCTGATGCTGTCTGTCTTTGAGGTATGTGTACGAGTGTCTGGCAGTAGATGGCTAAATGCATGATGCAGAAGCGGCGGTTTTGTATGGTGCAGGATATGAATGGTATGTTTACTACATCAATATGGTACGTGGAAATTGGTTTTATGCTGAAACATGCAAGCTTCCGTCCTCAGTGGCAGAGCAGTGTAATTGAGCAAGAGTCCTTCCGTATTTGACGATCTGTAGGCCACTGTTGCAGGGTTTAACTGTCAGTGCTATCTGTACAAAATAGTTTTGCCACTGACAGTCTCATCTGCAGAAAGGAAAAGGGGGACAGTGCTTCCACACTGGCAGCATCAGTAATTTGGCTTGTAAATTCAGTCAAATCAGAATGCTCCATTCATTCACAAGACATCCTCTGTGCTGGGGCATAGGAGCCTCTACATAGCGGTGAGAACGTTTCGAAGATGTTTGTTCAAAGCAGGACTTAACGATTTCCAAGAAGGATAACATGTGATGGATGGGTGTAACGTTAGGACCATCGGGGGAAATGCATTCGGAGTTATTCAGGGCTATTTACGACAAGAGTTTCCACACAGACAAGCTGAGACATCACAAAAGCTCCTATAAAAGCGACCGTTAACTATTTCTGCGGCACTTTACGATTTCCGAGAGTTAGACTTCGCTATTATTTTCGTAGACATGTGATGGCAATGTGACACTGATAGTCTTTTAGCTGCACCTGCGCTGGGTGCCGCTATGCAGACATCTCTCACTTGGTAATTAGGCCTGCACTGGACCAACAGCTACGCATAGTTTCTGGGGAAACACTTGCAGGAGTAGACACTTCTCACATGTCCCGTTAGGACCCCCAGGATAAATGCAGCCTGTGTTATTCTAGGAAGCATTGCAAACCATTTCTATAGCGCATCCAGATGAGAACTTGGCTATTATTTACATAGACATGTGATGGCAGTGTAACTTTTTATCTGCCCCTACGATGTGAGTCGCTCGGCAATTAGGTCTTTGCTGGACTGCAGGTAGAAAGCCTTCGCCACAGCAACAGAAAACACGTATATGTGGCCCAGAGTGGATCAGAGTGAGCGAGCCACCCGGCGTGCGTACCTGGGACCTCTGTAGGGAACAGTTCGCTGATACATTGCAGTTGACGATAGTTAGAAAGCGTTTTTACGTGCAATGAGTGTCTGTGCAGTGTATTATTTTCGTCTACTTATGCGTTGTGAGCATGTTTGCAAAGTATTATACATGCATGAGTTTTTGATAGGTTTACATGTAGTAATCGTGTCTGTTGCATTATTTTGTGAACAGGTCTGTACGCTGTTCAGCGCATTGTTTCGGCAGTTTATAAATAGTGTGCATGTTTCCTAAGCATTATACATGCATTTTTTTTTTTACAATTTATGAGTTGTGTGCGTGTCTGTACATCAGTCTACTGCATTATTTCGATAAGTTACGAGTAGTTTGCAGTTCTGTAGGCTGTGTATTGTGACCCCAAGCACGTCAGAGCAAGTGTTTTGTGTCATTGTAATAAATAAACTATGTGAAACCCATCCATAAATAAATCGTTGTGAAATAAATAAAGTACACTCCCTCCTCTCCAGCAGTCCAGCACAGGATGAGTCGTTTTGTCCACCAATTCCAAGATTACGTGAGAGTCAGATCACTTACAGTAGTGCAGATAGCCCAAGTGACCTTTGTTCCTGCCTTTCCTTAGGTTAGTAGAGGTAGCCCAAATGACCTTTTTCCCCACACCAAAATTTTTAACTTTACGCCATTTTCTTGGGGAGGGTGGGAAGGGAAGGGGAGGGGGCAGGGGAGGGGGTTAGGTTAGTGGAGGAAGCCCAATTGACCTATCTTCCCACGGAAATTTGAACTTTCTGCCATGACGTCATTGCAACGTTGCCACATACAGCACTGCCATCTTTGATCCACCATCTCGAGTAAGTTTGGCCACAATGCAAATTGAGGTGACGCCGCCCTTGTCCCACTACGGTCAAGAGCACAGGGGGGGCCACTGCAGGCGATGTCGTGTTGTTACCAAACGCTCTGTTGTGGGACGTCTGCTCCCGCGGCTCACTAACGCCACACTTTGTCGCACTGCCCTAATGGATACGTTCATCGTACATCCCACACCGACTTCTGCGATTACATCACGCAGTGTTGCTTGTCTGTCAGCACTGGCAACACTACGCAAACGCCTCTGCTCTCGGTCATTAAGTGAAGGCTGTCGGCCACTGCGTTGTCCATGGTGAGGCGTAATCCTCGAAATTTGGTATCTGAACCGTGAATTTACTTTCAAAACCTTTTCTTAGGAATTTGCTTTATTTAATAGCGATTCATCAAGAACATTAACACATTTAATCACACTATGTGAGTATGGAAGTAGTTGCCAGTGGGTAACTGATGAAAACAAATCAAATTTCTTTCAACAAATGGAAATTTTATTCTTAAAAGTCTTTTTTTTTATAGAAACAGATTTAAAATTATAATCAGGAAGCACCCTCTAAATATCAGGTTACAATATATTCAGAGGCATAAAGAACAAATTTTTGACTATATGAGCTTTCGGGCTGAGAACCTTGCCGCTCCTTTTGACACGGCTGAAGTCACGACCGCTGACAACAACCTCCGAAAGACTACACTGGTGCAAATTTGCAACACACCAGATTACTTTAACAACTCACACAAGCACATAAACTATGCACCCCGTAGGAGGGATGGAAATGGTACAAAACTCTAACATTAAAAGATTAACTTGCCACCAAAGGTGCAACTTGGTTTAAAAAAAAATCTTACGGTCGAAGGGTGGCAACTTTATACACTAAAATGACCATTTAAATAAAAAACCGAGAAATGCGGTCTTACATAAAATATAAAAGGCTGGCCAATCTCGCTCTACATTACACATATCACACTTCTCAAGATGATAGGCAAGATAAAAACATATTTCAGGAATTCGGCCGTTATACTTCAAGCAATAAATTCGTTAACACCGAATCCGACAAACATGACAGAGGCAGCTATTAACGTATTGCAGACCGACAGACAGACAGACACTAACTGCCTAACACATGCAGACGGGAGACAGACGAGCAAGCAGGGGACGAGAAACTGACCAAGAAAACAAGTAGAATTTAACAAGTAAATGAAACAGCATATCACAAATCACTTAATTTCTAATAACTGCGATGTCTGGCGAAGACCTGGCGCAGCACCCCCCAAAACGCTCTTCCGAACCGTCCGCTGCCAGCCGCTTCAACGGACGTAGGAAGGCACGCCGATATCCCCTCTCACGACGTCGCAGCTCGCACCGGCCAGACCGATGTCGTGGGTTGGCTCCTGTTGCTCTCGTGTCGGCCGCGAAGCCACTACCCCTCGCTGTACGGCTCGGCCCACTGGACTGACGTGGCGACCTCACATGTGCCGACGCTCAAGACGGACAAGTCATCTTGTGTCCCGGTGCACGACCGACTAACCGATCTATGCAACCGCCAATGACCAATCACCATTGCCTGAACAAACTCGAGCACACTGGCGGCCTAACACATACTAGCACTCCGGACGACAGGCAGACACTGACTTCCCCACACTGACCCGGCTGACCAACTGACTGACTCGCGAGCTCATAGCGCCCCTTAAATGCACGTAAACAGGCAACATTTACTCTCTCCCACCAGAGGGAGACACCAAAGCTGCGACTGCCACAGCGGCGCCACCGCCAGAAGCGGGGAGCGACTGCTTTACACTACGCGCTGCGGCGCGCTCTTCAAAATAGCAAATTTTACCACGGCTCAGTATTCTCGGCAAATTCTTGATACTGTGGGCCTCCATAAAGATTTAGTCCCATGCGTGTAGCTCCAAATACTATTCCGCGTTGAAAGTCTGTTAATACCCGTCCTGCGGCCAGAATCATGTCGGAAACCTTTCCACACGAATCGTCTGAGTACAAACGACAGCTCCGCCAACGCACTGCGCTTCTGTACCTGATGCACGCGACACTGCCGCCATGTGTATGTGTGCATGACGTTTGTCACCCCAGTGTGTGTGTGAACGTGAGGTAAGGGTCGGCCGGTTCTAGGCGCTACAGTCTGGAACCGCGCGACCGCTACGGTCGCAGGTTCGACTCCTGCCTCGGGCATGGAGGTCTGTGATGTCCTTAGGTTAGTTAGGTTTCAGTAGTTCTAAGTTCTAGGGGACTGAAGACCTCAGAAGTTAAGTCCCATAGTGCTCAGAGCCATTTGAACCATTTTTTTGAGGTAAGGGACAGTGATCCAGAATCGAACGAGTCGAAAATTATAAGCGAATATCGTTCTGATACCTGTGACAGTGGAATACACGTACTGGTACTGTCGTTGTTAAGATTTTAGGGTGGGCAACATTCAGAGGACCAGAACAAGGAAAAAAAATGTGTATTAAAGATGTTGTGTGACATGCGTACCTGAGGAGCTGTAGGCACTTGTTCATCTTCGCTGCTGTGATACACGTCTGTATTATTGAACAAGTGCTCATAGCGCTTAACGTGTGCGTTCTGAGAGCCCATGTTTACTGGACAGTTTTCTTGCATTGGTCCATGCAGCATACTCCCAAAATGTAGAAAAAAAAGAAGCTTGCTGAAGAAGAGATATACAGGTGCTGGCGCCTGTAACTTCGACGCTCTGCAGCGTCATTGGATGACGTTTGTGGATAGGCGTCCCTACCCCCCTTTTGTTCCTGTGTCCTCCAAGTCTGTAGGTGTAATTTTAAATGCCCCGCACATTAAGCCAATACGTTCTTGAACCACTAAAATAAAGACATAATCTCGTCCTTACGTTGCGGTGAGAAAGTCCGTCGCTATCATGTATTCCACTGACACTATATGCTGTATTCAAAAATCAGAAGTCTTCCGAAACAGCAGCCGAAGACTCACCTTTCTCCATCTGAAACCTAAATTCATCCAGAGAAGCAGTATTTATTGCCAATGGTTTGCAGTGCTCGAATGTGATTAATTTAGTTAACTGTTCATGCCATCTCACAGCGTTTACACAACGACGTCGGCCACAACATGGCATGGCATGGCATGGCAGCCTGTAGTGTCATTAGGTAAAGGTGATAAATGAAACGACTCTGTTTCGGCGAAATAGTTCAGAATAAAAATTATAAATATGTATGTATATTTTTCTCAAGACAGAGCTGATCTTCACAGACCACATGGGACGTCAGTTAGCAACTACAAATAAGATTCACGTAAAGGCTAGAATCATATGCTACCAATACACGACTGCTAACTTGGGTATAACTCATTCATAATGCAACAGAGGATAATAACTTTGAATCTACAGCATTACTGGTTGAAAGTATAATACCCGTTTCTATAATTAGCCTTTATTTAGAGAAAAGTGAGCAACATATGAGCTTACATTTCACCACACAGAAAGATGCCAACTCAAGTGTGATACCAGAGTGTTTGCAGTTAACTATGCACATATTTACAACGAGATTCTGGAGTAACCTATATATTCGCCTAAGAGTCACCAAGGCTTGAACCGACACCAGACGTAGGCACTCTGCCTCCTACATCAGAACCTGACGAGAATCATCACCAGAACAGAATGGCCAATACAATTCGAACTACAGCACCTAGTGCTTCGAAAAACCGCGGGCGATACCCACTGACTGATGGCCTAAACCGACCTACAGAGATTCAAAAAGCCGTCCGGGGTGGCCGAGCGGTTCTAGGCGCTGCAGTATGGAACCGTGCGACCGCTACAGTCGCAGGTTCGAATCCTGCCTCAGGATGTGAGTGTTGTCCTTAGGTTAGTTAGGTTTAAGTAGTTCTAAGTTCTAGAGGACTGATGACCGAGAGAACTTATTTCATATAATCGAAGTTGACTATATTAGAAAAAAAAAAACACACATTGTCGCAATACCACTGACTGGTGAGTGTACCCTGGTCAAAGATTTGGAGCTCAACATATGGCTCCCTCCCCACACGTTAACACTTGTACCAACAAAACGATCACGTTTGGCAATGTTCCTGGATGCATTACGTGCTCCCGGCACTCGCCATATGAGGGGAACGTCCAGAATTACAACTCAGTCTCACTCTGCTCTCACCCGAGAACAGCACGCGATCCCACTCCCAGTGGGTCCAGTTCTTGTCCTCTTCTCGCCATTGCGAATGCGGTACACTCACCGGTCAAAGGTATTATGATACTGTAGTCCCTTTCCCTGGCAACGCCCTTGGGGCTCTGGTAACACCGGTTCCCATTAGATCACCGAAGTTAAGCGCTGCCGGGTTGGGCTAGCGCTTTGATGGGTGACCATCCGGTCTGCCGAGTGCTGTTGGCAGGCGAGGTGCACTCAGCCCTTGTGAGACAAACTGAGGAGCCACTTGACTGAGAAGCAGCGGCTCCAGTCTCGTAAACTGACGTACGGCCGGGATATCGGTGTGCTGACCACACGCCCCTCCATATCCTCATCCAGTGACGCCTGTGGGCTTAGGGTGACACGTCTGCGGCCGGTCGGTACCGTTCGTTCTTCATAGCCTGTTCGGGCGGAGTTTAGTCTGGTTTAGTATTCCTTCTCTATGTTCGTCTTTCAAGGTGTGCTCTCGGCCCTGTCTTAATTTTTATGTACTACAACGCTCGACCGCATCAAGCAACCCATGTGGAGGAGATTTCGGGCAAGAGGATAATCGGCGAATGGACTGGCTAGCCCGTTTCCCCACCTTAAATCTCATCGAGAACGTGTGGGATGCGTTGGCGAGATGTCCTGCAGCACATCTAGTACCAGCAACCACCCCACAGCTGCCAGTTGCGACGGCGGAGGAATGGAGCCCCTTACCACAGGAACTGCTCTCCAACATTGTGGCCAGCATTGGAGCACGGTATAGAGCATTCACCGCCTTCCGCGGTGATCACACACCTTGTTAAGAACCGTGTTCCCCTATCTGTCCATATCCCCATAATGAATTACTGTCTATGAATAAAAGTGTCATTTCTGTTTGTCTCACTGGGTATTTCTTTCATTTACCTTCTGTACTATAGTGTAGTAATTTTTTTCCAACTATCGTCCAACTTCCATCGCGCTCTGTCACTTGGTGGCGAAAGTTACTTTTGGTATTAAGTTTGAGAGGTGGCATGAGCCCCCTCTCATATTTCTTAATCTGAGTAATTCGATTTTCCTCTCTTACTGCATGCGGTGAAAAGTTGCTATTCCTTGACACACGGACTTCTCACGCAGCATCTCTCGTCACCCAGGTGGTCTGGTGACAGGCGAGTTCTGCTGAGCTTGAAATAGTTAAGCCGACGAGTGTGAGGGAGTCGAGTGGATGCTGTCCAGATGCCGACATTGTCATAATAGCGGCGGAGACACGCCTGCAGGGGCCTGAAGGAGCGGCTGGGCTAGAGATTCCGTTACTTCGCAGAAACTTTGTGAAAACCGTTTCTGGCGTGCTACCAGCGAGGCGTGCGAAAGACTTGTGTTCCCAGGCAGTCTTGGTGGGCAAATTCCCGCGTTTTCTGCAAAATTGTAACTGTGATTGGCTTGCTCAGGGCATAGCTCCGTGACGTAGCATAATCGGCGCAGAAATTGGCGCCAAGTATCTCCATTGGTGGAACAGTATTGCGTCGGCAATAGAGGGGAATTTTGCGCCGATTTTCGAGTTGCTGATTGGAACGTTTAACCACGACCACTGTCGTGGTGGCGGGAATGTTCTGGGTTCGGCGTGTATGGGTGCTCTTGAAGGGAGGTCGTCTCTCGCCTTTCGGCCGGAGTAGGTTACAAGACTGAGCTCTCGCTGCTCTGGGCAGCGTGCCTTCCGTTGACTGTCTAATATACTTTCATTTAATTGTAACTGTTTTACGAAGTTGCTGAAGTTTCGACTTCAACGTAACTTTCCGAATACAGTTGGCAATTGAGTGTTCTGTGTACAAGCGGCCTATGTTGTCCGTCTTGAGCAGTTTTGGCTAAAGTTGACTATATTGGAGTTACTGTGTGATTTCGCTTGTTAAAATCAATCACTGTACCGTCAGTGATTGTCTGGCGAGCCTTCTTCGTCTCCCTCAGAGGCGCATTTGTATTGCTGGGAAGTCTTTAGTCTGGAACAACCAGACCAGGATAATTTGTTTCGGGCTATCTTCGCGACATTTTCATCACCACGACGGGACGTCGAAGCAACCAGACATCGCCTCCGGTACGCCAGATCGTGTTCTTGCAGTTAAGAAGTCAGCTTTGTAATGTATGTCCGCAGCACTGGCAGATTAGGGATTTTCCTAGGTGATAATCAGAGCTCAGCAGAGCGCGCCTATTCGTCTTTTTCTACCTTTATTCTGTCTTGGGTGTTCATTGTCTGAGTTCTCACTACTGAAGCAGCAATTGATGTTGTGTTGGCTGTGTGTTTCTTTTAAGATTTGAGTTGCAAGGAATTGGCTCCACATACCACTTCATCATAAATGTCACAATCTAGTTTAGGGACAACTTCACCTTCACAGCATTTATTTGAATATCCAATTTGAGCCAATTTGATGTGTTGTAAATGTTTCATGTGTTTTGTTTATTATTTTGAGTTTAGTCATAATAAATCATATTGTTATTTTGGACAGAACTTTCATTCTGTTAATCGGTAGAGCAACCCTTTCATTTCTCACTACGTTAAAGAAACTTTCCTTTATTTAACTTATTTATCAAATTAAATTATTGCAGGTGCCAAACTCTTTTCTACTCCACTTGCAGGGTCGATTACAGTCAGTTCGCGTTTCTTTTTAATCCATGTGCAACAGCAAAAGTAAGAGTTAGAAAAGGGGGGGGGGCGGCTTAGAGCATCATTTCCATATGAAGATTCTAGAAGAGTTTAGTGTTAAATACACTGCAAGCCCCGGCACCTCGCAAGTTTTGCGCGCTAATGTACACCTTATAATACCCCCAGTAGTGACCTAAGTAATTCTTTAATGAAGTCGATCTGTCTGTAACGAAGTAACTGAAAGTTAATTGAGCTGAACAATATCACGACGTAAAAATAGCAGTTGTTGTTGTTGTTGTTGTTGTAGTAGTAACTGAACATAAGAAAATATAGAAAATTGTTTAAAAAATGGTTCAAATGGCTCTGAGCACTATAGGACTTAACATCTGAGGTCATCAGTCCCCTAGAACTTAGAACTACTTAAACCTAACTAACCTAAGGACATCACACACATCCATGCCCGAGGCAGGATTCGAACCTGCGACCGTAGACTGAAGCGCCTAGAACCGCTCGGCCACAACGGCTAGCAATCGTGTATAAGATTATAGCAAGAAGTGCTACAAAACAGTGCGAAAATTAGTCTGTTCGTCATTGATTGTGAAGTTGGGGATAGATACGTTTCTGTAGAAACATGTACAGCGTCTCCCAGAGCAGTAAATGATTAAAATCTTATCTTACAGATTCATGCAAAGAACGGGAATTTTAATACTTAGAATAGGGGCTGCTATATGAAATGTGAAATGTTACACGGAAGTTAGCAAATGTGACAATTATCGAGGATAAGGCTGCATTTTGGAACGCGTGATCATGTAATGGGGACAGAATCATATTTATGTTCATACGCTAAATTTCGAACCAATGCCGAAGCAAGCTTGAGTGGAAGTATGTCATCACCACGTTGGACAATTAACTCAAAAACGAATTGACGGGATAGCACATAGTCTCTCTGCAAAACATAGAAACATGACAAGTAAACCAGATGTGAACACAACACGTGAACCAAAGTCTATGCGCGATACAGAATAGTTAATGCATTAAATGGAAGCGCATAGTGAAAAAGTTGATTGAACTAATCTTCCGATCGAATGGCTCATTTCGGATTCTGTTCCAGGGGTCATAACTACAGGCCTCGGAACACAACGAACTCTTGCGGCTAACGTAGCAACTTCGCTGCTTAAAACAATGAAAATCTGACCGCGTAATATAAATGCTTCGTGTACTCCCGGCGAAATCACTTTGCTAGTGGACAGTTCCTCCAGATGACCCCAGCCGTGTGAACCGTCTCACAGAGCTGGCAAAGCCTCCGACGCCGCACTCGACACCAGTAACCCGCACTCTGCACAGTGGGCCAACTCGCTTCAAAGCCTCATGATAGAAAAATGAATATAAAATCCTACAACGTGTACTTGTGTTTAGATTCTTTGGGTCGCTGTTTAGGAATCCGTCGTCGAAAATACAAAATTCAAAATGTTGCCACGAATGCGGTGGATCAAAAATTATAAATTTAGCAGATTCGAGTAAAACTTCGGGTATAAAATATTGTGAGGTCGTCTGTAACGGATTAGAAGTCGAAACTGCCGTGCTAAAATGTTTTACTCGACGTTTTACATTTTTCAATCAAAATCATATTGTGTCATTGTTTTCAGAAGACTCCTGTCGTGTTGTCCACTGGGAGATGTTTCGAAAAGCAAATCATTTACCTTGTGTGGGATGTGTTGACCTTCCTTAAATTGTCGTTTTCTGGAATCTACAGACGAATGGATCCGAAGATGCTCGAAGCTGATGGAATACGACATGTGTGGATTTTTCAGGTCGCAGGTTCGAATCCTGCCTCGGGCATGGATGTGTGTGATGTCCTTAGGTTAGTTAGGTTTAATAGTTCTAAGTTCTAGGGCACTGATGACCACAGATGTTAAGTCCCATAGTGCTCAGAGCCATTTGAACCATTTTTTGGATTTTTCACGTAAATATTTGCGCGTAAAATCTACTCGGTAGCGCCGGATCTCTTTATTTCGAGCTTCCTGCGAATGTTCAGACAGCCAACCAATCGGGAACAGAGCCGTTTTGATTATGACATATCCGTGCATCAAAACTATGTGGACCGATGTCTGCATCGGGTATTAATGCAGAATATCCTGAGTGCGGTGAAGTTGGCACTCGACTTTCGAGCAATGTACATCTTTTTCAGAGCTCTTGATAGATATGTTTTAGTTCTAGAGTTGTACAAAATTTTAATAGTTCTGCAGCATTCCAAGAAAAAAAAACATTACTCGTGAAAATTTTAACCTTGCAAAAAAAAATGCCAATTTTCGGAAAAAGTACGATCATAGTTCCGAATAGTTCCCCAAGGATTCTACAGAAAATCCTAACGACGCTTCTCGTGCAGATAATAGTTTATGAAATAACTGGAATATAATGAGGGGCCGGCCGCTGTGGCCGAGCGGTTCTAGGCGCTTCAGTCTGGAACCGCGCGACCGCTACTGTCGGAGGTTCGAATCCTGCCTCGGGCATGGATGTGTGTGATGTCCTTAGGTTAGTTAGGTTTAAGTAGTTCTAAGTTCCAGGGGACTGATGACCTCAGCTGTTAACTCCCATAGTGCTCAGAGCCATTTGAACCATTTTTATAATGAGGGACCCATTTTTACTACATGGCACTGCCACATGGTAGAAAAATACCCGTCCACTAAAAACTTGCAAATATGTGCACGCAAATAGATTTGAAGTCGTTAACTCTGTTATTATAGTAGTTGGAGGGCCATTTAAAAAAAGGGAAGCCACACAGAGGAAATTTTATAGCCAACGGTTTCGGACAGTATCGGTGGCAGTTTAGTTTTAAGTCGATGTACGTCATTACACCGGTTAAAAATATCATAAATATGCGTTCTGGAGCGCCACCGATCTTATTAATTTATCCTGACAGTTACCCAGTATCACTGTCATATGTTAAACATTACGCACAAACAATATCTGAAAAATGTGTCGTTGCTCGATTAGCTGCTTACCGTTAACTGTCACGGCACGTATTATGTCGACCTGAGACTGGAATGATACCACAGCATTGGGTAAGAATGCAGCACAAGATTTCGCGATACTAGAGTCGGAACGCGCACTTTTTTTTTTCTTTTCTGTCCAGGTTTTGAAGCGAGTTGTGGCGCTGAAAGCTAGGAGCGAGTCAGCACCACTCAGGGCCAAGAGCAAGATTTCTCTGAAATGCTGCTACGGCAAGTTGAAAAAGAGAGAGTTAGAGAGAGGTGCAGGGTGATGTATACGTGTGTATGACAAACCCTTTCCCTCAAAAATATTTCTCTTCTTCATACCTCGACTGTGTTACCACAGATGGCGTGGCCCTGTTCTAAGATTGCAGTAGACGCGAGGTGCCTATTTGCTTCCACCGCCCTGAGTGGAATGCTTAAGTTCTAATAAAGGTTCACCATCCTGCAGTCTTCTATAGTCGTTGTCCCCTGCGCAGAAAACTGCACGTAGGTCGTGAATCCGTAATCTTGAGGCTGTAAGAAACTCTTCGCGAGGAACTGTTATTTTAGAAATAGTTAAATTTCCAATCAGTTTGTTCAAACAGGATGCCACTCGATTTTTATGAGCAGAACACGGTAAACTGCACAGTTGAATTCCTTTTCAGAGTCACAAATGATTTTTATTCTTCAGCAAATTAACGAACTGCGTATTTCCGTAATTAGTATCACACTGTTCTCAACTGTACAGGATGAGCCAGACAGTACGAGACTTTACTTTATTATATGAGCCTCCAAACGGTAACTTCATTTTTCCATTGCGGCCAAGCCACGGCCGGCAGTGTTAGCTGCCTGTGAATTCTTTCATCCCACGGTCTAGTAACAGGAAGTCAGCACCTAGGAAGGGCACCTCGTTCACGCGCCTCTCTCATGTGCTTACCAGGTAACGCCGCCCCAGGCGTCGCTTAACAGGCAACGCTCTGGAAAGTTCCATGCCGCCCGCACGGTTTGCTCGGTCCTGACCAATCAGGGCGGAGGAAGCCGCGTGGTGCGTCGAACATACCCGGCCGCCCGTCGCCGGGCTCGCTCTCTTGTATTCTTGCTCACCCGCGAGTCGGATGCGCGCCCTCTAGCACCGAACATCTCCCGCATCTCCCGGTGCTGCGGCACTGTGGACTTAGTTTTGGCAGACAACCACTTTCGGTAGCTTCGCGAACAATGCTCGCCAAATTCTGAGCTCTGGCTCACCCTCAGCGCCCTAGGCCTATGTAGCCCCTTTTAACATGCTTTAGCCAATAAATGGCCTTTCTCTAAAAATTACCCTATTATTCGACATCGCCCACCGCCTGCCCCCATACGCCCATCCTGTACACAACTATACAACCCTCAAAACATACGTGTTTTATATAAGGTGCATTGTGTTGCCGCCTACTGCCAGGTATTTCATATCAGCGACCTCAGTAGTCATTAGACATCGTGAGAAAGCAGAATGGGGCGCTCCGCGGAACTCACGGACTTCGAACGTGGTCAGGTGATTGGGTGTCACTTGTGTCATACGTTTGTACGCAAGATTTCCACTCTCCTAAACATCCCTAGGTCCACTGTTTCCGATGTGATAGCGAAGTGGAAACGTGAAGGGACACATACAGGACAAAAGCGTACAGGCCGACCTCGTCTGTTGACTGACGGAGACCACCGACAGTTGAAGACAGTTGAAGAGGGTCGTAATGTGTGATAGGCAGACATCTATCCAGACCCATCACACAGGAGTTCCAAACTGCATCAGGATCCACTGCAGGTAGTATGACAGCAAGGCGGGAGGTGAGAAAACTTGGATTTCATGGTCGAGCGGCTGCTCGTAAGCCACACGTCACGCCGGTAAATACCGAACGACGCCTCGCTTGGTGCAAGGAGCGTAAACACTGGACGATTGAGCAGTGGGAAAACGTTGTGTGGAGCGGCGAATCACGGTACGCAATGTGGCGATCCGGTGGCAGGGTCTGGGTATGGCGAATGCCCAGTGAACGTCATCTGCCAGCGTGTGCGGTGCCAACAGTAAAATTCGGAGGCGGTGGTGTTACGGTGTGGTCGTGTTTTTCATGGAGGGGGCTTGCGCCCCATGTTGTTTTCCGTGGCACTGTCACAGCATAGGCCTACATTGATATTTTGAGCACCTTCTTGCTTCACACTATTGAAGAGCAATTCGGGGATGGCGACTGCATCTCAGTAATCTCTGCTTAGGTGCTGCAGTGAGTAGTTTATAAGATGGAATGATAATGTATTTGAAAAGTGAAAGGGGCTATTTAACAGGCAACTGTAAGGATCTTGGGTTTTCGAGTTCTGCGCAGGGTACCTCAGCTAAAGAGTGCGTGCAGCGGCTGGTCACCTCTGCGATGGCTGCTGCCGCTCAGGCTGACCTACTGGGGTTTCTGCGGCACCCTCGTAGGCAGCTCCTCTGGCCTTCAGAATTACCGCCATCCGTTTTCTTTCGCGGGCGGCGAGAAAGAACGTCGAAACAGGTGCGACAAAAGCGTAGCTGCTAACGTCGGAAGCGCGTTATTACGGCGAGGGGGATCCCCGAGGACAGCTCGCCGCTCCTTTGTCACAATAATCAAATGAGCATTCCGATGGCGTTCCTCCATCCCTCCCCCCTCTTATCTCCCTCTTCCCCCTCCCCCCTGCCCCTTAGTCCCAGTAACTGGTGGGCGCAACTGCTCTTCTTCCCGGTATCTGTTTTCTCCCCGCGACAAATGCCTTAATGCTTGAGACCTTTGATTTCTACCTGACTGCTACAGAGCGAGATGGAGGCAGTGCTTCAAGCGTTTAACCCGCAGTCGGCATCTGGGTCATTAGGGTCGGATCGCTTCGACGTTTTTCGTCGCGAAACCGGACGGTTCTTTCTAGACACAGCTCTCTCTCTCTCTTTCTCTCTCTCTCTGTCTCCCTCCGTCCCTCCCACTCTCTCTCTCTCTCTCTCTCTCTCTCTCTCTCCCTGGGTTAAAGCCATTGCCAGTGACCAATGCAATGGAACGCTGGTTCAAATAAATTTTAGTTGTCGTCTGTCGCCGGCCGGTTTGGCCGTGCGGTTCTAGGCGCTTCAGTCTGGAACCGCGTGACCGCTACGGTCGCAGGTTCGAATCCTGGCCTCGGGCATGGATGTGTGTCATATCCTTAGGTTAGTTAGGTTTAGGTAGTTCTAAGTTCTAGGGTACTGATGATCACAGATGTTAAGTCCCATAGTGCTCAGAGCCATTTGAACCATTTGTCCGCTGTCAAAGTTCTTAGCCACTTTCCTGACTCGACTAGTCACGAGTGTTCGCTATTTGTGCGAGTAGAAGAACCAAGAACACACCATGAGTTTCCTAAAAGACTATGGCCATAGCTTACTTCGCGGATGCCGTTGTTCGTTGTTTCGAACTCCTTAGGGTGAGGGGAATGACGGGAGTCCGCATGACATTGACGCTATGTTCGCCACATTTGTACATGTGTCCCGGATAAAAAAACTATTCAAGTGTGGGTGTCAGACTTTAGAAAGACAGGTTCACCACCGGAAAGAAAATCTACTGGCCGTTCCCGGACTGCAACAATGCCGGGAAATGAGGCGCGTGTGAGTGTGTCTGTGCAACAATCACCAATGCGTTAATCAGTTAACCGTGCAGCTGCCCTGGGATTACCTGATAGGAGTGTAAGAAGAATTCGTCTTAGAGAAATTCATATGCACTCCTTCAAAATGATGGTTTCCCAAGAATTAAGTGAAAGAGATTCTGAGTCTCGCAGAGCTGCGTGTGAGGAAATTCTTCAAAGAAGTTCACCTCACACTCAGTTTATTTCTTCGGATGAGGCATACTTCCAATTATCAGGAACTGTAAACAAACAGAATTTCTGCTACTGAGCTGTGAAAAACCCTCGTGAAATACATCAGCGACCACTATACAGCCCTTATATGATAGTCTGGCGCGCCCTTACTGAATATTTTTTTCGAAGAAAGTGGCCACACGGTAACTGTTAATTCAAACCATTATTGTCACATACTAGAGACCTTCCTCCAACCTAGGCTAAACCAGTCTACAGCAGATCACGAAGGTCAACAAGTGTGGTTCCAGCAAGACGGAGCAGCATCCCACACATCTCGGCGTTCTATGGAAATGTTGCGCGAGTTGGTTCCTGGTCATATTGTCTCTTTGCGAGGACAATAGACGATAACGATATAATAGTTCTCAATAACCGATATTTTTCGGCATTTGTTTGACCTTGATTATAAGTCTTTCTTATTTTTTACTAATTACCTTGTAAAAGGAAACAGAAATATCACTTAGACATAGCAGCAATGCTAAAATATTTTATTTTTAAATGAATCATTTTTTTTAAAATGAGTAATTTTTATTCGTAAAATTTGCATTGCTTTAAAACATTGCGTTGTAATAGGAAATGGGAAGAGGCATCAGTGCTATTCTAATGACAATGGCGGCAGAAATGAGCACAAAAACGTGACATAAGAATAGGTATAGCGTTGCTAGATAATAATGTAGCTGTTACCATATGGCATGGTTCAAATGGCTCAGAGCACTATGGAATTTAACAGCGGAAGTCATCAGTTCCCTAGAACTTAGAACTACTGAAACCTAACTAACCCAAGGACAGCACACGCATCCACGCCCGAGGCAGGATTCGAACGTGCAACGGTAGCGGTCGCGCGGTTCCAAACTGAAGCGCCTAGAACCGCTAGGCCACTCCGGCCGGCTGTGGCGTGGTCTATTAGATAGTACGCATGTACATGCAGTGTACGAGACTTGTCCCATGTCGTCTATAATTATGGTAGTTTCTCGCTGTCATCATCGGACATCAATTGTATTAAAGAGTGGCGCCATCGCCAGTCTAATAGTATTTTACGAAGTGCGGTATCAGTGAAGTGCTATGCTCCATTTGCTTTAATAGATTAGACGAGGGAAGAGGTACAACCAACATGCTACATTGTATGAGGATTAAACGTCGAACTTAACAATTTACTCACAGTTTACGATAAAACAGAAAGCAGGTGAACTGTCTGTGTCTACATAATATGCATTTATCTGCTTGTGGACATTGAAGCCTGACTAATGAACACAAAAAATAGAGTTCTTCAACTTCAGTTTTCACCCTTTAGCACTGAGTGTTCGTAATGCGCAAATACTGGTACGATGCTAGGTTACAACATGATTTTCGAGCAGAGCTTCAAAAAATCAAGAAGAGAACACTGGTGATTTTTTGTAGTATTCAAACACTTATTACTTTTTGAGTAAAGCTGCTGTGTACAAAATGATTTTATTTGCCTGTTTAATTTAATGCGTGTCTTGAAACTGAGGCAGTTAAAATTTTCCAGTCTTTGTTCGATTTCTACTTTTGTTACCGTACAGGAAGTACTAGGAATAAAAAACCGAAAATCGATTATTTCAGAAACCGGTTATTTTGAGCTCTTTTAACAGTCAGGTTAACTGGCATTGAAAAAAAAAACACGTTACAAACGAAAACCGGTTATTTCAGCGATTATTGCCAACCCTACTGCCAAGTGTAGCTTACACCACCTACCCCATCCCACCCAACGCACAATTCCCTGGACCAGGTTGCATTCCACTCACATCCTAACGCGTACAAACTACATGTGATGTCCTACCACATCATTTTTCAAACAAAGTACTCTGCAGTACTTGCGACATCCCAATACGTACACAAAGTTGTTGAGTGACCCCATTACACTGAAGTGACAAAAAATTATGGGATACCGATATACACACTATACACATGACGGCTGTATCGCGTATATAAGGTGTAAAAGGGCAGTGCAATGGCGGTTCTATCATTTGTGACTCGTGTGAAAAAGTTTCCGACGTGACTGTGGCCGCACGACGGGGTTTAGCGGACTTTGAACGCAGAATGGAAGTTGAAACTTCACGCATGGGATATTCCACTTCGGAAATCGTTAGGGAATTCTATTTTCCGTGATTCAGAGTGTCAAGAGTTTGCCGAGAATACCAACTTTCAGGCATTGCGTGTCACCACGGACAACGCAGTGGCCGACAGCCTTCACTTAACGACCGGGAGCAGCAGAGTTTATGTACAGTTGTCAGTGCTAACGCACATGCAGCACTGCGTACAATAAACGGAGATATCACTGTGGGACGTACGACGAACGTAACCAATAGGTCAGTGTGGGCTATGGCAGCAGACGTCCGACGAGAACGCCCCTGCCAACATCGCGACATGGCCTGCAACGACTCTTCTGGCTGTTGACCGTATTGCTTGGACCCCAGACAATTGGAAAACTGTGGCCTGATTTCAGTTGGTGAGAGCTGACGGTAGGGTTCGAATGTAGCGCAGACCCCAAGAAGCCGTGGATGCAAGTTGTGAACAAGGCATGTGTGAGCTGGTGGTGGCTCCATAGTGGTGTGGGCTGTGTTTACACGGAATGGACTGGACCCTCTGCACGTTCAGCTACTCAGAGACCATTTGCAGCCATTCATTGACTCCAGACTCTGGAAATTTTATTGCTGACAATGTGCCATGCCTCCGCGCTAAAGTTGTTCGTGATTGGTTTGAAGAACATTTTAGACTGCTCGACCGAATGGTTTGGCCACCCAGATCGCGCGACTTAAATCCCATCGAGCGTTTATGGGACGTAAGAGAGAGGTCAGTTCGTGCACAAAATCCTGCACCGGCAGCACTTCCGCACTTGTGGAGTGCTATAGCTATGGCTCAATATTTACTCAGTGGACTTCCAACTTGTTGAGACCATGTCAAGACGAGTTGCTCCACTACGCCGAAAAAAGGTGATCTGAGGCGCTGTTAGGAGGTATGGTTCAAATGGCTCTGAGCACTATGGGACTCAACATCTGAGGTCATCAGTCCCCTAGAACTTAGAACTACTTAAACCTAACTAAACTAAGGACATCACACACATCCATGCCCGAGGCAGGATTCGAACCTGCGACCGTAGCGGTCTCGCGGTTCCAGATTGTAGCGCCTAGAACCGCTCAGCCACCCCGGCCGGCTTAGGAGCTATCCCATGACTTTTGTCATTTCAGTGTATATCGTCCTCATAGTGAACGACCATCACACCAGAATCATTTTGTTGTGACAGTAAAGTTACTTTATCCTTTTTATACATTTTTGTATTTGCTACTCGACAACAATAGTATGATATATATTTTTGTTCCTTCATTGTGTTTAATAAAGTCGTGTAGCATTGTTGGCTGAGAGAACCCGAAGAGAAATTTCAGCCACCTAACTGTAGAGGTTTCTCTGTTCTCCGCGCACATTAACATTTCTCCTTCGCAAAGTGTCAGAGGTGTGTAAGGGTATCTGATAAGTGTAGGTCACTGTAATGCGTGCGTGCGTGTATGTGTGTGTGTGTGTGTGTGTGTGTGTGTGTGTAATGTCGTATCATGTATGTGTTGGACGATGCTGAGAGGAGGGAGAGGGTGAAACCGTTTTTAATGTCATCTTATCTCTACGTGTTACCTGTTCCGATTTATAGCTGTGAGGTGTGTAGCTTTTAGACGAATACGATTCAAGAACAGAGATGCATGTGGGGGATCGTTAGTACGGACGCAAAAACGACCAATTTTGCTAGGGAAGAGGCTTAAGTGGGAAACATACACTGCCGGGGGAAAAAAATGCAACACGATCAAGGACTGTGTCCAGTGGGCACAGGATATAATATACGCATAATGAGCGGCTGTAGTGTTAGTAATTCATTCGTCACGGTCATCGGCGACCAGATGGGCTCATGAGACGTGTCTGTGCTCCACCTGTTTTGACTGTGCAGGCAGTAACTGTTCTGATTTGAGAGGTGAACAGTGTTTGCAACATTCAATCTATGTTACAGCCATGACCCGCTCACGCGTATGTACTGCTCCTCGTCAGCTTCAGACATTTGAACGGAATCGCGTTGTGGACCTGCGGGAAGTTGGGTGCTGACAGATCACTGCACTTGTTTGTCACACTCTATCGGTGATTGTCGCTGTTTTCAAGAGCGGTCTGTGGGACAAACCCACACCAGAAGACCAGCTTCTGCACGTCCTCTTAATGTGGACGCACGTCATGATCGAAGCATTGTGTGAGCAGTGGTGGGCGTCCGGACAATGTCCAGGCAAGAAATACCAGCACACGTTGCGCCTCCTCTGACATCAGGGACAAACGGGAACCGTCTCATGTAGACTCAGGGCCGGCCTGGGTGGCCGAACGGTTCTAGGCACTACAGTCTGGAACGGCGCGACCGCTACGGACGCAGGCTCGAATCCTACCTCGGGTATGTATGTGTGTGATGTCCATAGGTTAGTTAGGTTTAACTAGTTCTAAGTTCTAGGGGACAGATGACCTTAGAAGTTAAGTCCCATAGTTCTCAGAGCCATTTGAACTATTTGTAGCCTCTGGCCAGGCTACCATTGACACCACGAAACCGTCGAACATGGCTACTCCCGTGTAGTGAAAAAGCTGACTAGAGACTGGAATAGTACTTTGCATCTAGGTCTGCATCAGTACTCCGAAAGTTACCGGACGGTGTGTGGCGGAGGGTACTTCTGGTACCACTAACTGATTCCCCATGCCCTGTTTCACTCGCTCTGTAGTCTTCAGTCTTGAGGGTAGGTTCTGGGTGCACGAATGGCAAAACGTCATTTTTTCGAATGAATCCACGTTCTGTTGACTGCATCACGATGGTCGCATCCGTGTTTGGCGACATCGCGGTGAACGCACATTGGAAGCGTGTATTCGTAATCGCCATACTGGCGTATCACCCGGCATGATGGTATGGGGTGCCATTGGTTACACGTCTCGGTCACCTCTTGTTCGTATTGACGGAACTTTGAACAGTGGACGTTACATTTCAGATGTGTTACGACCCGTGACTGTACCCTTCATTCGATCCCTGCGAAACCCTACATTTCAGCAGGATAATGCACGACCGCATGTTGCAGGTCCTGTAGGGGCCTTTCTGGATACAGAAAATGTTCGACTGCTGTCCTGGCCAGCACATTCTCCAGAACTCTCACAAATTGAAAACGTGTGGTCAATGGTGGCCGAGCGACTGGCTCGTCACAATACGCCAGTCACTACTCTTTATGAACTGTGGTATCGTGTTGAAGCTGCATGGACAGCTGTAACTGTACACGCCATCCAAGCTCTGTTTGACTCCTTGCCCAGGCGTATCAAGGCCGTTATTACAGCCAGAGGTGGTTGTTCTGGGTACTGATTTTTGAGGATCTATGCACCCAAATTGCGTGAAAATGTAATCACATGTGAGTTCTGTAATATATTTGTCCAATGAATACCCGTTTACCATCTGCATTTCTTCTTGGCGTAGCAATTATAATGGCCAGTAGTGTATTTTTTCAATAAAAATATTAAAACATAACAAGCATCAGTCTTCATTCTTCAATTTTTCTAGTTGATAAAAGATATTTAAGATTTTTTGTGACATTTATAATTAAAAACTCTTATACCTGAAAATTACTAGGGAAATAACAGAAAATTGTTATTCGTCTTCATATGTTCTTTCAAAATAGGCCCATTTCAGATAAAAGTACAGGTTTAATAACCAGAATTAAAAAGGCACTGTACCTTCCTTTTACTTATTTTTGTGAGTGAATGGTGAGTGCTAAGTCACAAAAAAGAGCTAGTTAATTTCAGTGAGTGATCAGTTCCGAACCGTCTTTCAAAAGACCAGTTTTGCCCATCTGTAGTGGGCAGTGGTCGTAATGTTTTGGCTCATCAGTGTAAATAAGTATTTGTGCATTGTGGGATGTAAAAAAGTTTCTTACCGAGTAGAACAGATCGCACGTTCTCGTTTCTCAGCGTGAGAAAATTGAATGTAAATTATGCATTGCAATGACTGAGAAGAGGCTGCCAGACCGCCCCCTGTAGAAGGAATGTAAGTAACTGTTAAATAAAAAAAAGTCTATTAGGTGAAGTTGTCGGTCGACGGCGGCTGGGAGCACGGCAGAGCGGCGGCCGCAGAGTGTCTGGAGCGGGGGCGGCGTCGCGCCGCTGGCCGGCGCCGCCCCTAATTGAGTCAGCCGGCTGTATGCAGATTGCGCACAACAACACTTCTTGGGCGCCCTCTACCGCCTCACACCTCTCCTCCCTTCCCTCCGCCGCTGCGGGGAATCAAATTACCAGCACTTTAATGAAACAGGATTCAATTAGACGTTTTCCGCAGCGGCGCGGCGCCGTGGCGGCGACTGCTCGAGACGCCGAGTGGTCGACCGACGCCGACGCCGACGCCGCCCCCGCGCTGCGCCCGGCTACTCGCGGCAAGCGAGCTGTGCGGCGGCGTGCTGTGAGCAGCGGGCCGGAGATGAGGAGGAGGAAGGAGAAGAAGAGGAAGAAGAAGAAGAAGAAGGCGCAGTAGGAGCGGCGGCGGAGGGTTTAGGCGGGGATCGATACGGGGACCGCAGCTTTGCACGCCGGGCGTCGCCACGCGGCCTGCGGCAAAAAGAGGACGAGCGGCGGCGCGGCCGGAGGCGGCGCGTGGGGTGTGGGGGCGGATTCGGCGCGCGTCTCCATCCCGTGCCCGGCCGCCACTGTGTGGAGACGCAGACCGAGGGCGACAGCTGCCGGGGGCGGCCGACTCCCACTGGAGGCCTGCCCGGGATGAGGCCCTGGAGGCGGAGGCGCCAACACGGCGCGCATCCGCGACACGAACCTCACCACTTCTTAAGTAATAGGACCCAGCACGTTGTCCTCGATGGTGAGTGTTCATCCGAGGTGAGGGTATCATCTGGAGTGCCCCAGGGAAGTGTGGCAGGTCCGCTGTTGTTTTCTATCTACATAAATGATCTTTTGGATAGGGTGGATAGCAATGTGCGGCTGTTTGCTGATGATGCCGTGGTGTACGGGAAGGTGTCGTCGTTGAGTGACTGTAGGAGGATACAAGATGACTTGGACAGGATTTGTGATTGGTGTAAGGACTGGCAGCTAACTCTAAATAAAGATAAATGTAAATTAATGGAGATGAATGGGGAAAAGAATCCCGTAATGTTTGAATACTCCATTAGTAGTGTAGCGCTTGACACACGTTCATTAAATATTTGGGCGTAACATTGCAGAGCGATATGAAGTGGGACAAGCATGTAATGGCAGTTGTGGGGAAGGCGGATAGTCGTCTTCGGATCATTGGTAGAATTTTGGGAAGATGTGGTTCATCTGTAAAGGAGACCGCTTATAAAACACTAACACGACCTATTCTTGAGTACTGCTGGAGAGTTTGGGATCCCTATTAGGTCGGATTGTGGGAGGACATAGGAGCAATTCAGAGGCGGGCTGCTAGATTTGTTACTGGTAGGTTTGATCGTCACACGAGTGTTACGGAAATGATTCACGGACTCGGGTGGGAGTCTCTGGAGGAAAGGAGGCATTCTTTTCGTGAATCGCTACTGAGGAAATTTAGAGAACCAGCATTTGAGGATGACTGCAGTAGAATTTTACTGCCGCCAACTTACAATTCGCGGAAAGACCACAAAGATAAGATAATAGAGATTAGGGCTCGTACAGAGGCATATAGGCAGTCATTTTTCCCTCGTTCTGTTTGGGAGCGGAACAGGGAGACAAGATGCTAGTTGTGGTACGAGGTGCCCTCCGCCACGCACCGTATGGTGGATTGCGGAGTATGTATATAGATGTAGATGTAGACCATTCCTTCAGTATCTGTTGGGTGAGGATACGGTGGCTTTCTACCTACATTACAGTGTCTGGCAGTGGGACAGATGGAGTTGTCGCGTGTGCAGACGACCTGCTTGTGGTCGTCTCAGCAAACACGAGGGCCCAGCTAGAGGAGAAGGCGAGTGGCACATTGCAAACAATAACACAATGGTGCAGCACAAACAAGCTGAAACGTCCCCATAGAAAAATTAATGAATTACTGTGCTGGTAAACCCCTTACGTTATTTGATTTTCAAACAGCTGAGCAAAACTGAACGTACTCAGACATTTCTCTCTTTACTTATTCTGATCATCACTAAACTAACACATAATATTTTTAGAGCAACGCAATTTGACTTTCAATAATCCCTACAAAAGAATGGCCCTGACTAACAATAACCTATACCTTTCATGAATCACTTACCTCACAAAAATCTTCGTTACTCGAACTACTGCAATACAGCGAGCGCCAATACTGCCAGCTAAATAAAAGATTCTAACTACTGAAGGCACTAACTACTGATAGGCATAGTTAGCAAATGAAAGATTTTGGTAGAGAACAAACAATGTATTTACCTTAATAGTGTTCAAAAGTCATAATATATATATATCAGTCCATGACATCCAGTCTTACAAATTTACTCTCATGGACACACGTCCAGATCATCCGCTCTCAACGATCCGCCATCTCACTTCTTCACATCCACCACTGCTGGCGGCTCACCTGCAACTGCGCAACGCTACGCGCTGTTCACATCCAACTGCCCAACACTACAATAGCGAATATTCCAACAATGCCAACCAGGCACAGACTGCACACAGCACAGCCAGTGATTTTCATACAGAGCGCTACGTGACGCTACCAACATAAAAACCTAAACAGCCTCAAGATAGCGGGTAACAAAACAACATACACGCTTCTGGAAGGTCAATTAAAACGCAACCCATCGGTAAAAATAGGGGAAAACAACATTAAAAAAACGAGAGTAACACGCTACTTTGGCGTACACATAGATGAAAAGCTGAATTTCCATGAACACATTAGAATATCAACAGACAAGGCAGGAAAAGATACTGCACAAACTGGCAAGGATAAATTCAAGACAATACAGACTTGCTCTGTCAGTCACACGAACCTACCACATTGCGCACTCTCTCTGCGATTCGGTGCCACGTTTTGGGGCGGTACATGGGCGTGGCACAGACTCAGCGCCGTCACAAACAGAACAGCAGTTAGGCGAAGCGTCCTAATGCGACTATCTGGAGCATTCGGCACGACATCGATCGAAGCGCTGGGTGTACTGCTTTGAATCTTCCCGATAGATATAACAATTAGGCATCTGGCCGCACAGTACTGGTTAAAGATGGGCAGACTAGACCACGTTAATATAGTAACTGGTTCTCCGCTAAACAACAAGCGGGACCTCAAACAATGGAAAATCGATACATGGCAAGAAGAATGGGGCGCAAGTGATAAGGGGCGGAGAGTACGTAGGTTCTTTCGTGATATCACGGAAAGGTTAAGAATGAACCATGGCGATCCTAGCCGCGGCATGGTGCATTTCTTGACTGGGCACGGACCTTATCCCACACACTTGAAGCGCGTGACTCTAAGAGAGACATCTACATGTACATGCGGAAGTATGGGAACCCCCGAACACACAATCCTATTCTACGGGAAATACAGAGAACACAGGAACACACCAGCAATATAACCCTTACAAACTGAACGACACATATACGATGTAATCAGAACACCAGAATTATGGGACGAACTAAACATAGTGACAGAAAAAATCTCAGATGAATGACATAAGGAGTACGGGCGCGAGAGACTGTACAGACGACAAACCTAGATGCAGCACCTACATAGAACCCATAGTGTGGAGGATGAAAACCGAGAGAGAAAGAAGACCGACAGAAATGCATTAGTCTAAACATAATGTACAGATATCACAATATATTACACAAAACTAAAGCTCAGTATGAATAGATGTAAACAGTGTCGGCGCACCGTCGCAATTGCCACAGGCAAACACAGTACTTTAAACCTGTCAATAGCGTAATTATCTTAGTAACAGCTTTAGTTATTAGCATAGTAATTGTAGATTAGCATAGATCCTCTTAGTTAAAGGCAAGCAAAGGACTGGAGACTGAGGATCAATGGTTTGACGACTAATTCCAAGGCTTTCATCCTCAGTTCCCCAGGGTGAAGGGACTATAAACTTCTTCCTTTCCCGTCTTCTTTCCACTTCTTCAATCTAAACTATATGTTTGTATTTCTTTCTCAAAATTTAAATTTGATGTAAATTTTTGTTAAACGGTTTGGGAAATCTGCCATAAAGAAAAGAAAAGAAAGACAAAAACCAAACAAAGATAACCAAGTAAAAGAAAACAAAATAAGAGAGACAAAAACAAAACACGATCAACTATGACCCGCCTCCACGTGGCGGGACACGGGCAACGATGCGGTCGGGTGCGGGAACCGGTGTGCAGGTTCAGCCACATCAGCGCCGATATACCGATCGCAGCGGCCAAGTGGTCAATAAAGATCCAACTTAAGTAGTTACGTGGTGGGCCGTAAAATGAGGGCAGCAAGTGAAAAAAAAGGTCCGGCAATAAAACTTCCCTCATTTTAATACACTATGTGATCAAAAGTATCCGGACACCCCCCAAAACATACGTTTTTCATATTAGGTGCATTGTGCTGCCACCTACTGGCAGATACTCCCATATCAGCGACCTCAGTAGTCATTATACATCGTGAGAGAGCAGAATAGGGCGCTCCGCGGAACTCACGAACTTCGAACGTGGTCAGGTGATTGGGCGTCACCTGTGTCATACGTCTGTACGCGAGATGTCCACACTCCTAAACATCCCTAGGTCCACTGTTTCTGATGTGATAGTGAAGTGGAAAAGTGAAGGCACATGTACAGCACAAAAGCGTACAGGCCGACCTCGTCTGTTGACTGACAGAGACCGCCGACTGTCGAAGAGGGTCGTAACTTGTAATAGGTACACATCTATCCAGACCATCACACAGGAATTCCAAACTGCTTCAGGATCCACTGCAAGTACTATGACAGTTTGGCGGGAGGTGAGAAAACGTGAATTTCATGGTCGAGCGGCTGCTCATAAGCCACATATCACGCCTGTAAATGAGAAACGACGCCTCTCTTGATATAAGGAGCGTAAACATTGGACGATTGAACAGTGGGAAAACATTGTATGGAGTGACGAATCACCGTACAACAACGTGGCGATCCGATGGCAGGGTGTGGGTATGGCGAATGCCCAGTGAACGTCATCTGTCAGCGTGTGTGGTGGCAACAGTAAGATTCGGAGGCAGTGGTGTTATGGTGTGATCGTGTTTTTCATGGAGGGAGCTTACACCCCCCTTGTTGTTGTTTTGCTTGGCACTATCACAGCACAGGGCTACATTGATGTTTTAAGCACCTTCCACTGTTGAAGAGCAATTCGGGTATGGCTACTGCATCTTTCAACACGATCGAGCACCTGTTCATAATCCACGGCCTGTGGCGGAGTGGTTACACAACAATAACATCCGTGTAATGGACTGGCCTGCACAGAGCACTGACCTTAATTCTATAGAACAGCTCTGGGATGTTTTGGAACGCCGACTTCATGTTACGCCTTACTGACCGACATGGATATTTCTCCTCAGTGCAGCACTCTGTGAAGAATGGGCTGCCATTCCGCAAGAAACCTTGCAGTACATGATTGAACGTATGCCTGCGAGAGTGGAAGCTGTCATCTGGGCTAAGGGTGGGCCAATGCCGTATTGAATTCCAGCATAATCGATGGAGGGCGCCATGAACTTGTAAGTCGTTTTCAGCCACGTATTCGGATACTTTTGATCACATAGTGTAGGTTGTCACAGAAAAGCTAAACGTGATAGAGAAAAATTAACTTTATTTATGAAAAATACATACTTTGCCGTTTTGGAATATTTGGTTTTAAAAATTATATCTGATAAATGACGTCCTCCACTGTTGACACATTGACGAAGCTATCCGAAAAGTTCTCCGTACATCTTCGTGTCATTTCTCTTGGAATACTTCTTGGGTAATGACTTCTTTAAGTGCTCGAGTGTTGTGGGACGACGTCTGTACACTAGAGCCTTTAAGTGTCCCCAAAGAGAAAAATCGCAAGGTTATAAATCAGGCGACCTTGAGGGCCACGTGATTTCTCCTCGCAAAGAGACAATATGACCAGGAAGCAACTCGAGCAACATTTCCATAGAACGCCGAGAGGTGTGGGATGTTGCTCAGTCTTGCTGGAACCACACTTCTTGATCTTCGTGATCTACTATAAACAGGTTTATCCTAGGCTGGAGGAAGGTCTGTAGCATATGACAATAACTGTTTCAATTAACAGTTACTGTGTGGCCACCTTCTTAAAAGAACAAAAGTAGTGTCCCCAGGCAAAACATTCAGCAAGGGCGAACCAAACTGACATATGAGGTCTGTGTAGTGGTCACTGATGAATTTCACGATGGTTTTCTGCCGCTCAGTAGCGGAAATTCTGTTTGTCCACAGTTACTGATAACTGGAAATGGACCTCAGCTGAGGAAATAAAAAAAGTGCCAGGTGAAATTTTTTGAAGAATTTCCTCACACACAGCTCTGCGGCGTTCAAAATCTCTTTAACTCAATTCCTGGGTAACCATCATTCTGAAGGGATGCATACGAATTTCTCGTTGAATAATTCTTCTTACACTCCTATCAGATAATCCCAGGGCAGCTGCACGTTTAAGTTCTCAAAGCATTGGTCACTGTTGCCACATTTTTCGGCATTGTTGCAGTCCGAGAACGGCCAGTAGCTTTTCTTGTCGGTGGTGAACCTGTCTTTCTAAAGTTTGACACCCACAGTTGAATAGTTTTTCGATCCGGGACACGAGCATGTCGACCAAGTTCGAATCGTCTCCGAAACGATCACTGAGTACTAATCACAGAACCACCGTTACGAATAAATTCCTCCACAACAAACGTACGGTACTCACCAAGCCGCGTCATGGCGCACACTGAAAATGGCACGTACACCGCTTTCAAACAAAACACGCTCCACGTGAGTATCCTCACTGCAACTCGCACGCCGGCTACGTCAAACGTGAGTTGTTTTATTGCGGGACCCACTATTTGATCAGAAGTATACAGACCTATTAGTGAACATTAACACGGGTCCACCCTTCTCCTTTATGACTATTTTAGCTCTGCACGGGAAACTTTCAATGAGCTGTCTTAGTGTCATTGGGGGAGTGGCAGGCCGTTCGCCCTCAAAATTCGAAACCAGAGAAGGTAGTGAGTGATGTTGGACGCTGGGACCTGGAGTTCTTTGTGGCCCACGCTCTGACTCAGTGTTTCTCAACCTGTGGGCCGACACCAAAGCCTTGCTCGGGGGATCGCGGTCGCAGCAGAAAGCAGTTAAAAAAGAAACTTTTCCATTTTATGCTCGCTCAGAGCGAAGCGCGAAGAAAATTATCACGCCCGTACTTGCTGGCGTACTCTGACAACTGATTGTGGTGACCGAAAACGCGCGACTATGCCCCTGCTGACCCCTTCTCACTCCCACGCCTCTACCGCGGCAAAGAATAAAATTATATCTCTGCCCGCAGAGCACTGCGACCTCTTTTCACATTTCACTTCATTTCTCGATCGGTCTAGTATCAATAAAAAGAAAACTACATACGTTGCCTTTGAAACCGCTGATATACTTTTATTATGGGTCTGGGGGTCGGCAGAATATGTTTACTTGATAGGGGGTCGCGTGTTCAAAAAGGTTAAAAAACACTGCTCTAACTCACCAAAAAGAGTTACACTGGATTCAGGTAGGGACTCAGGGCTCGCCAGCCCATTTTAGGAATGATATTGTTCACAAACCATTGCCTTGAAGATGCTGCTTATGACAGTATGCATTGAAATGCTGATAAACAGTAAACAACTATCGTCTCTGGAATGTTCCTCTATGGTACACAGGACACAATGATGTAAAATTTGTTCGTATCCTTCCGCATTTCCTGTTTTTTTTAGTTCGATAACCTTGAAATCTCCCCCATGCCGTAACAGCAGCTCCTCCGTGCTTCAATCTTGGCACCACACATGATGGCAGGTAACGTTTTCCAGGCATTGGCCAAAACCAAACCCTTTCACCGATGCCATGGCATATAGCGTGACGCATCACTCCTAATAACTCATTCCCATTTATCCTCTATCCAGTGACGTCGGCCTTTACACCACCTCACGCATCATTTAGCACTCACTATAGGAATGTGTAACTTATGAGGACCTCCTCAACCACTGTACCCAATTCTTCTTAACTCCATACGCACAGTCGTCCTCCAACCTGGGCTGCTGATTGCGCTTTGGCACTCACGACTGATTCCTTCCACTGATTCCTGGCGATTTATGACAACCACCCTCTGCAAAGATCCATGTTCCACGTCCATCAGTACGCGAGGTTCACCTAGTTTTGGATTAGCTCTTGTTGATCCTTCGCGTTTCCACTCGACAATCAGATCACCGGTAGTCGACTCAGGCACCAATAGGAGCTTTGAAACGTCCCTAATGAATTCCATACCCCAGTGAAATCCTATCACTAGTCCATTTTCGAAGTCACTGAGCTTGCATGATCAATCCATTCTGCTGTTACTTGGACAGCTATAGAAGGGTTGAAACATCGCTGATGATTTTTCTTACTTCGGTGAAATCCATGAGTAATCCACATTCTACATCACTGAGCTATGCTGACCAATACATTCTACCGTTACTTGGACAGCTATAGCAGGGTTGAAATGTCCCTGATGAATTTCTTACTTCGGTGAAATCCAGTGACTAGTTTAAGTCTGAAGTTAGTGTGCTCGCCTGACCGATCTGCTCTAAAGTCACTACTTCTCTAGTGACAACACAGTACTCCCTCCAGCCATTTGTACCGGCGGAACCGCCTCCCGTGACATCTAGTGATCAGTTTCGCATTGCACAGCGGTGTCCGGATACTTCTGATCACATTGTATATGTTTACTTTGCCGCAAATCATCCAGCGACTGTTAGTAGCTTCTCAAATCCATAACTCACGTACATGTACTGAAGTAAAGTCTATAATCAAACTGGACATGGTATCATACTGGTTCTAACGAAGAACACGTTGCGCTACTTTATTGATGAACACGATTACTATATCAGATTTGCGTCGTGTAATGTCTGAGCATCATGGCAACGAATGTTATTCTACTATTGTTACTTATGCACATATAGATTATTTATTTTTCAACCAAATACACCAAAATGACGATTCAATTTAAAATACTCAATAATAAGTAACATGTAAACAATACTTCCATAGACAATGTTTATTACTGTTTATTTGTAGCTCTACTTTGTTCAACAGACATAATATTTTCAACAAATTTAAAGATCTTTCGACCCTAAATGAACAAATTATTATCTTCTTCTATAACAGTGTTTGCTCCACATTTCAGTATTCGCACTTCTTCAGAACAACCAATTTTAGTCAATGAATGTAAAAAAACAATTCGATTATTGTTTTACACTTGTTGCAATCTCTTACGAATATTTTGTAAAACAAAATAATTACAATTTAGATAACTAAGAATTTTTTCCGAAAAGTGTTAATACTAGACGGACCCGAAAGAAGTACACTAATTATGCCATTTCTTTTAAAATTACCTTAATGGAAATATATAAATATTTACTTGAAGACAACACTTTAGAAATTTATTGGTTGGTTGATCTGGGGGAGGGGATCAAACAGGTCCCATCGTGTTAGGGAAGGGTGGGGAGAAAGTTAGCCGTGCCCTTTCAAAGGAACTATTCCGCTATTTGATTGAAGCGATTTAGGGAAATCACGGAAAACCTAAATCAGGATAGTAGGACGCCGATTTGAACCGTCGTCCTCCCGAATGCGAGTCCAGTGTGCTAACCCATGCGCCACCTCTCTCGATCAGAAATTTATATGAAAAGTAATGGTATCTAGAAGACTAAATAATTAACGAATGCTGTCTTGAAAGCTCACGAAACATGTAATTTTTGGAATTATTTGTTGTGTGGAAACACGGCGAGTAAGATGCGTTGGTGTATGGCACAATGTATTCTGTACCTTTGACTGCGGTCAGCGATACTGTGAAGTTGTTCCATCATGGAACTCTTGCAAATGAAACAGCAATAGAGGATGTGGTTTATTTATATATGGGTGTTAAACACTAAATAACTTTGTCAGCATTTCCAGGAAACAGTCATTTCCTAGAGAACGACGGGCCATAATATTTAAGATGAAGAATGTGTATCTCAACGGTATTTCATTAGTTGTACCCAACTCGTTAACCTTACAGGCAACTTGGAAGGTACTGATATCTCAGTTACACAATGTGAGAGCGCATTTATCATCGTGATCACAAGTCACTGTAGTAACTGCTGACCGTCGCGACCCAATGGACCGAGCACCACCATCTCGGACAGCTACCAGCTTCTCTTAGCGTCTGATGAAGGGGTAGACTGGAGATCTTTCTGGTCCGATCCATCCATCTGCTCGCTGCTCTTCCCCTCGGTCTCTTGCCATCGCACTTCATTCAGTGGTTGTATGTTCCAGATTTTCTCCATCACTTTTCACAGTGTAATCAAAGTACTGGAGAAGAGTTTGGTTGATACGAGAAGAAAGACCCCTTGAGGTTTTGTAAGTAGGCTGTTTGCTATGTAAGTAGGCTGTTTAGGTGTTTATGTTGGTAACGCCACGTAGCGCTCTGTATGAAAATCACTGGCTGCGCTGTGTGCAGTCTGTGGCTGGTTGGCATTGTTGGAATATTCGCTATTGTAGTGTTGGGAAGTTGGATGTGAACAGCGCGTAGCGTTGCGCAGTTGGAGGTGAGCCGCCAGCAGTGGTGGATGTGGGGAGAGAGATGGCAGAATTTTGAGAGTGGACGATCTGGACGTGTGTCCATCAGAAAGAGTAACTTTGTAATACTGGATATCATGAACTGATATATATATATATATATATATATATATATATATATATATATATGATGACTTTTGAACATTATTATTTATAATATGAAACCTCTGTGCTGCTAAACCCCTTACGTTATTTGATTTTCAAACAGCTGAGCAAAACTGAACGTATTCACACATTTCTTTCTTTATTTATTCTGATCAACACTAAACTGACACATAATATTTTTAGAGCAACGCAATTTGACTTTCAATAATCCCTACAAAAGAATGGCCCTGACTAACAATGACCTATACCTTTCATGAATCACTTACCTCACAAAAATCTTCGTTTATCGACCTACTGCAATACAGCGAGCGCCAATACTGCCAGCTAAATAAAAGATTCTAACTACTGAAGGCACTAACTACTGATAGGCATAGTTAGCAAATGAAAGATTTTGATAGAGAACAAACATTGTGTTTACCTTAATGACGTTCAAAAGTCATTATATATATATATCAGTTCATGATATCCTGTATTACAAATTTACTCTAAATTTACTCTTTCTGATGGACACACGTCCAGATCGTCCGCTCTCAAAATTCTGCCATCTATCTTCCCACATCCACCATTGCTGGCGGCTCACCTCCAACTGCGCAACGCTACGCGCTGTTCACATCCAACTGCCCAACACTACAATAGCGAATATTCTAACAATGCCAACCAGCCACAGACTGCACACAGCACAGCCAGTGATTTTCATACAGAGCACTACGTGACGTTACCAACATAAACACCTAAACAGCCTACTTACATAGCAAACAGCCTACTTACAGAAACTTCCTGACAGATTAAAACTGTGTGCCGGACCGAGACTCGAACTCAGGACATTTTGCCTTTCGCGGGCAAGTGCTCTACCAACTGAGCTACCCAAGCACGACTCACGCCCCGTCCTCACAGCTTTACTTCCGCCAGCACCTCGCCTCCTACCTTCCAAACTAGGTCCCGAGTTCGAGTCTCGGTCCGGTACACAGTTTTAATCTGCCAGGAAGTTTCATATCAGCGCACACTCCGCTGCAGAGTGAAAATCTCATTCTTCTCATTCTAGCCTACTTACAGTTTTAAGTTGCTGCATCTGGGGCACATTAGGTCTTCCTTCGATCCTGTACCAGCACCAAAGCTCAAAAGCTTCAACTCACGGCTCGTCTCTGTCCTCGAGGCTCCATGATTTGCAACCGTAAAAGAAGATGGAAAACACGAGTCTTTCAACAGGCCGAATCTTTGTACTGTACGTTATCGCTGTGTTCTGCCAGATCTTGGTGAGCTTCTTCATAGCCACTAACGTAATTCGCCTTCTTATTTAATCTTCGCAACTCCACTAGTAGTGGATGGTTGATCCAAGACAGATGGAAAACATCATTTCCAGTCCCTTTAATCTACCTACGAGTGGGATCTGGGCTCCTAGACCAAGTATAACGAGTTTGGACTTACCTCAGATTAATTACCTTTCTCAGCAAGTTTGTCTACGTTGCTGCCAGAAAGTAGGGCGTCATCGTCAAATCGGGAGCTGTTAATACAACGTAGTTCTTCCAGCAATTGAGATTTCTTCGGTTGTGCCATCAAGAGCTCTCTTAATGATATATTTGGCTTTGATGTTGCACAAAATAGCGCTGTTGCCATACATCCTTAGATAAACTGAAGAAATCAGGCATGCCTGTACTTGTGTTCACAGTTGAGAGGTGAGTACTGCATAGACTTCTTTTCAGTGCTGTCAATTGTGTCAGGACACCGAACTATGTAAGCACCAGCCATAGCTTTTCCCAGACACCAAAGCGAAATTCTTTCTGGTAATCAAGCAAGCAGATGAAAACGTGAAGACAGAACTTTCACGATTTCTCGGATTTATTGTTCTTCGTATTTGTTACGAAGTTGATACTGTTGCAGCAGGTGAAGCGCCTGTTAGGAGTCATATGGCATGGTTGGCTCGGAGACCCCAAGAGTTCACAAAAGATTTTCCGTGAGCGGATGTGGAATTCTGAGTAGCCATTTCCAGTTTTGTAGGAGAGTGTTGAGGCTCAGTGTGTGCGCGCTTGATTGGTCGGAACAGGTTTCGTAGCAAGTTGTGGAGCTTTTAGCTACATAAAGCGAGTGATTGATTAAAGAGTCAGATTTGGCAAGTTCCAGCTGAAACCATCAAATTACATCTGTTTCTGTGGAAACATAGATTGTGGTATTTCCGAGTGACTAACTACACTTTGAACTATTATCTTGTTTTGTCTTGGTGTGAACTATCGGCTAAGATGCTAGGAACCAGCTTTAGGCTGTGTATTGACTGTTAGGGTGTACGACTTCCAACGCAGTGGTCGAACTTATTTTTCTATTTATTCCTGCTACCAAATTAAACCTGAAGCCCCATCGCCTAAGACGGGCCCCGCACTGTCAAGTCACATTAATGTCATCACTTCTCGAAAGGCTGGATAACCATCTAAAGGTCCGTAATTCGAGTCTCGGTCCGACACACAGTTTTAATCTGCCGGGAAGTTCCAGCTATAAAGATGTTATAAGTGAAGTTCGGTCTTTTTTTTTAACACGTCTCTTACACACACGGATAGCGTGACGGCGTCTGGAGCACTTCGGAATGCCAGCTCGGCGATGATTACGGTGGTTTTCTCTGATGTGAAAGACGAGTGCTGGCAGTGAAGCGCGCGACAATAACACGTGACACAGAGGTTGCACCATGGCGCGCTATCTTCTTTCATACGAGACCCGATTTTGCGTACACCATCATGATGGACGCATCCCTGTGAAGAGAACAATCGTTCCCAGGTTGCATGCGTCATTGCCATATGGGTCCAGTAACTGGAGTGCCATTGGGTACCCAACACGACCGCTCTGGTTTATATAGCAGGTAATTTGGACAGCAGCGTGTAGATTTCTTATGTGTCAAGACCAGTGCATGTGCCACATTTCGGGACCTCTGTGACATTACCTTTCAACAAGACAACGCAATCTACATGCTACCAGTTCTGTCCTGACCTACCTCGTTACATAGGGTGTTCGACTGTTCCTCGGGCTAGCACTTTCCCCATAACTCTCACCCACCGAAAACTAAAGAGGGGGGATCCGCTCTTGAACTAATTCATAGAGTTCAATCTTTCAAAGGACTGAACAATCAGTGATTCAGAAAAAAAGAACGGTAGCTCCAAACGTTTCCCACGGCAGAGAGAGAGAGAGAGAGAGAGAGAGAGAGAGAGACGGAGCATATCAGCAGCGCCTCTGCTGGTCAGAGCACAGTGCACGCCACACAACACAGCCAGCGACGGCCTCTGCCCTGCTTCTACCTTGGCTGCCTGCATTGTGCAGTGCCCCATTGGATTTTGTGTTTCACATATGCCGTGCCGTCTCTGTGCATCGTCTGCCGCGCAGTGTCTGGCGCAGCGTAACTTTGCATCGCACTCTGTCGGCGATCGTTTCAGTCGCACGTCCTCCCCTCTGGGCAGTTGATGCGAGCAACAGGACAGAGAGCCACCTAGCGGATAACATAGGAACTACTTGCAAAAACCTGCTCGCAAGGGAACGGACGATTTGTCTCGGAGCGGGTGAGTTCACCGCTCCCCCCCACCCTCGGAACTCGCCCGCTCGACGCTCACCCCACAGTCTCGACTCTAGCCAGAGCGTCGAGCAAAGCGACTCAGGTGTCACTCTGGTCTCTGCGGTCTCAGCTCACGCAGTAATACAGCTCGCGGCTCGACCTGCTCGACTCAGCGCCTCTGCATCGGAGTTCGTCCCCACTGGATATTGTTCTTCGTAGTAATACCGCTATGTATATTACATTATTATGTTATGTATACATCAATTGTTTTTATTTTATTTTTATTTGTTTAAACTGATTAGATTAGGTTCCTGATGACTCCTCTTACTATAGGATTTTTATTATGGACACTCGAAATTACGCTTTAATTACGAGCGAACCGATAAACGTATCGCAAAATGTGATACACCAATATTTTCCTTGTTTTATTCTGCGTAAGGCTATATGCAGCACTTTCGTTTTACAGTCAAATTTATATTTTTTTTCTTATTCTGGTACGGATTTTGCGATTTTAGGCATCTTCGAAAGGAAACGTTCACTTTAAAAATATATGGCTTGCGATGTATTTGTATGAGGTTAATGAAATTTTAATACGTTATAGCCAAATATATTGTTAATGTAAATCTCAAGTTACAACATTTTCCAATCACCCAAAAAACCACGATAGTGCAAAATAAATCAATAATCAAAAACTTTGTCATATCGTGGAAATTTCAATAAACAATACAAAATTCTTACTCATTACCTGTGTTACTTCAAAATAGGATCAAATAAGATCAAAATACAGGTATAGTAGTGGAATAAACCAAGTTTAAAGGGCAATGTGCCTTCCATTTATTTTCTATTGTAAATGAGTGGTGAGTCATGAAAAAGAGCTAATTCATTTCAGGGAGTGAACAGTTCTGATCCAATCTCTGAAAAGAACAGTTTTGCCCATCTCTACCGAAAACACCGAAAAAAAGGTGCAAATGGCTCTAAGCACTACGGGACTTAACATTTGAGGTCATCAGTACGCTATAACTTAGAACTACTTATACCTAAGTAACCTAAGGACATCATACACATCCATGCCCGAGGCAGGATTCGAACCTGCGACCGTAGCGGTCGCGCGGTTCCAGACTGTAGCGCCTAGAGCCGCTCGGCCACCTTGGCCGGCTTTTACACTTGATTAAGCCACTAATTTAAATGATAAAATATTCACAATATGTAAGAACAATAGATGGGGTATATTACATGCCACATACCATTAGTGTTAGAATTCCAGGCCACACCACTGCCTGGTTAAGCACACGTTCTTCTTCGAGAGCAATGGGATGGACCACACTAGCCGCCAGTGAGCCGTAGTAGTGTTGCGCCCCGCCATGTGCGCGACATCGCTGCTGGGTCCTGATGCCTCCTGGATGTTGTGCCCACATTCCTCGCCACACTTGACTGTGCGAATCAGCACTCCCATCACCGAGCTGGAGATGAGAATCTGTACTGTGAACACAGGCAGTGCTGTTTCAAGAAGCTTTAGGGCTTAAGGCAGCCATCCACACCAGCTATCGATCTCGCTTTCCTACACAAGTAACCATAAATACACTGATGGGAAAAACACAACACCGAAAAATAATTAATATAGAATAATGAAATGATTATCACTGAAGGATCACAGGTTAATGAAAGCGTGAGATAAGCCATTCCAAATGTAAAATATTTGTACATTAATAACCAGTGCAACCGCCAAAATGCAGAATGCAAGGTTACAAATATGCACGCATTGTGTTGTACAGGTACCGGATGTCAGTTTATGAGATGGAGTTCCATGTCTGTTGCCTTGGCCTGTCAATACAGGGACGGTTAATGCTTATTGTTAATGACGCTGGAGTGGTCGTCCGATGATGCGCCATGTGTACTTGGTTGGAGACAGATCTGGTGATCGGGCAGGCCAAGACAACGTGTCGACAGTCTGTAGTGCATGTTGGGTTACAACAGCGGCGCTTTGGCGAGAGTTGAGAGAGTTATCCTGTTGGAAATCACCCCCCCCCCCCCCCCCCCCGAATACTGTTCATGAACGTCAGCACAACAGGTCCAGTCACCAGTGCAGTCAGGTTGCGTAGGATAATCTCGAGGGTGTCACTCGAAATCGCCCCCCTGCCCCCCCCCCCTCACCATAACTGCAGGTGTTGGTCCAGTGTGTCCAGCATGCAGACGGATTGCTTGCAGGCCCTCATCTGGCCTCTTCCTAACCAACACATGGTCACCACTGGCACCGAGGCAGAACCAGCTTTACAAAATTGTTAAGGCTTTCGTGGCCACTTGTTGACAAACTGCCTATTGGCTTCTGCCTCGGGTTATTCGGCCTACGTTCGTCTAATGATTTTACTGACGTTTCGCCAGCACGAGTGGCTGGCATTGTCAAAGCTTCACCCTCCATTGCCGGTGGTGAACTGGAGGCGAGCTCGCGGCCGCAGGCTATATGTACCTGGCGCGCCAACGTCCGAGGGCTTCTCCGCCGTCATTTCCGGTGCGGTTCTCCTCTTGCTACCTGCGACGGTCGTTCGCTGCGGTACGGGAAGCCAGGATCCGTTTACCTTAAGGCTTTCCTCTTTCTTGTTGAAACTGTTCGCGTGTTTTTGTATTTCTACAGCCTCTCTGAACAAGCGCGTGTGATAGTGCTTCTCTACAGCCAGAACTTTCGTCTCGGCGAATTTTATTACGTGGTCGGTCTTACTCAGTGCGTGCTCTGCCACGGCCAAGTTTTCCACATGCTCCAACCTGCTATGTTGCTTATGCTCTTTAATCCTGATGTTAATTGATCGTCCAGTCATTCCGACATAAACTTTTCCGCATGTGCACGGTATGCGGTATATTCCCGACATTGCAAGTGGGTCCCTTTTCTCCTTCGCCGATCTAAGACACTCTTTGATCTTCCTCGTCGGTTTGAAAATCGTCTTTACGCCATGTTTGCGATATATATGGCCGATTCTGTCCGTAACTCGGTGAGTGTATGGCAGAAAGGCCGTACCCGACATTTCTTTTTCTGATTCCTTACTTCGCCGAGTGTTTGTCTCAGCTTTAAACAGAAAACACAACAAACCTCGACCCTGCCCTCCAATGAGTTCTTGCTTGACACCACCGAAATCGCAAATGATGGTGGTTTTGGTCAGTGGAATGCACAATACAGGGCATCTGGCTCGTAGCAGTCCTTGAAGTAACCAATTTACAACACTTCATCGTGACACAGTGGTGGCAACTGCTGCTCAAATTGCTGCTGCAGGCGCAGTACGGTGCGCCAGGGCTGTACGCCGAACGTGATCGCCTTGCCTCTCGGCAGTGACAGGAGGCCGCCCGGAGACCTGCCTTCTTCCGACCTAACATTCCCGTGACCTTCGCTACCAGCAGCCATCTACTGTAGCTAAATCCCTGCCAAGTATTTCTGCAATATCGCACGAGGATTATCCAGCTTATCCAAGTGCTGTGATTGGCTAGAGCGTTCCCTCCGTGTCTCCAAGCCAACGTACACTCATAATCATATTTAAAAACATACGAAATACTGGATTTACATTAAAGTACTTTGAAACGTCCCCTTAGAAAAATTTATACAAGACTGTCCTTAAACTGACACACAATATTTTTAGCGCGACGCAATCTGACTATCAAAGATCCCTGCAAAAGAATGGCCCTGAGTAACATTAAACTATAGCTTTCAGAAATCACTTACCTCACAAAAATCTTCATTACTCGAACTACTGCAATACAGCGAGCGCCACTACTGCCAGCTAAATAAAAGATTCAAACTACGGAAGTCACTAACTACTGATAGGCATAGTTAGCAAATGAAAGATTTTAATAGAGAACAAACAATGTATTTACCTTAATATCATCAAAAGTCATAATATATGTAATTTCAAAACTCCGCCATTTCCTTCCACACATCCACCAGTGCTGGCGGCTCACCTCTAACTGCGCAACGCTACGCGCTGTTCACATCCAGCTGCCGCTGCCCAACACTACAATGGCAGACAACAATGCAAACTAGCCACAGACTGCACACAGCACAGCCAGTGATTTTCATACAGAGAGCACTACGTGGCGGCGGCGTTACCAATATAAGAACCTAAACAGCCTACTTACATAAAGAAAACATAAACAACCTACTTACAACTTGAAATTAAATAAATATTCCTACAGCTGGACCATAAACACACTCTAACACACATTATTAAATACATAAACAAATTAAATAAACATATATCAAAGGAATAGCAACAGAAGGTGGGCCAGTAGCCTAATGTCTCTCTGCTTTCTAAAACACAGTAAAATTCTTCATGAATAGTATATACCGGATATAAACAAAGACATAGGTGAGTAAATATACTTGTAAGCATGCTGCTATCGTTTTTTCGTGTAACTGTGGAGTACTTATGGCCTGACGCGATCGATATTAATCGGCCACTTTGACCTCCAATAACTCATGTACTATTTAAGTTACATACCTGTAATTTATACCAATTTAGGGGTTGGGTTGTTTGGGGAAGGAGACCAGACAGCGAGGTCATCGGTCTCATCGGATTAGGGGAGGACGGGGAAGGAAGTCGGCCGTGCCCTTTCAGAGGAACCATCCCGGCATTTGCCTGGAGTGATTTAGGGAAATCACGGAAAACCTAAATCAGGATGGCCGGACGCGGGATTAAACCGTCGTCCTCCCGAATGCGAATCCAGTATCTAACCACTGCGCCACCTCCCTCGGTTACCAATTTAGGCTTACACTAATAGCTTTCTAAAGACACGGCGATCGACAAAATCAGATGAAATGTTTGTATTTTGGAAATTCGTTCGAATTTGCCACCATATACTAAACTTTAAACTAATAAAGATATGGAAAATCTGATTACACCATGAGAATCATGGTACATTTTTTTTAGGTGTCACGATTCATCTGGCTACTACACTCCTGGAAATTGAAATAAGAACACCCTGAATTCATTGTCCCAGGAAGGGGAAACTTTATTGACACATTCCTGGGGTCAGATACATCGCATGATCACACTGACAGAACCACAGGCACATAGACACAGGCAACAGAGCATGCACAATGTCGGTACTAGTACAGTGTATATCCACCTTTCGCAGCAATGCAGGCTGCTATTCTCCCATGGAGACGATCGTAGAGATGCTGGATGTAGTCCTGTGGAACGGCTTGCCATGTCATTTCCACCTGGCGCCTCAGTTGGACCAGTGTTCGTGCTGGACGTGCAGACCACGTGAGACGACGCTTCATCCAGTCCCAAACATGCTCAAAGGGGGACAGATCCGGAGATCTTGCTGGCCAGGGTAGTTGACTTACACCTTCTAGAGCACGTTGGGTGGCACTGGATACATGCGGACGTGCACTGTCCTGTCGGAACAGCAAGTTCCCTTGCCGGTCTAGGAATGGTAGAACGATGGGTTCGATGACGGTTTGGATGTACCGTGCACTATTCAGTGTCCCCTCGACGATCACCAGTGGTGTACGGCCAGTGTAGGAGATCGCTCCCCACACCATGATGCCGGGTGTTGGCCCTGTGTGCCTCGGTCGTATGCAGTCCTGATTGTGGCGCTCACCTGCACGGCGCCAAACACGCATACGACCATCATTGGCACCAAGGGAGAAGCGACTCTCATCGCTGAAGACGACACGTCTCCATTCGTCCCTCCATTCACGCTTGTCGCGACACCACTGGAGGCGGGCTGCACGATGTTGGGGCGTGAGCGGAAGACGGCCTAACGGTGTGCGGGACCGTAGCCCAGCTTCATGGAGACGGTTGCGAATGGTCCTCGCCGATACCCCAGGAGCAACAGTGTCCCTAATTTGCTGGGAAGTGGCGGTGCGGTCCCCTACGGCACTGCGTAGGATCCTACGGTCTTGGCGTGCATCCGTGCGTCGCTGCGGTCCGGTCCCAGGTCGACGGGCACGTGCACCTTCCGCCGACCACTGGCGACAACATCGATGTACTGTGGAGACCTCACGCCCCACGTGTTGAGCAATTCGGCGGTACGTCCACCCGGCCTCCCGCATGCCCACTATACGCCCTCGCTCAAAGTCCGTCAACTGCACATACGGTTCACGTCCACGCTGTCGCGGCATGCTACCAGTGTTAAAGACTGCGATGGAGCTCCGTATGCCACGGCAAACTGGCTGACACTGACGGCGGCGGTGCACAAATGCTGCGCAGCTAGCGCCATTCGACGGCCAACACCGCGGTTCCTGGTGTGTCCGCTGTGCCGTGCGTGTGATCATTGCTTGTACAGCCCTCTCGCAGTGTCCGGAGCAAGTATGGTGGGTCTGACACACCGGTGTCAATGTGTTCTTTTTTCCATTTCCAGGAGTGTATTAATTTTTATACGAACTGTGAAATGTCTGCCATTAAGGTTTCACTCCCGGTGTGTCTCTTTCATGTACACAGCGTCACCATGGAATTCCCAGCCGTGTGGTCTGGCCGGTGTGCGGCAGCACGCGGTTGCTAAGCTAACGTTTAGCGCCACGCGGTCACTGCCGGGCCGCGGCTTTGACGAGCGTCCTGTGCGGCCGCCCCAACTCCGAACACAGAGTATCTGCAGGGCGCCACAAGTAGCCCGTTACCTCACACCAGGCTGTCGTCCACAGCATAGCATCGTCGTTGGACGAATGTAACGAAATTCAGAGAGACTCGGCCAAGATTTCCAGTTGGAGTAATGGTAGGCATTTTTTCTTTTAATATGGACAAAGACGAGACAAAGCCCATAGCAAAAAGAAGAAGCCCAATAGTATCTGATTATAAGATTAGTGGTAAACGTTTTGCTCAAGTCACATCGTATAAGCACGAGGGGACAGCATTAAATGCTGCACTACACGTCAGAATGACACTGATGCATGATGCTATTTCTCAAGGTGGTCACAAAGTCTCGGTAAACAACAGTCGAAACATTCTACCAATTGTTCAGTACCTCGACGATAGAAATCTGCTTGTTGGTCACGCAGACGTTAGAGAGCCACTGCCTGAACATCCTCATCTCTTCCCCCCCCCCCCCTCCCCACGATATCCTGTCACTGGTCGATGGTGACTGCCTCTTCTCCTGATCAGCATCACCTTCGTCTGTGTGATATTCGTCAGATTGTTGTCACCACTTCATTGTGACTGGACACTTTATTCCATTTTGTGCATCAGAATTTAGCGGTGAATCTGTGTGCAGTTTAGCGTTCTGCGTGCAAGAATCGTACTGTCGTCCATACTTCAACTTTGGACTATACATCCAGTTGTCGCGTCAGCTCACTCCCGTAGTGCGATGCTTCTATTAGCCGCACTGCACCAGAAGTGTGTCAGCAGGATCTTGGAACACGTGCTCACATTTGAAAATGAGCCACACTTGTTGTGCAACGGTCTCCGCGTGAGACTACATGTGCAGCTTATTTTCTCAGGTCCCAACATGTCTATGGGTAATACTGTAGAGGTCATCCCTCGGGTCGGGATTTTTAGTAGATGTGGAAGTTGAGCAGGTGAGGTGGTGCCGCTAGTGGTGCAGGAGGTCGAGCTTGAGAGGTGATGTGGATGGCTGTCATAAGCCCTATGGTGTCGTGAAACGGCGTTGCCAGGAATCATGTAGACTGACGGGGGAAAAAATCGCAACATCACGGAGTTGGGCGACATAAACGAAAGTTATCAGGCATGTTTCTGCATCTGCAAGATTATGTCTGTTCTAATTTCACGCCAGTCGCATTAGAGCGTCACTAATAGTGCCACTATAAGGATTCAAATCAGGTTTGCTTTAAACACACGCCGAATTGGTCGTGAGCGGCTGTTGCCTTTGATACTGGTCATGGTGAGTTGGACAGTGGAGCAGTCTGCACGTGGCCGCGAGAGACGGAAGGACTTCGGAGTGCCGACTTGTTTACTTGTGAGATTTGAGTGGCTCCTGCAGTGAAGACGTAGGTCGTGTTTGGAAGTGAATGTCTCGCGAGCTATGTTGTTGTTCATAACTAATTACGTGCAGTAGGAAACCATTGTTTCCATGTTATTCAACTTACATTTCATTTAATTGCTGGATCATCGGACACCAGTAAGTGTATTGCAGAAATATACCGCATTCTCAAAAGTACTTCTACGATCGTACTCATCATTTAAAGTCGTTAAGATAGTACCTGCAGATTTTATTTAACTGCAGTGTTTCATTTATAAATTTCTACGTTACATTCGCAAGTGCCGAGTGATAGGAACCTTCGACCATTCGATTCATGTGTATATTCATACTGTATATCGTAGACTCAGCAGTGTTTGGCCTGTAATGCGGCAACCACGTAGCCCAGCCCCTAGACAACAAAACCAGCCAGAACTTTTAGCATTTCAACTCTGAGTCGGAGGGTACGTAGTTTAGGGCAACACCACACCTCAATTATTATTTTGAAAGTCCACACTGGCCAGGGGAACAATGTTGCCAGTCCCATGTTTACACAAAAAAAAAAAAAAAAAAAAAAAAAACGCATGTGGTCGCGCGTCGGTTTGTTATTAAACAGATGAAGAAACTGACGATGCCAAGGAATTCTTACGGACCTCTTCAAGCCTGGCGGAGGAATAGGTCTAACAAAAAAAAATTTAGCCTTTACAGTGGAAGGAACTGTGACTAACATTCTTGCTACATGCGCCGCCAGAATAGAGTTAGTTTCGGCGCGGAGAGAGATGTCAGTGGAGTCACGAATACATCGGCCGTTGACTGTGGCAAGCAAACTTTGCTGGAAGTATGTTTTGGTGGTCCTTTCCCTCCTCCTCCTCCTCCTCCTCCTCCTCGCCCTCTATTCCGAGCCTGCGTTGCGTCTCGTCACACCAGGGACTTTTTTTTCTGAGACCGCGAATTTCGGAACGAAAAGTTGTCTCGCTAGTCAGTGGTCCAAAAGCGGCGACAGCGCGCGTCCTGCGAAGGGCGCATCGGGGTATGAATGTTGATACAGCTTCCGGCAGAGCAGGCGGCCGCGGGGGCGGCCAGGACAACCGCGGGCCGTGTTGCGGGCGGCGTGACGCGAATGCTGGAGGCCAGGGCGGAGCTCGGCAAGTGTTGGGAGCGGGGGTTAGTCCAGGCCGCATCACACTCCCGGCGGCGACGTGACTGGAATGAGAGGAGGCGGGCAAGCAGCGGCGTCGCCGAAACCACTGTGCCGTCCCCCACAGCGACAGCCACAGCCTCCGGCCGCCCCCCGCCACTCCTCACGGACGGGGGCGGCCCCTCGGGCAGAGCCGTATGACACGTGCAGGCTGCCACAGTTGGGCGGCCAATTCACACCCTGAGATAAAAACTACACAGTACGCCGACGAGTACCGAATATCATATCACATTTTTGATTCCACTGAATGCTTCCTACAAGCTTCTTAAAGTACGATTGTCTTCTGAAAACTAGTGCCGCCGAATTTTTTGTATGAAAACTATTAAAAATTTTAGGAAAAACGAACGTTATTGACATTACAGGACGTCACATGCTTTTATCATAAATATATTTCTGAGTGATGATAAATGTTATTATCTTTACATAAAGAAAAGTATTATCTTCTCAATAACCTTCAAATAATGAGCTACAAACTTAATTTTTATACACTATTGGCCATTAAAATTGCTACACCAAGAAGAAATGCAGATGATAAACGGGTATCCATTCGACAAATATATTATACTAGAACTGACATGTGATTACATTTTCAAGCAATTTGGGTGCATAGATCGCAAGAAATCAGTACCCAGGACAACCACCTCTGGCCGTAATAACGGCCTTGATACACCTGGGCATTGAGTCAAACAGAGCTTGGATGGCGTGTACAGGTACAGCAGCCCATGAAGCTTCCACACGATACCACAGTTCATCAAGAGTAATGACTGGCGTATTGTTACAAGCCAGTTGCTCGGCCACCATTGACCAGATGTTTTCAATTCTTGAGAGATCTGGAGAATGTGTTAGCCAGGGCAGCAGTCGAACATTTTCTGTATCCAGAAAGGCCCGTACAGGACCTGCAACATGCGGTCGTGCATTATCCTGCTGAAATGTAGGGTTACGCAGGGATCGAATGAAGGGTAGAGACACGGGTCTTAACACATCTGAAATGTAACGTCCACTGTTCAAAGTGCCGTCAATGCGAACAAGAGGTGACCGAGACGTGTAACCAGTGGCACCCCATACCACCACGCCGGGTGATCCGCCAGTATGGTGATGACGAATACACGCTTCCAATGTGCGTTCACCGCGATGTCGCCAAATACGGATGCGACCATCGTGATGCTGTAAACAGAACCTGGATTCATCCCAAAAAATGACGTTTTGCCATTCGTGCAACCAGGTTCGTCGTTGAGTACACCATCGCAGGCGCTCCTGTCTGTGATGCAGCGTCAAGGGAAACCGCAGACATGGTCTCCGAGCTGATAGTCCGTGCTGCTGCAAACGTCGTCGAACTGTTCGTGCAGATGGTTGATGTCTTCCATACGTCTCATATGTTGACTCGGGGATCGAGACGTGGCTGCACGATCCGTTACAGCCATGCGGATAAGATGCCTGTCATCTCGACTGTTAGTGATACGAGGCCATTGGGCGTTTCGTATTACCCTCCTGAACCCACCGATTCCATATTCTGCTAACAGTCATTGGATCTCGACCAACGCGAGCAGCAATGTCGCGATACGATAAACCGCAATCGCGATAGGCTACAATCCGACCTTTATCAAAGTCGGAAACGTGATGATTCGCATTTCTCCTCCTTACTCGAGGCATCACAACAACGTTTCACCAGGCAACGCCAGCCTACTGCTGTTTGTGTATGAGAAATCGGTTGAAAACTTTCCTCATGTCAGCACGTTGTGGGTGTTGCCACCGGCGCCAACCTTGTGTGAATGCTCTGGAAAGATAATCATTTGCATATCACAGCATCTTTCTGCTGTCGGTTAAATTTCGCGTCTGTAGCACGTCATCTTCGTGGTGTAGCAATTTTAATGTGCAGTAGTGTAGTTACGTTACCGACTGCCATGTCACGTGCTACAATTCGGAGTCCTCTAGTAGCAGGGGGAGTTGTAGATGTGTAGACGTGAAGAATAAAGTCGTAGAATGTTAATAACATTTGTTTTCTTTAAAAAGCTGTAAGAGTATTCACATAAAAAAATTCGAAGTCATTAAATTTTCAACTCACCATATAAATACTCTGATCGCAATGCGAAATGTTACACTTTCTTCGAGCGCTGCCAAAGTGACGCTCCACTATTTACAAACCTGTGGGATATGTTAATAAAAACTTCATTCTCAGGTGAGCTTATTTTAAGTACAGAAAAATACCGTTTCTGCAGATGAAAAGGCGGGCTGCTACGAATTTATAATGTCGCGGGAACTGATACGAAATAGACTGGCATTTTGCGGATACATATTGAAGTCAGTTGTTTACGACAGGTGGAAATTTTTACCGGACTAGGACTCGAATCCGGATTTCCTGCTTGTCCCGAAAGGTAATTTTAAGTAACAAACGTTGTTGTGATGCCTCGTGTAAGGAGGAGAAATGCGTACCATCACGTTTCCGACTTTGGTAAAGGTCGTATTGTAGCCTATCGCGATTGCGGTTTATCGTATCGCGACATTGCTGCTCACGTTGGTCGAGACTGTTAGCAGAATATGAAATCGGTGGGTTCAGGAGGGTAATACGGAACGCCGCGCTGGATCCCAAAGGCCTCGTATCACTAGCAGTCCGAAAGGTAATTTTAACTACTTCGACCGGCCGGAGTGGCCATGCGGTTCTAGGCGCTACAGTCTGGAGCCGAGCGACCGCTACGTTCGCAGGTTCGAATCCTGCCTCGGGCATGGATGTGTGTGATGTCCTTAGGTTAGTTAGGTTTAATTAGTTCTAGGTTCTAGGCGACTGATGACCTCAGAAGTTAAGTCGAAAGTGCTCAGAGCCATTTAACTACTTCAGCCGTTTCGAACATGCCTCCAGGGCCGATATGCCACAGAGTCCACAATCTTTACGCGGTCACTTTTCGTGTCTGGGAGAGACATATATTTTACCGTTTTTATTAGCCCGTCAAGGCGTGGATACATCAGTCATCGCTACAATGTCCATTTTTATGCACTACGATGTCCTTCAGACCTGCACGTATCCACGCGTAGACGGGCTGAAATGATGGAAAAATATTTGTCTCACCTGTACGGGAATCACGAAATGTAAGGGAGGAAGCGCTGTGGACTCGGTGGCATTTGGAAGTTTGGGTAGGTCCTGGAGGCGCACTCGGATGGGCGAAATGGTTAACGTGATCGCTAGCGATAAGGGAGGAATCCGGGTTCGCGTCCAGGACTGGCACCCATTTCCATGTGTCGGAAACAGCTCGTATCAATACGTATTCCCGTAGTGCGAGTCTGTTTCGCAATATTTATCCCAACTGTTATTGTCCAGAACACTGTCAGTTCCTTCAGACATGCATCGTGTGAAGGGCAATGCAGTGTGAAGATACACATACTATTATAGAAGCCAACATTATAACCACCACGGGAACCGTTCACGTGGAAATCGCGACACAACGTGGCAGACGACGCGCACGTGTAGGTTATCACTATATTTTGGAATTTGAGGAAGGTCGCATCATAGGCATCACGGAGATGGCAGCATCGTACCAACAGACAGACAGCTGACTTAATCAAAGGACTGCAGAAGGGGTGTTGACGAGATTGCCGCAAGACAACAGCGAGGCAAGTGGAACAATCACAGGTCCTTTCGTAAAAAGTACACCGCCAGAAGATCGTAGGATTGTTCGACAGGCTCTGACAAATTGACGGAGGGCAACAGTTGAAATCCAGACAAAGTTACAGCCAGACTGTCACGACGAACCGTCGGGAATAGATTTCTGGGAGCTGGGTTCAGATCACGGATAGCCACGGGTAGCTTACAGTTGACACTATAACACAGACGAAAGCGACTTGCATGGTGCAGAGTTAGAGTCGGCTAGGTCTTTGGGTGACACTCCGTGGTGTTCAGTAACGAATGCTGCTTCTGTTCCTGCCGGTTATGTCGACGTTAACGTACCCATAGACAACCTGATCAAAAGTCACGGGAAGCAGTGACTCCTGAGCAACTGCTCTCATCTTCCTCTAAGATTCCGACTATTTTGGCAAGCATCTTAACTAAAATCCGGAAGTTCTCGTAGTTAAAGTTAAAACCTTTGGCCTCGCTAATTCTATTCAGGGCATAACTTGCTACTCAGTCAACAGACTGTCAACACTCAGCTGGTGACGGAAAGTCGGTCGCAGGCGTAACCTATTGCGAGGTGCCGGGGCTAGCAGTGTATTTAACACTAAATTCTTATAGAATCTACATATGTAAATGATGCTCTAAGCCCCCCCCCCCCTATTCTAACTCCGACTTTTGCTGTTGCACATGGATTAAAAAGATACGCGAACTGACTGTAATCAACCCTGCAAGAGGAGTAGAAAAGAGTTTGGCACCTGCAATAATTTAATTTGATAAATAAGTTAAATAAAGGAAGGTTTCATTAACGTAGTGAGAAATGATAGGGTTGCTCTACCGATTAGCAGAATGAAAGTTCTGTCCAAAATAACAATATGATTTATTAAGACTAAACACAAAATAATAAACAAAAACACAGGAAACATGTACAATACATCAAATTGGCTCAAATTGGATACTCAAATAAACGCTGTGAAGGTGAAGTTGTCCCTAAACTAGATTGTGACGTTTATGACGAAGTGGTATGTGGAGCCAATTCCTTGCAACTCAAATCTTAAGAGAGACACACAGCTAACCCAACATTAATTGCTGCTACATTAGTGAGAACTCAGACAATGAACACCCAAGATAGATCAAAGTTAGAAAAGACGAACAGGCGCGCTCTGCTGAGCTCTGATTATCGCCTAGCAAAAATGCCTGCTTTGCCGGTGCTGCGGACGTACATTACCAAGCTGTCTTCTTAGCTGCAAGGACACGATCTGGCGTACTGGAAGCGATGGCTGGTTGCTTCGACGTCCCGTCGTGGTGATGATAATGTCGCGAGTATAGCGCGAAACAAATTGTCCCGGTCTGGTTGTTCCAGACTAAAGACTTCCTATCAATATAAACGCGCCTCTGAGGGAGACGAAGATGGCTCGCCACACAATCACTGACGGTACAGTGATTGATTTTAACAAGCGAAGTCACACAGTAACTCTGATACAGTCAACTTTAGCGAAAACTGCCCAAGACAGACAACATAGGCCGCTTGTACGCAGAACGCTCAATTGCCAACTGTACTCGGAAACTTACGTTGAAGTCGAAACTTCAGCAACTTCGTTAAACAGTTACAATCAAATAAAAGTATATTAGACAGCCAACAGAAGGCAGGCTGTCCAGAGGAGCGAGAGCTCAGTCTTGTAACCTACTCCGACTGAAAGGCGAGAGCCGACTACCCCACAAGAGCACCCGTACAAACCGAACACAGAACATTCCCGCCCCCACGACAGTGGCCGTGGTTAACCGTTCCAATCAGCAACTCGAAAACCGGCGGAAAATTCCACTCTATTGCCGGAGCACTACCATTCCACCAATGGAGATTCTTGGCACCAATTTCTGCGCTGATTTTGCTACGTCACGTAGCTATGCTCTGAGCAAGCCAATCACAGTTTCGATTTTGCAGAAAGCGCGGGAATTTGCCCGCCACAACTGCCTGGGTACACAAGTCATTCCCACGCCTCGCTGGTAGCCCGCCAGAAAGTGTTTTCGCTAAGTTTCTGCGAAGTAACGGAACCTCTAGCCCAGCCGCTACTTCAGGCCCTTAGCGAGCGTGTATCCGCCGCTATTCTACAATGTCGGCGTCTGGAAAGCATTCACTCGACTCCCTCACACCCGTCGGCTTAACCCTTTCGAGATCAGCAGTGCCCACCTGTCACTGGACCACCCGGGTGACGAGAGACGCTGTGTGGGAAGTCCGCGTGTGAAGGAATAGCGACTTTTCACCGCATGCAATTAGAGAGAAAAATCGTAAGATAGAAATATGAGAGGGGGCTCATGCCACCTCTCACTATGACCAATTTCTAAGCTGCCTCCCCGCTGCTGGTGCCAGCGGATCAACAGGAGGCGCAACTCCACGGTTAATCACAAGGCTGTCCACCACCGCGGGTTCCGCCGACTCAAACCGTGAAGTAGTCGTGGCGTGTTTGAAAAGAACTCGTAAACCCGCTCGCCACAATGACCAGTATACATTACGTGAGGGCCTCCCTTGTCTGACGGACTCAAAAGGCTGCTCTCCCCTTGGAGGCACGCGACTGCAGTAAGAATTCGGTTGCACGAAAACATTCCAACAGACGAGAAATTCTGTTGTTTCAGTAAAATCTGTCTTACTTAACCTTGAACTGTAAAGAGGAGTATCGAATTATGTATCTAGATTCTATGAAAAGGAGCTAATTACTAGGGTGGCTGTAATTATTTCTGTCGTGCTTATGCTCACACTAAAATTATTGTTGGAAGTCATTCTTAATCACAGCAGGCGGATGTCTCGGTCACTGCAAGTAGTGACACACAAGCCAGCATCTTCCCATGTCCCTTTTATTAATCTACCTCTTTGTCATCCGTTGTCGGATTTGATTATCATATTAGCTGTATTACAAAAGGATTCAGGAGTACGGACCCAGATTATCATTTATCAAACGTGCAAACCTAAAGAAAGCAATAGCACACTTCTCTGCACGAGGATGCTTATGTCTGCAAACATTTCGTAAATGGGAAAATCATGTAACCTCCCCCTCACTTATCGACCTTAATGACAGTGAAAAATCAAACCGCGTGTACCTAATGGAAATTTGGGAAAAGCAATCGTCACCGAAGTTAAACTGTCGGTAAAGAGGGAGGAAAGGGTTACATCTAAATGAAAGGAAGAATGCTAATGAAAAGGGGTAAAGTTAATAAATAAAGTAAATGTGCTGCCGTTACGTTAACAATTAACTAGCGGTAATCAGATATTTCAGATTTGGGGGAAATTACGGTCGCCAGTCCTAAGGACAATTACTACAGTAACTGAAAAAGAAAGGTTATTACACATATAATCAGCACTAGAAGCGTGGCAACTGAAGGTTGACACGTGTAGTGTGAAAACTGAAAGTTTGTCAGAAGTAATAAATTTCGCTACACTCTGACTTAATTTAGCAAAAGAATTAATAAAACCGGAAAATCGAAGGTTAATTTAGTGACTGAAGTTAATAGTGAGCTTTCTTTCTGAAGCACATCGAAATTCAGTAAAACACGGTTAGTCTTGGACTACCTCAACAATCATTTCAAAAGCTACTTGAATCTACACAATTTAGAAACAAAAGATTTAACTTTGAACTTGAATTAAATAATTCTGAACAATTAACAATAGTAAAATTTAGTATGTACCAAGCTGAGCTGCAGTCACAGGTAAGCTAAAATACGGTAACAAACCCGCACTCTTAATTTGTGCTTGTGTAATCTAAATATTGTGACCAGCTATGAATACTTTAACTGAACTTTGAAATTAAAGCAGTGAAATGCTATAATATTAATTTAATGCTGGCGTTTGAATTTCAACGACACTCGCGTTCATTCCGGAAAAGGAAGGGACCCAGCTTGGCAATGCAATTGGGACAATGAGCAACAAAGGTTGATGCTAAGTTGCTCTAATTATAGTTACGAAAATGGTACAGTATGAAAAGCTGAGGTCTGCCATACAGTTCTAAAACTTTACGTGCTTCCAGTCTTCCTTGTTGGTTGATTGAAGGTTTGCAGTCGTCGATCGGGGAGGTGGCGACAGTCACTCATTGTCGGCCGTCGCTGTTGCAGAAGCTGGATGTTGGCGCGCCTTCTTCTCGACACGGTCACCAGACGAAACGGGATCTTGATGTCCGCCAGCTAATGCTTCCCGTCCGCGACACCATGTCAGAAACTATCATGGCAAGTCGAGCGCAATTACATGCTGCCAAACCCCGAAAGCGCGGCAACTCGCGGGAGCTTCACACAAGACACCTGCTCCACTCGCTACTCCTGCCAGACTCCCTCTCCGCCCACGCTCCACGCGACAGAGTTAACACTACCAAAGATCCTACACACTTTGATTCTTCACACGACCTATCGATGTAATCGTTCGATAGCAGTTTTCCCTAGGCAAGACCCAGCGTAAAAATACAAATAATATTTACGAAACAAACCAATTATACATCGACACAGAAACGTCATATATTCAGGTAACAAAAAAAAGGAAAAAAGATTATAGTACAATAGATGGAAATAGGAGGATATGCATTTCCGGCGTTACAAGCAAATGAAAATTTTACAAAGGCAAAAAGATGTGAGAGGTATGACACATATCTCCCATTCTGAATGAGGTAATATCGGGACAAATGCGTCCTCACTTTTTGTTTCTTCAGATGAGGCATGGTTAAACATTTTCGAATATGCAAAGTCATCAAACCACCGCCAATACCATTATGCATCAGAAATATCCATCAGTACGTTGAGTAGCTACTGACTGTTGTGAAACTGGTCTTTTGTGCTTAGTTTCTGGCCTAATTTTATTGAGAACAGTAACGTCTCTGTCACGCACGCTCGCTGCGGCTCACATCGTTACCGCCGCTCGGGCACGCCAACGCCACTAGCCCAACGCCATGGCTGGACGGAAAGGGAAGCAGGTTGCAGCCGCACTGGAAATTCTCATCCGTGCGATGGGGAACAACAGCGGCCGCCAAACGGCAGCCAAAGCGCAAGCGCACTCGGCAGAAGAGCAAGATTCAGCAGTGCTACAAGTGCCAGCAGCTGGGCGATACTGTGCGTGACTGCAAGAACGCGGCTCACGACACGCGCAGCTGCACGAAGCCTCGTGGGGCGGCGGCCAGCAGCTGCGCCAACTGCGGCGGTCCATCACAGTGTTGAGTGAATATACATGGAAAAAACACAAGCATGGACATTGCAGTTGAAATGAGACTTACGCCGCCAACTCGCGTAGCTGCGGCTACCTCAGGGAGTCACGCCGCCAGCCCGCCGTACCACGCGCTGCGGCGGTGTCCAGCGCCGCGACGGCCGCCCCGCCCCCCACCCTCCCGCCCCCCGCACCGGCGAGGGTTGCGAGCCGCGCCGTCACGAAGCAGAAGCCGCCACTGGCGACGCCATGGCCGGCCCCCGAGCCGTCTTTGCGGCAGAACGGGCCGCGCTCAAAGAAGAACTTGTCCAAGTTCATCGGCAGCTCCAGCAGCTGCGCGAGGAGATGCGGGTCCTGAACAAGAAGATGGTTCCCGCCCCCGCGCCCGCCTCCCCTGCGGTGCGCCCGGTGGGGATGGACGCCGTCACGCAGACGCAGACGGACCTACCGTCGCGGAAGGACGTGGCCACTCAAACGGACGTCGCTCCGGAACCTGTAGCAATACAGGAGACCGGGGAGACGCCCGTGGACGTCTCCTTCCCCAACTACAGGCGGGAGGGCAACACAGAAGGGGAAGCAAGAAGAGGATGGGAAACTTCGCACGGACATCTTACCCTTCCCGGACAGCACGAACATGTCAAACGTGCTGAAGAAGATTGCCACCGTGGTACGGGATGGGCGCTTCAACGCCCAAAAGAACCCGTACCACTTCGCCCAGGCGGAAGGGGTACGGAAGCCGTCGCTTCCGCACAGGCCGATTGAGATACGTGGCGGGCATCGGGCAATTCTGCTCGAGTTCGTCACCGAGAAAGATCTCAACACCATCGACGTGAACCCGGTCTTCACGCCGCGCGACTGGTAATACATCCTAGACGACGCAGTCGTGCGGCTGAAAAAACGAGGTTCGCGACAGCACGAGGAAGCTGTCTGCAGACCTGCAGACAGCGCTGCAGAACGTCTCTCGCGAGACAAAGAAGACCTAAAACATCGAAGTCCACTAGTATGCCTGCATGCTAGTAGCCAGGACAGGACAGACACCGGACAAAGAGAGGACACACCACACAGTGTGGCCACAACACCATCGCATCTCCAGGAACAGGAAGACCGACTGTAACGAGTCCAAACTCCTACACCTCGGGCCACGGCCTAGGCCCGTTTGTAAAGCGTCAAGCGTCAACGGCTCTGTCAAACATTCTTCAGATATCCACCTCGCTAGTTCTCAGTGTGGCAATCTTCATACACAGGACTTTGCATCATCACATTGCTTCTTCTTCAGGCCGACAATCAAGTCACTACTTTAATAGCAAGCTGTCGTACGACTCACCTACATTTTACGTTCTCGATTTCCACGCTTTTGCTCCGAAATAACTGGCGACAACGCTGCGCACTAGGGCCTTGTCTCACGGCTCATCATGGTTCCCGCAGGTCCTCCCTTTTTTGCTTTCCGACATTTCACGCAGTACGCGACAACGTCCATGTTATGCTCCGACGGAGCATAAAACATGATTGTCTGAAAAGGCCACCTATCGAAACTCAGCGGATGTCCAATTGCGATACCGGCCTGGAAACTCCAGGTTTCTTTTCCATTAAACAGCAGTCAGCACGTGTTCACGAACCAGGCACTCGCTGCGGAGGCCCACACTCAGCAACCTCCGCTGATCGGTAACTGAGCATACACTGGGCGGTCAGCTGCGCTACAGCCGCACGTCTACTCACCTGCTGTACACATCTCTGCAGCCGTCGCTCACCCCTGTCACCTATGGCCCGTGGCCATCACATTTGCCTCAGTGACCGTTTTGGATAGCGCCATTTTGCCGTGCAGAGTATGCTTCAACCATGGCGGCATACGAAAAGTTTACAAACTTAGCCATTTCGGAAATGCTAGCATCCTTGGCCTGAAAGCCAATGAGTATGTTCTTTTGGGCGTTTCCGCTTTACAGAACCACCCCTCTGTTTCCCGTATCCCCTGACATTCTTTATATGCCCTCCACTGCTAGTGGTGCCGCCTGCCGTCTATGGTCTGCTCCTTGACGTCAAAGATAGGCGTCGGTTACACTAACGTGGCTGATCCGTGTGTAAGACCTCAGGATAGCTTCTACACGCTCAAATGCTCGGATCATCTCAAACGTACAGTTATGTTCATTTGCGTATGCCGTTTCCGAGGTTCATTCACACTCAGATGTTCATATCTCAAGTGTTCAGCTACGTTAAGATGCACTGACTCTCTCCTATTTTCAAATACGCTGAAACTCTCGGGCCTCTCAATTGCTCCGTCATTTTCAAGTTTTCATCTACGCTCAGATGCACAGATGCTTTACGATGGCTACATTAAATCTAGTGGTCCGCAGCTCGTGGTCTAGTGGCTGGCCTTGCTGCCTCTGTATCACGGGGTCCCGGGTTCGATTCCCGGCCGGGTTGGGCATTTTCTCTGCCCAGGGACTGGGTGTTTGTGTTGTCCTCATCGTTTCATCATCATTCGTGAAACTGGCTAGATTGGACTGCGTATGGATTGGCACTTTGTACGAGCGCTGATGACCGCACAACTGAACGCCCCACAAACCAAACATCATCATCATCATCATCATCATCAATCTCGTGCCCTCTCAGATATTCGCTCATGCTCAGATTCTCAGTCCCACTTAAATGACCAGTTACGTTCCTACGCTCGTCTCCTCTCAAATGCTAAGATCTTCTCAAATATCGATTAACGTTTATGTTGTCGGATCATCTCAGATTTTGGGCTGAGTGCTTCAGGGCTCAGATCCTTTCAAATCTTCAGTTACGTTAAAATGCTCAGAACATGTGAGAAGTTCAGCTATGCCCAGAAGCCAAGACGATCTCCTATGTTCTGCTACACTCAGATGCTCAGTTCCCCTTAAATGACAGAGTATCGCTGTGGTTAGCACACAGGGCTCTCATTTGGGAAGACGGTACAAAACATCGTCCGGCCTTCCTGATTTAGATTTCCGTGATTTCCCTAAATCGCTTCAGGTAAATGCCGAGATGGTTGATTTGAAAGGCCACGACCGACTTCCTTCTACATCGTTCCCTAACCCGCTGGGGCCGATGACCTCGCTGTGTGGTCCCCCAAATCAACCAACCAACCTCTTTAAATGTTAAGCTGCTAAGGCTCTCTCAGATGACTTCCTATCTTCAGATGTTCGTGATCTCTGATTCAACAACGCTATGACGCTCAACCACTCACATATGTCCAGCTAGGCTCATATTCTCAGGCCGTCTCCGATGGTCATCTACGCTCAGATGTTCACTGAATTGTTTAGTTACACTCAGTTATTCACATTCTCTCAAATATTCGGAATGCCCAGCTCATTACGCAGATGTTGACATGCCCTAAAGTTGCACAACGAACTGCGGATAGCCATCCTCATTCTATAGTCACACCACCTCTCCAGCCTGTGTACCTCGCCTCTGATATTTCAAGCTTATTTAAGTTTATTACTTGCCCTAGCTTCCTATCTAACTACATAGGTATTTCCACTGTTGTTTATGACCGCCTTTTGATCATAGCATAGCTTTTACTCTCGCCCATTGACAAGCAAGATAATCGTTAAGGAAACGAGTGCTAGCGTTCTACAATACTGATTATTTTGTGGGAATTTTTTCTGCCCATCTCAGGCCAATAAGTTTGCAAAGTCTCCGTCACCCACAGCTGGAGGTATAGGGGGTGGACAAAAATATGAAAACAGCACAAACATAACAGATCACCATGCGTAATATGGTGCATGAAAACCATTGGCTTTCAAAACAGCTTCCAGCGGCCTCGGAATGAATAAATACAGGTCCTGTATGGTTTTCAAGGAAATATTCTACCATTCTTAGTATAAAACAAAGGCAAGTTCGAGTAAGGATGATGAAAGTGGATGGTAACCACTCACTCTTTTCTCCAGTGTGGACCAGAAAGGCTCGATGGTATCGAGATGAGGCGACTGTAGCGGTCACGGAAGATACAACAGTTTTTTCTCGCGTTCACAAAACCAGTCAAGTGCGATGCAAGCTGTGTCTTGGAGCATAGCTTCACCATTAGGGAACAAACATTGTACCATGCGATGGCTCTGATCAGCCAAATTCGTGGCATAATCATTGACAGCAACGCGATCTTGCAGAATAACCGTGGAGTTCTTGGAAGACCTCGATATTGCTGCCCAGATAGTCACGGAATCCCCGTCATGTTTCACTCTTGGGATGAAAACCCGGTCAGCAGTTGGAAACAGTGTATACGACCAAATGACTTTCTTCGACTGCTCCGTAGCCCAGGTCTTGTGTTTCGGCAACACGTTATCCTTTTAAGGCCTTTGCATCACTGGTGTGCGGTTTTGATTTTCCAGTTAGCTCTGCAATTCACTGCTTATGGAGCTCCGTTCGTGTTGTTTTTGGTGGAGACAGGGTTCGCGAATGCGACATCGACTTCTGTCGCGCTATTGCCGGTGTCGCCACTAAGCGGACGATGTTTCTTCGCTTTCGCTGTGTGCGGCATAAATCGTCGATACAGGGGCATCGGGAACACCAAACACTTCTGCTACGCCGGCCGAAGTGGCCGTGCGGTTAAAGGCGCTGCAGTCTGGAACCGCAAGACCGCTACGCTCGCAGGTTCGAATCCTGCCTCGGGCATGGATGTGTGTGATGTCCTTAGGTTAGTTAGGTTTAAGTAGTTCTAAGTTCTAGGGGACTAATGACCTCAGAAGTTGAGTCCCATAGTGCTCGGAGCCATTTGCACCATTTGAACTTCTGCTACCTTGGTTACGTAAGCACTAACAATTTGCCCACATTCGAATGCACTGAACTCCGACATAATCCACAGAAAACTATTATGATCACGACTGACACAGAGTTTTGAGGACATTGCACAGGTGTCATTCGTCGTCACACAGAAATAAACCAGCGCAGCCTCCAGGCTCGGCTACCAGCTGCAGCATTTTTCAGGTGTTTCGGCGCTTTTGTCCAACACCTGTATATTATTAACTGGCGCTAAAAAAGACTGCAATAGCGAATGTAGTCTGAGATATCTTTACGACAGCAGAATACTTTCGTTGGCTACAGAATTAGCGATGGTGGTTATCGCTGAAACAATAAGTTTTCGGTTGCGTTGTTTTTTTCCACGCCCGTTTAACCTGACTGTTAAAACTGCTCAAAAAAACCGTTTTATCAAGCAGTCGGTTTTTTATTAATATTATTTCCTGTACTACACGTACATATCGAACAAAGACTGGAAAATTTTAACTCATTCACTTTGAAGATGCATAGAATGAATATCTTATTTTTAGCAGCCGAATAAAAAGAAATCTTAGTCCGTCCGCCGTTGGCGGGTTTTCTCGAAAGTGGCTTAATACTGATAAAGAAAATCACCATCAATCTCCTACTGATTCTAATTGTTTGAAATTCTACTAAAAAATCATGTTGTAATCGGGGATCATACCACTATTTGGGTATTACGAAAGGTCAGTGCTAATGGGCGAAAACTGAAGTCCAAGAACTCTATTTTCTGTGTTAATTTGTCCGTTTTCAAGGGCTACAAGCAGATATAGGCATGTTGTGTAGACATAGTCAGCAGGTCAGCTACTTTCTGTTTTTTTATATGCTATCTTCGTATTGTTAAGTTTTCGCTTTCGTACTCTTACCATGATATCTTTCCTCTGTTATTGTTTTAAGAAGTGGCAGACAAATCTTTAATCTTTTAAAGCAAATGAAGCATTGCAAGTCCTTTCTACGTCACTTTGTAAACTAATTTATGCGGACTAAGGTTGGTGCCATTTTGCAATTTAACCGATGTCCGGAGACTACAGCGAAAGACTGCCGTTTGGGGCAGATGTGGACGACTTTTGCACATTGCACGCACGTGTACCTTACGTCGCGACACGGTATCGGGGACATTGCTGTTTCAGCAGTATTTCACCAATAGGGTATTTTCCTAAGTTAAAAGTATGGGTCGGACTGTTATTATTCTGAGTGATTATAATATTCAAGTAGCATTTACGGTCAATATTCTCACAAAAGATCTGTTATTTTATGTAATTAAACCTTACAAACCATTAACCATTGAGATATGGTCACGCGATCGAAAACGCTTTGTTATTGGTTGACACTTTGGTGACGTCACAGACTAATAGTAAGACGAAGCTTCACATGTGTTAAAGGAGTGTTAGCCGAAGTTAATACGCTTTTACATTCTCTTTTTCCAAACACCTTAGCTGTTTAGTAACAGAACACGAATTACAAGTTTTAAGTCACGAATTTCGTGAACGCTGATAGTGGAAATCTTCCGAAAGGTAATTCGTTTATGTTTCACCCATTTACAGCGGCGACATTTGCAACGACGGACATTCTTTTCCCAGCAACATCGTTAAACTCGCTAAAAACTAAGGAACTGAACAACTTTTGCAAATTGATCAGTATCTCACAACTAGACTGTACGTCTGATTTCCTGCAGATAAGACTCTCGGCAGGGAGCCAGCTCTCAGCAGACGCAATGATTAGCGCTTGTGATTGGGGATGAAAAGGTTCGTGAGTGTAAACTAACGTCAGTGTCTGAAGCAGACTTAAAAAATGGTTTGTAAGTTTGCTGTTTATGTTTTTTATTGGCAACGTTACATAGCACTCTGTATGAAAATCACTGGCTGTGCTGTGTGCAGTATGTGGCTAGTTTGCATTGTTGCCTGCCATTGTTGTCATGAACTGCTATAGCTGGATGTGAACAGCAGATAGCGTTGGGCAGTTGGAGGTGAGCCGCCAGCAGTGGTGGACGTGGGGAGAGAGATGGCGGAGTTTTGATAATCTGTAAGACTGAATGTCAATTATGAATATTAAGGTAAATACATTGTTTGTTCTCTATTAATATCTTTCATTTGCTAACTATCCCTATCAGTAGTTAGTACCTTCAGTGGTTTGAATCTTTTATTTAGCTGGCAGTAGTGGCGCTCGCTGTTTTGCAGTAGCTTGAGTAGCGAAGATTTTTGTGAGGTAAGTGATTTGTAAAAGGTATAGGTTAAAGTTAGTCAGGGCCATTGTTTTGTAGGGGTTATTGAAAGTCAGATTGCGTTGCGCTAAATAATATTGTGTGTCAGGTTAAGCACAGGCTTGTATAATTGTTCTAAGCGGACATTTCATATGTATAAATTGTTCAAAGTGGACGTTTCACATGTAAAATTGTTCAAAGGGGACGTTTCATATGTCGACCCTTAGCCTAGGATACCTCACTGGAATCTTCTGATTTTTTTCTTGTAGTTTGTGTATTTAGTGTAGCTTTTGTTTATTGCTAGCGCGTAATTGTAGAGAGAATCTCCTTTGTAGTTGCAGTCTTTCATTGTTGTACAGTAAAACAGTTGTGGCATGCATGTAGCTTTGCGCCAAGTATTTCGCTGCTGCAATTAACTAGATATTATTTTCAGTGCTATGTTAATGTGTTCTCTTGTTTTTGCTATTCAAGTTGTGCTTTTCTGTGTTGTCGTGTGAAATATTGTGACAATAATGGCGTGTGAAAAACGTAACACTAGGCTCCAAACTAAATTGAGAAATAATAGTGACGACGAGCGTAGCTTATCAGCACCACTGGGTAGTGAATTAACTAATATTCAAAGTAGTAATTTGGTAACTGTGCATAGGGAAATGGAGCGGGCGTCAGACAATGGCGTAGGCAGTGAAACAGGTAGTGAACAGGGAAGCATTGTCGATCGATCGGTCGGCAACAGCTCGCCTCAGGAATCCGAAATGATAGGACACAATTTTGCAAATACTGTAGATTCAGGTTTTGCGTCCTCACCGTTTTCTCAAATGAGTCAAGACACATTTTCCGCTTGTCAAAATGTGAATGTTGCCGGTGCAAATTCACTGCCGAAAAGCACTGAGGAACATGTTTCAGACACCAGTGCATTGTTATTACAGTTAATGCAACAAATGGGACAAAGGCTACAAAAGTTAGACACAACGCTTGAACAAAATCAGAAACAAATGGGACAGAATCTTCAAAAGTTAGACACAATGGAACAAAATCAGAGACAAACACAGCAAAAACTTCAAAAGTTAGACACAATGGAACAAAAGCTTCAAAAGTTAGACTCAGTGGAAAATATGCTTGAACAAACACGTGAAGATTTAACTACTGAGTTACATAAAATAGAATCGAAATGTCAGAAAGTCTGTAATGACGTAAAAACACAAATTTGTGAGCATTTCCAACCTATTTTTTCGCGTCATGAGAATGTATTACAGAATCACGAAGCAGCCATAAAAGAGCTGCAAACCATTGTTCATGAAAATCATGAGACCTTGTGGGCTAAAATTGACTCAGTTGCATCTACCGATTCGGTTACGCAACTGGCAAAAACTCAGGAAAACTTAAAGAACACAGTAGATTCGATTTCAACACAAATGGACACTCTGAAACTTGGTTCAGAAAAACACACTGAGGAAATGTGTTCACTATCGGAGAAAGTAGCTGAACTTTCGGATCAGGTCACTAACTTATCTACAAAGGTAGATGATGATCTGAATGACACAAGACCCGTAGCCTTCACTGACACAGAAGACTATGAACAAATAAGAAAATTCAAACAAAATCAAAATCAAATTAATACACAGTATAAAAGAGAAATCCGGGAAGTACAAGATCAGTTGACGCAGGTGATACAAGAATTACGTATTTCAGAGGACACTCGCGCCCCAATACTGGAAGAGGGACATAGAAATACGGAAAAGCCACAATATAATAACACAGAGCATTTCGGTAATTATGAAAGAAATTGGCAAGGTGCACCGAATTTTGAGATGGAACCGCCGACACGACGTAACAATGACCGATATGTGACTCGCCGACATGATGATTTTGACTATAAGCTGTTCATTACTACACGTAAATTCAAAACATTTAAGAATTCTGGCAACGACATTCATCCACAAGCGTGGCTCCATCAATTCTCTCATTGTTTTCCTCCCAACTGGTCATTAGAACACAGATTAGAATTTATGTGTGGCTACTTGGAGAATGAACCAGCTGTAAGAATGCGATCGGTCATTCACGATTGCCACAGTGAAGGAGAATTTTACCATGCGTTCCTCTCAGCATATTGGTCACAAGCTACACAAGATCGCGTAAAACATAGCATCATGATGATGAAACACTTTGAACAATCTGAATTTTCCAGTCTTGTCAAATATTTTGAAGACATGTTGCACAAGAATCAATACCTGTCAAACCCATACAGCCCCTCAGAACTCATCCGCATTTGCTTAATCAAACTGCCCGAACATTTGAGACATATTATTTTAGCAGGACGTTGCAAAGACGACATTGAAGCTTTTCAGGGACTGTTACAAGAACTGGAAATTGACACAGACAGTCGCGGGATGCGAAAACAGGAAAACAATCATTACAGGTCACATCCGTCACAATTCCGTGACGACAGAAATAATAACTGGACACGACAAGTCTATTCTTACAACGCAAATCGTGACCAAAACAGACACCACCCATATGATAACCACTGGCAGAGTAATAGTTACAGGGAAAGATCACCTTTCCGCAATAATGACTATCACAGAGACAATCAGAGAAACAGACAATATGGGACCCAAAATAACTATTATCAAGGGAGACAGAATAACTTTAGACGCAACGGTCCAGCGCGCAGTTACGACTCAGGCAGAAATTCTCCACCACATGACCGACAAGAAAGAAACTATCGAACCTACCGACATGACGACAGACGATATGATCGTAACGACAGACCTGAATTGCATCAGAACTGGCGAGCTTTAAACAGAGCTGGGCCCTCTCGGCAAGGCGAATTTGTGGAAGTTAGGCTTCCTAATCCCAGTAACGGCGTGCGCCAACAAAGAAACAGACAATGACTCACACCGCAGGCAGCCGCGTGCGCCGGCTGGCTCCGAGAAAAATAACATTGACGCTAACCTTGAGCAAAATTCCCGTATTCTAGACGGACGAATACCGCATGATACTTGCATTCAAGTTGAAACTCTGCGTACTGAGAAGAGCAAAGGGTAAAAGATTACACCACATTTCTCATGTAAAACCATTTATTGACAGATAATCTGCTTTTTAACTTAGTCTTTGCAATTTTCACTTCACGCTACTTGTACAATTTGTCAGAGTTAAGAAACTGTTAACATGCAACATTTTGGTTTGCTTACGAGTGGATTCTGGATTTGAGGTGCTTTCTGTGAAATGCCAGATGACACAGTGGTTGGTTTGTGTGACAGCTACACGATTATATCACGACGTTACTAATGAGTGACAATTTACAATGTTGCTTTTGCGGTGTATCTGTTTGATATCTGCACAGTTTTTCTGAATTCTTCTGTAAAGTAAAACTTGTTTTAATAGTAACTTTTGTGCTATTGCTACAAGGAGACAGCCTTTTCCGTAGCACAACAATACTTTACAGCACAGTAATTTCTTCATCGCAACAATAAGCATAATAACTAAGTTATCTATACGCAAAGCATTTCACTTTTGTTTATCATGAGGTAAGTACATTGGCTTCTGCTGAACTTAGCTTTTGGAGGACGATAACTACGACACTTCCCAGAGATTATCTTAGAGCAAGACGCACATTTAGCGCTACAGGACACGTATTTGAGTGATTAATTTTGTACTTAAAACATTTATTTTTAAAGAGATTTTTGAATTACAAAGAAAGTTTTTCGTGACACATTTCATTTCATTGCTGTAAGCTGTAATACCTGAGGATACAATTACAATAAACCTCAGGGGGGTACACACCTACTTTGTGTACCATGTGTTTGGCAAGCACAAGGAGCCCTAGCTAATATGGTATTTGCTTATACAATTTAACACATCGGTACCATATTTCTCTAACACATAAATTACACAGCTATCTGATCATTTAACAGAGAAACAAACATCTTTTTACTACGTCAGTGACACATGTTTACGCAATTACAGAGTTGGATTACTTCACACTTAAGAAATTGTACTTTGTCTGCACTTTGTGAACTGTTCATAATTTTTTTGGTACCATTGTGATACTATGAGAGCTTTGAATGATGTATTTGGTAAGGAAGAATGATTTTAAAGTACGTTTGAGGCAGATGACACCTTTGATATGAGCGGAGAATTTTGTTAGGTTTTGAAATTATTGGAGGAAGCTACGACGATTTTGAGATTTGACTGAGGTGTTATGATGTTATTATTACGACGACGATATGTATTATGCTGCTGAAGTAAGTTTATGATCCATAAGCTGATGCTATATGAGTTATTTGATTATGCTATGTATCTGTTAGGATGAAATATGGAAAAAGTGTCGACGAATAAGGTAAGGAGTAATGAATAGTGGTTAGGGACTCTTGACTTGTGAAAAAGGATGTTGAAAACCAAGAATCGTACTTTGAGAGTTATGAAATATGTGTAAATGCGTAAATGTATCACAATGCAAGCGAAAATTTTTTGGACTCTGTTATGTCAATTTGATTTTGTCTCTACAGATTTGTAACGCAAATTCTTGACCTGTGAAATATTTTTATATGAGACTGTCACTGTAGTGGAAACTGCTGTCGTAAATATTTCCATAAGAATGTTAAGTGACCACCTGCATGCGCGTCGTGGGCACACAGCTGTGTCAGACACCTGGAGAACAAGCCATTAGTTTGAGTGCCTCGTTAGAAGCACAGGTAGAAAAAAACAGAAAGGGAAGGCCATTGTCCGCGCTACTGAAAGCATACTGTGGAGCTCGTAATTTGTGATATTTACTGAAATGCCTAATGAAACGATGCGAAACATTTCACAGCTATTGTCTTGCTAGTTGAGAAAAATGCCATATGGCTTGCTTTATGTATTTATTTACATATTTTGTTTAATATCAAGTTTCCAGCTGCACTGCAGCATTGGTTAAAATAAAATTTAATGTATGTACTAATATAAATATTTTATGCCTACAGATCCAGTAAATAATTTTATGATCTATCCAAAAAAATGAGGGAGCACAAAAAAGACATTTCCCTTCACAGGAATTGCATAAATTATTTTTTATGATTTGGTAACTTATCTACTAGCGTAAGTTTTTGTGATGCATCACTCTAATGTTAAGATGTGACATAGGTATTAGACATGGCCATTTTAGTGTAATATTTTTTCTGCTTGCGCTATGTCATGTTTAGGTATAAGTTGCTGCTGTTTGCAAGGCATAGTGTTATTGAATTTGACTTTTGCTAATTTATGCTGCTAGCTTTGCCAATTTGCATTTCTTTGTCATTTCTGTTTGTGTTGATTTGTTGTGATGCTGCATTGCCTCGTCCTTTGGTATATATATCTGAGCTCAGTAGATTTAAGTTAGCTTAAGAGGGGGTAGACTATATAAGAATCTGACTATGGAGAATAGGTAAAGAATGCATTGCGAAGAAAGATTTGGGCCCCAATGAGTATTGTACAATCAGAAATAATTATTTTGAAAGAAATATGAATAGAATACAGGAAGGAGGTATAGGTAGGATTATCTTGGAAATAAATAATGAGGTAAGAAATATGTGAACACATAAATACAGAAAGCATGCTTGGATAGGATTTTTTTGGTGAAGCAAAGGTTGAAATAAGACGAATGATCTATGGAATGAAGGGAGATCTCCAAGCAAAATACTGCAGTAAACCAAACCCTGTCCTTTCCTCTTTGCTGCCTTTTCCAAATATGTAATTGTGTGTTGTCCTTTCCTTTTGGTGTTATCCCACTATGTGTTTGTGTACCCTTGTGTATTTGTGTTTTTTTCCTGTCTTTATGTGTTTAGCTGATGAGAGCTATGTTGTAGAATTTTTCTAATAATATGTTATTTACTTTGTAAAGATGCTTAGACATTATTTATTCTGTTTTGTTTTAATGCTCATGTGTGAAGTTGACGTTTCAAAAGTGATTCTGATCTTTTATGTATGTGCTCATGTCATCATTCCTGTAACACTGATGTATATGTTTATTTCTATTGTTTTGTAAAGCCTGCACTACAAATATTATCTGTATTGTTATGTTTTTAATGATGTATTTTGTATCTTTGTAATTGTATTCTTACGTCATAAAATTGTAATTGACACCAGTTCATCTTATTATTAACTTGTAAGCATTCATTTCACTGCACACTTTTCTGTTGGACAATATGTGAGAAGTAGGGACTGATAGTGTTTGCACGTGTGTTACTAATTCAGCAAGGGACTGGATAACAGCATTGCTGGTTCTAAGGACAATTCCAAAAACTTTGTGAGTGCACAAGTGGTGGTTATGGACTTGCTCTATTATCCGCAAGACTCTTCAATGGTGATTGTGCACCTGCACAGTCGCAACAGATGGCTGCTGGCCATCTCTACAAGGACTACAGTGGGTCTGCACCTCTGGTGGCCCACCAATACCACAATCTCTACCAGGACTACAGTGGGTCTGCTCTGTGATGACCTACCTACCAATCTTCTTCAAAACGTCGAATGACTCTGCTGTGGGTTTGCTCTGTTGTGGCCCATTACCTGTCAGCATGTCAAGAGTCAGCACTGTCTTTCCGTTGTAAGGACAACACTACTTCTTCAAGACTGCATGGAAATCCACTACTTCTGTGTGCAATTTCTTTTACTAATGAGACTTTGTGAAAAACAAAAACTGTAATTACTATTATGATGAACAATCTGGACTGTCTTTATGGACTGTGAGGAAATTTTAGCTTTTGACCAACATTGTATAAATCAGTGTGTGCATTTGATTTCTTTGTTCTTGTAATTGTGAAAAAAAAATTTAACAAATATGTATTGGCCACTGCCCAACACCCTTTGTAAAATTTTTTTGTGGGGAGCATGGGGGCTATGTAAGTTTGCTGTTTATGTTTTTTATTGGCAACGTTACATAGCACTCTGTATGAAAATCACTGGCTGTGCTGTGTGCAGTATGTGGCTAGTTTGCATTGTTGCCTGCCATTGTTGTCATGAACTGCTATAGCTGGATGTGAACAGCAGATAGCGTTGGGCAGTTGGAGGTGAGCCGCCAGCAGTGGTGGACGTGGGGAGAGAGATGGCGGAGTTTTGATAATCTGTAAGACTGAATGTCAATTATGAATATTAAGGTAAATACATTGTTTGTTCTCTATTAATATCTTTCATTTGCTAACTATCCCTATCAGTAGTTAGTACCTTCAGTGGTTTGAATCTTTTATTTAGCTGGCAGTAGTGGCGCTCGCTGTTTTGCAGTAGCTTGAGTAGCGAAGATTTTTGTGAGGTAAGTGATTTGTAAAAGGTATAGGTTAAAGTTAGTCAGGGCCATTGTTTTGTAGGGGTTATTGAAAGTCAGATTGCGTTGCGCTAAATAATATTGTGTGTCAGGTTAAGCACAGGCTTGTATAATTGTTCTAAGCGGACATTTCATATGTATAAATTGTTCAAAGTGGACGTTTCACATGTAAAATTGTTCAAAGGGGACGTTTCAGGTTCAAATGACTCTGAGCACTGTGGGACTTAACTTCTGAGGTCATCAGTCCCCTAGAACTTAGAACTACTTAAACCTAACTAACCTAAGGACATCACACACATGCATGGCCGAGGCAGGATTCGAACCTGCGACCGTAGCGGTCGCGCGGTTCTAGACTGTAGCGCCTAGAAACGCTCGGCCACTCCGGCCGGCGAAACAGACTTAACTTCATCTTCATGTAAGATGATGAAACTTCAGAAGTTTAAACAATAGGCATCCTAGCTGGACAGGACGGAGTTAAAAGAAAGTGTATGGTTACATTAACTAGAACATATCTCTCTAAACGTGTCTTGCGTGAACAGCGTGAACAGCGATTGCAAATGTAAGCGCATGTAAACGGCAAGGAAAATATACTCTTATTCTGAGCGATATTTTCGTGTGGAAGGGCCGTCGACTCTTTTAACAAATAACTTACGATATCCTTGCGGGCTGCATTCGAACCAACGATCTTTGAATATTGCTTTATACAATTCGACGATCTACCGCGCTAAAGCTGAGTTGCCGAAAGACGTACGTGAAGTGGTGTAAAAGTACAATTTTCACTAGAAGTTTAATTGTGTTGAATGGCGCTGTCCTTAATTATAACAGTGGGAAAGCATACCTCGGAAGTAATGTTAACTTCAGAATGATAGACATATTTAATTAAGTTAGCGAACTTGTGTGTCGACGTGGTGGCATTTTGCCGATACAGTGCAACCACGTTTCATGCACCTTCTCAGTCTTTGGAACACTTGAAAACAGTTTTTGAGGAGTTTTTACAGACGTATTTGTACAGTGTAGTACTACGCACCATTTTTAACTCTTTTGTCGAAACGTAAATCCGGAACGCAGACGTGACTGTGAATGAACTTTACAACAATAGGAGCAACGAGCTAGCCAGTAACGTGAAGGACGTGTCACATGACTCAGATGGAGCGTTTTAGCGGACTTTCAAATTATTCGTATTTCATTTCCGTTTTTATAAGAGAATATTAAAATTCAAGAGGGAAAATAGCATGTTATGAGCATAAAATGGCATAAGTAACCATTTAAGACGATTTCATACGCCATGTGCTTGTTGTCGGCATTTTTATTAAAGTAGCACTTATTACTTTTCGCATTTTCTACAATAACGCAATATTTCTAACCAATGGAGATCTCATGGATTAAAATTACTCTTTTTTTAAAAAAAAAAGGTTTACTTAAAAAAAGGAAAAATATTAGCGCTGCTGCTATGGCTAATTGATATTTCAGTTTTTATTATTCGGTTATTAGTGAAAGATAAAAAAAAAACACCTGCTATAACCGAGATCAAACAGATACCGAAAAATACCAGTTATTCGGAACCAAATTGCACCAAGGTAAACATGCGGCAGTATTACATTTTTCTTTCGCGAATGACATAATGACTATCCGCTTTATAAATTGAAAAATGTTTCGCTTGCTAGAATCGAATATTTATTAGCCGTCCAGACCGTTCCGCCTTTTATATTAAAAGCATCCTCTGTAAAAGTCTTTCACAGCATTTAGATACTGCAGAGATGTATGGACTTTCTGGTTTTCATATTTCGTTTCACGTTAGGTAAATGCTGTGAAGGACTTTATCACTAATCTGGCAAAAACCGCAGATTTATCTTAAGAAAACTGTGAGGGAGCTTCTTCGTAACACTGTTTGTTCAGTTGGCGTCTCTTCGCTCTTATATGAAGTAAGTGCTGCCAAACTACCGTATTTTTCTTAATGCTCTCTCTCCGTCTCTCCCTCCCTCTCTGCCTGTCCCTCGCCCCCTCCCCCCCCCGCCCGTCCCCTGTCTCTCTTTGAGTGTGTGTATGTGTGTGTGTGTGTGTGAGAGAGAGAGAGAGAGAGAGAGAGAGAGAGAGAGAGAGAGTGTTATTTGTTATACTGTAAAGGAGAGTGGTGTAACGGCATGTGTATTACAGGAATTTTAACATTACGGTAAGACATTGGGAAAGTGATGTTGTGGCTGTTGCGGGAGTTGGGTTGCCGAATGCTAAACGTAGACTCAGGTGACACACGTGTCATGCGATTCCCCCTGATGCCGTGACGGAGCTCCTCTTGCCGAGCGTTGTGCAGCAACTCGACCTGGCGTGGACTCAGCAAGTCGCTGAAAGTCCCCACAAGAAATACTGGGCCATGGCGCCTCCACAGCTGTCCGTAACAGCGGAAGTGTTGCCGGTGTGGAATTTAGTGCACGAACTCACCTCTCGATTATGGCCCATAAGTATTCAATTGGTTTCATATTGGGTGATCTGGGTAGCCAAACCATTCGCTCGAACTGTCCAGAATATTCTTCAAACCAATTGGGAACAATTGTGGCTCGGTGACACGGTGCATTGTCATCCACAAAATTCCATCGTTGTTTGGGAACAGGAACGGTCTCCAAGTAGCCGAACACGGCCATTTCCAGTTAGTGATATTTCAGTTGGAACAGATGACCCAGTCCATTCGATGCAAATACAGCCCACACCATTATCTAGCGACCATCAGCCTTCACAGTACCTTGTTGACAACCTTGGTCCATGGCTTTGTGGGGTCTGCGCCACATTCGAATCCTAACCATTAGCTCTTACCAGCTAAAATCGGGAGTCATCTAACCTGGCCACTACTTCCCAATCGCCTACGATCCAACCAATACGGTCGCGAGCCGAGCAGCGGAGCTGCAGCCAACGTCGTGCTCTTAGCAAAGGCACTCGCGTCGGTTGGCTGCTGCCACAGCCCATTAACGCCAAATTTCACAGCACTGTCCAAACGGATGAGTCCGTCGTACGTCGCACTCTGACTTCTGCGGATATTTTACGCAGTGTTGATCGTCTGTTATCACTGACAACTCTACGCAAACGCCGCTGCTCTCGGTCGTTAAGTGACGACTTCCAGCCACTGAGTTGTCCGTGGTGAGAGGTGGTGTCCGAAATTTAGTATTCTCGGCACACCCTTGACAATGTGGACCTCGGAATATTCAATATCCTAACGATTTTCGAAATGCAGTGTCCTATACACCTAGCTCCAATTACCATCCCGCGTTAAAAGCCTGTTCATTCACGTTGTGCGCCCGTAATCCCGTCGGAAACCTTTTGAGATGGGTCAGCAGAGAACAGGTGACAGATACGCCAATTCACTGCGTTTGTGTACGAGGGGCGTTTGAAAAGTCCGTGCAAAACTAAAAACTACTTACGTGTTTGCGGTAGACTTTTCTATTTTTCGACATACTCTCCCTTTAGACTTACACACTTCGTCAAATGAAGTTCTAATTTGTTGATCCCTTCCGAATAGTAGGAATAGTCCAAGTCTGCAAAATAGCTATTAGTTGCTGCAATCACCTCCTCGTTTAAATAAAATCTTTGTCCCACCAGCGATTTCTTCAAATTGGGAAACAAATACACTACTGGCCATTAAAATTTCTACACCACGAATAAGACGTGCTACAGACGCGAAATTTAACAGACAGGAAGAAGATGCTGTGATATGCAAATGATTAGCTTTTCAGAGCATTCACAGAAGGTTGGCGCCGGTAGCGACACCTACAACGTGCTGACATGAGGAAAGTTTCCAACCGATTTCTCATACACAAACAGCAATTGACCGGCGTTGCCTGGTGAAACGTTGTTGTGATGCCTCGTGTAAGGAGGAGCAATGCGTACCATCACGTTTCCGACTTTGATAAAAGTCGGATTTTAGCCTATCGCGATTGCGGTTTATCGTATCGCGACATTGCTGCTCGCGTTGGTCGAGATCCAATGACTGTTAGCAGAATATGGAATCGGTGGGTTTAGGAGGGTAATACGAAACGCCTTCCTGGATCCCAATGGCCTCGTATCACTAACAGTCGACATGACAGGCATCTTATCCGCATGGCTATAACGGATCTTGCAGCCACGTCTCGACCCCCGAGTCAACAGATGAGACGTTTCGAAGACGTCAACCATCTGCACGAACAGTTCGACGACGTTTGCAGCAGCACGGACTATCAGCTCGGAGACCATGTCTGCGGTTACCCTTGACGCTGCATGACAGACAGGAGCGCCTGCGATGGTGTACTCAACGACGAACGTGGTTGCACGAATGGCAAAACGTCATTTTTTTTTGGATGAATCCAGGTTCTGTTGACAGCACCACAATGGTCGCATCCGTATTTGGCGACATCGCGGTGAACGCACATTGGAAGCGTGTATTCGTCATCACCATACTGGCGTATCACCCGGCGTGGTGGTATGGGGTGCCACTGGTTACACGTCTCGGTCACCTCTTGTTCGCATTGACGGCACTTTGAACAGTGGACGTTACATTTCAGATGTGTTAAGACCCGTGTCTCTACCCTTCATTCGATCCCTGCGAAACCCTACATTTGAGCAGGATAATGCACGACCTCATGTTGAAGGTCCTGTACGGGCCTTTCTGGACACAGAAAATGTTCGACTGCTGCCCTGGCCAGATCATTCTGCAGATCTCTGACCAATTGAAAACGTCTGATCAATGGTGGCCGAGCAACTGGCTCGTCACAATACACCAGTCACTACTCTTGATGAACTGTGGTATCTTGCTGAAGCTTCATGGGCTGCTGTACCTGTACACGGCATCCAAGCTCTGTTTGACTCAATGCCCAGGCGTATCAACGTCGTTATTACGGCCAGAGGTGGTTGATTGTTCTGGGTATTGATTTTCTCAGGATCTATACACCCAAATTACGTTAAAATGTAATTACATGTCAGTTATAGTATAATATATTTCTTCAATGAATACCCGTTTATCATCTGCATTTCTTCTTGGTGTAGCAATTTTATAGGCCAGTAGTGTAGTAATCCGAGGGAGCCAAGTCTGGAGAATAGGGGGGATGTGAAAAGACTTGGAAACCTATTTGCACTACTTTTGCGACCACAGCTGCTGAGTCGTGATGGTGAAAGACATTTTTGTGGTCCAATCGTCTGCGTTTTTCTTGCAGCTCGGTTTGCAAACGATCCAGTAACGATGAATAATATGCAGCTGTAATAGTTTTACCGTTTTCCAGATAGTTGATGAGGATTATCCCTTGCAAATCCATTAAGACAGTCGCCATAACCTTTCCAGCCGATGGAATGGTCCTCGCCTTATTTGGTGCTGATTCTCCCTTGGTAACCCATTGTTTAGATTGTTGTTCGGTCCCAGGAGTATAGTAATGTATCCATGTTTCATCCACAGCGACGAAACGAGGCTTAAAGTCCTGGGGATTCTTCCTGAACAGCTGCAAACCATCCTTGCAACACTTCACACGATTCCGTTTTTGGTCAAACGTGAGCAATCGCGGAACCCATCTTGCGATGCCCACAGCACTAGCAATCTCACGCAGCTTAGCTCTTCTGTCATACATCACCATATCGTGGATTTTATCAATGATTTCTGCAGTCGTAACCTCCACAGGGCGTCCACATCTTTTAGCATCACTTGTGCCCAAATGGCAACTCCGGAAATTTTGAAACCACTTATAAACTGTTCTTTTCGTGCATTTTTTGACAATCACTCAACTTCCGTGTTTCACACGAATGCCAAAGGCAAAGAAATAGACCAATATGGCTGAAACTTTGTGTGCGTTCTTTCCAAAGATGCTACTCACTAAACATGATCTCGATACGCGCCGTTGGTGCCATCTTTCGGACTTTGCACGGACTTTTCAAACCCCCGCCCCGTATCTTGTGTACGCGATACTTCCGCCATGTTTATATGTGCACATCGCTATCCCACGACCTTTGTCACCTTACTGTGGGTGGAATAGCCGCCAGGGAGTTGTTAAAGAATGGGGATGGTGGGTCTACGTTTTCACGATTGCGCTCACAGTTCAGAGGCTGTGTGCTGGCCCCGAAGCTGACGCGTTGGCGGAGGACGGCAGCGACCGCGAGCGGCCCGCAGCTCCGCGGCGGGGGTCCGGTTCCCACGTGCCTCATGCCTCCTCGTAACAACCAGTCGCGGATGGGAAAGCGAGCGACGAGCAATTTGAAGACATCAGCCGTCGCGCCGCCCGGCAACGGGACGCCGTATTAGAGGCGGAAAAGGAAGAAAACGGGCGGAGGGGAAAAATAAAAATAGAAATAATGAAAGGAGAGGCGGTCGAGCTGGCCTTTTTGTCGCTAAGAGCGTCGGCAGTAAGGAGTCGGCCATTACGGCGCGGGAAATCACTGTTATCCGCCGGCCATCACTCGCGCGGTAATAGACCGGGCGGCAGGGGGCGGCTTCCTCCTCCACGCGGCGCGATGAACAATGGATTGTTAAGAGACCGCTCGCTGCAGGGGCGGGAACTGCCGTGATTCAGCGCGCGCCCTCCTTTTTCCGTTATTTATACGCGGGGGAGGATTCCCGCATGGCGCTGCGTGCGCCGTTCTTACATGTCTCTCCTTCCCCCCCCCCCCCCCCCCCCGCCTTTCTATCTCTGCGATACGTTACAACTCTCGACGCCATTTATTCGGTGACCCCTGGCTTCCTGAGATGGGAAGGTATGATGGTGGACAGTAATGGAATGGGAAAACCGAGAGAGACCGTCAAAGTACACGGGAGCATTGATCTCTAGACGACACTGCCAACCCCCCCGCCCCCGCCTCTTCGTCTAAACCTATTCGTATTGCAATACATCTTTTTCCAGCCGCAATTGTGTGCTGGTGTTGTTCACTATTGTGGTAGCCAGGTTCAGTTTCCAGTCTGCAAGGGGTTGGGGGCTGTTATTAGAGGTGTCCCATAAACCGCACGCAGTGAAGTCTTCGCCCAGTAGAATTTGCGCCATATGAAATTTCCGCCATAAAGAGGCCGAGGAAAGATCTACCTGTCTGAAATTCGTAACTTGCCCGGCAGGTAGAAGAGCCCGTTGTTCTTACGTAGTATACCAATGCTTAGGATTGACACGTTCAAACAGGAACTGCAATACCAAAATTTTTCACCATCGGAATTGACTATAATTTTTTAAATTTTCTGTCGGAAGTAATTACGAGCGTTTAGATGCAACCGAGTCTTCAGAATCTATGGAAAACATAAAAATCATCCTGCAAATTCGGAATCTGAAAATCTATTTTGCTATTTGACGAAGGGAGCATTAGAGCAAATGTATGTAAGGTAGCAGATCCACTAGTAATCAACCACGTAACAGTAAACGACAGGAAAGTAAAAATAGTGAAAGAGTTTAAATACCTACGTGAAATTACAACATACAACTTGGACGAGAAACCTACATGGCAAGAAAGAACTAACAAAACGATAAAAGGTCAAAAACAAACTCGGTCTACATACAATAAAAATGTCTAGCAAACAAAACTAAATTACAACATTACAAGACGATGAGTCAACTAGATGTGACATAAGGACCTGAAACATCTTTTCAGACACCCAATAAAACAGAATCGACAAAGTTCTGAAAACAAATACAGGAAGAGCCAGAAAATGCTTACATAACAAATATCAAAAAGGTGTGAAAAAATGGTTCAAATGGCTCTGAGCACTATGGGACTTAACGTCTGAGGTCATCAGTCCCCTAGAACTTAGAATTACTTAAACCCAACTAACCTAAGGACATCACACTATCCATGCCCAAAGCAGAATTCGAACCTGCAACCGTACCGGTCGCGCGGCTCCAGACTGTAGCGCCTAGAAACGGCCGGCAAAAAAAAAAAAAAAAAAAAAAAAAAAAAAAAAAAAAAAAAAATGGTGGACAATGGTTGACATCCTCAAGTGAAGTGGTGTATGGTGAACTGTATCCTGCGATCTGAAGTTTTCTCGGCGTATTTTCAATTTGAACGGTTCTCGAGTATCCGGCCGGGTAGCTTCATAATTTCTCCACAACATTTCGGCAGACGTACACGCTGCCATCTTCAGGTGGTTCCTGACGAATGCTGTGCTGTTCCTCTCGGCGCCCTATATATACTAGCCGTTACCCCCTCCATCGTTCCTCTCTTGGTGTCTTCGGTTCGGCCGGCGCGGCGGCTACTGGAGGTGGTGGGGGAAGTGGCGCCTGGGTCTGAACTGGGGTCTGCAGTCTCCCTGCTGCCGCCGTCGGGGGCGGTCCTCGATCTCTGGGACCGCACCTTCCTCTCCAGGCTGAGTGCAGGACTCCAAGCCTCACTAAGTTGAAGGCCGCTGTCTTCATTAATTAGATCGTCATGTAGTCTAATTTCGATGGCCTCTTTAGTAACGCAGTCCCAGAAGTAGGAGGATTGTTTTTGCATAGTCCATAGTATGGCCAGTCTTTATACAATGTACAGCCATGGCTGATTTAGTGACCTGGCGTAGTTCGGTATGGTGCTTGTGTTCGCGGCATCTCTCTTCTGCAGTGCGGACTGTCTCCCCAGTGTATGATTTTCCTCACTGACAGGGAATTTGATAAACGCCTGGTTTTCGAAGGTCTAGGTCATCATCCACTGAACCCAGTAGAGTATACCACAAGGAATCTTTACCAGAATTTTTCTCGCTGACACCCCGCACAAAATGATGAAAGGAAAAAAAAAACATTACCGCCTAATAGATTTTCGCTGTTCGTGCAGTAAAACTGCAGGGTCAGACACCTTATATATTGTTACTTCTTTACTGCTAACTCTATTTGTAGCAAATTTTTCAGTGTTGACATATATCACTCAATACACTTGGAAAAATTTATCATCGTACGGCACATGGTTCAGAAGATATGAAGTCATAAACATTGAGCTGTGTGGAAACGAAATTGCAGGGCGAAATATGTGTACGAATATCTGTGGAATATGTTAGATTTATGTAAAATATATGTGACGTGCATATGGGGGCAATGTCATGCGTAAAAATCTCCTCCTAAAAACCTGAATCGGTTTCAGCCAAACTTGCTTCACATATTACTTACTGTCTGGAAAGAAATACTGTAGGGTAGAAATCAACAACTTTCTTCTGGGGTGGGGGTGATAATGTGGAGAGAAAAGAGAGGACATGCCGCGCGGGATTTGCCGAGCGGTGTGAGGCGCTGCAGTCATGGACTGTGCAGCTGGTCCCGGCAGAGGTCCGAGTCCTCCCTCGGGCATGGGTGTGTGTCTTTGTCCTTAGGATAATTTAGATTAAGTAGTGTGTAAGCTTAGGGACTGATGACCTTAGCAGCTAAGTCCCATAAGATTTCACACACATTTGAACATTTTTTTGAGAGGAGATGGGCAAACAGAGAGGGAGAAAGAGGAGATGGACACAGAGTGGAGGGAGGGGAGAAGATGGACAGAGAGAGAGGGAAGAGGAAGTGGACAGCAAAGTAAGAAGAGGAGTTGGACAGAGACAAGGAGACGAAGAGACGAAAAGGAAGATGAGGGAGGAGGAGATGGACAGAGAAGGGAAAGAGGAAGAGATGGACAGAGAGAAAGGGAAAGGGAAATGGAAGTAAATGGTAGAGGAAGAGATCGACAGAGAGAGAGGAGAGGAGGAGTGGAATACAGAATGGAAAGAGGAGGACATGGACAGACAGAGGAGAGAGGAGAAGATAGACAGCAAGAGGGGGATGATGAAATGGCAGATAGTTGGGGGAGGAGATGATGGACTTAAAGGGGGGAGGAGGAGATATACAGAGGAGGAAGGAGCGGATGTACAGAGGGGAGAGGAGAAGACAGACAGACAGAGTGTTAGAAGTTGATTGACAGATTGGGTGGTGAAGGAGGTCGACAGAGAGGAGAAGGCGGACATGGAAAGAGAAAGGGAAGGAGGAGTTGGACAGAGAGGGAAAAGAGGAGATAGGGTAATAGAAGAAGACTGGAGTAAATACAAGGCAATGCTGGCTACTCAACTGGTATATTATGTATATATGTAGGGAGGGGTATGTATGTACCACCTCACTTCCTAAAGCGCTGGATCGATTTCAGCCAAAACTGGTACACACATATCACTTAGCACTATGAGGGTAAGAACTACCTACGTGTCAAAGAGGTGAGGGAGTCAAGTAGAAGTGTAACTGACCACGCGCTACTGCGGAGAGTAACTCATCCAGTACTTGAGAATGACAGCACTTGTGACTTGCAACAAACTGCACACTTCAAACCCTCGCGAAACCTTTCCTCGCACACAGCCCCCACAGGTTTATTCGTTACTACACTTTCGCTATTCAAGCAACGAAATTGCTGCACCTGATATGACGTTTTAATCTATGACTCCATTATTACTAACACTACTCGCAACAAGTGTTGTAGACAGTATCCACATATACAGTGAAAGTACTTGCAAAATTATATTACTGTACGACACATAGTTCAGGAGATTTGCTTTCACAAGCACTGAGATGCGTAAAAATTAAGTTATCCTAAGAGCAAACTTCAGAGACTGTACTCACTCAGCGTTTGATAACAAGAGCACTTTGCGACTTTAAACATAATTCACATTTTTTCTAAACTTTCTCTCGCTTACGGCTTAACGTCAGATATTTAACACATTAACTTGTTTGTACGGCAATCGAAAGTTCTATTTGTTTTATTAAGTGAGAGTTCGTTTCTTTAGAGAATCTGGGATTTACTGGTTACTCACTATGTGAAAAGAGGCATAGTGGAGTTAACAACCACCTACTTCTCACAGGGGTGGGAATGAAAAAGAGGTGACACTGAAGCATATCGCAGGAACACCTGAAGCAATTTCAACCAATTTTTTTAGGAACACGCCACTGTATCAGCATATGATAAATGTGGGGTCTTACCTACTGGTCTCGTATATGGTGCCTAAAGGATGCTGCGTTCTCGTAGTGGTATACAACAATTCGAGCAAAATCAAATTAATAGTTTTTATTTCAAGTAAGAAGATTGACAGTACTTAACTCTGAATCTGCAACGGTGTCCCAAGCGATGGGCGACATGCACACAATCGAAGTACATTGCTGTATACAAGGTCCATGTAAGCAACTGGTATGGGTCACACGTCACAGCTATCCCAGTGCTCTCCTGGTACTGTGCCAGTACTGTGCTGTCTGCTGCTGTGCGGCCGAGGCTGGCAGCAGTGGCGCTGATGTTCCCTCCGGCTAGAGGCCGCTGCTGTCGTAGTGCGGTCCTTGTCAGCGTGCTGTTGGCTGACGTAGTCTCACCGCCTTCTTTGCTCTTGCGTTCTTCATCTTCGTGCCGTCGATTATCGTTACACCGGAACAGTATACATAATGAAACTTCCTGGCAGATTAAAACTGTGTGCCGGGCCGAGACTCGAACTCGGGACCTTTGCCTTTCACGGGCAAGTGCTCTACCAACTGAGCTACCCAAGCACGACTCACGCCCCGTCCTCACAGCTTTACTTCTGCCAGTACCTCGTCTCCTACCTTCCAAACTTTACAGAAGCTCTCCTGCGAACCTTGCAGAACTAGCACTCCTGAAAGAAAGGATATTGCTGTGAGGACGGGGCGTGAATCGTGCTTGGGTAGCTCAGTTGGTAGAGCACTTGCCCGTGAAAGGCAAAGGTCCCGAGTTCGAGTCTCGGCCCGGCACACAGTTTTAATCTGCCAAGAAGTTTCATATCAGCGCACACTCCGCTGCAGAGTGAAAATCTCATTCCAGAATACATAATGTTCGTAAGATGTGTTGTTATGCTAACTAATAGGCCGGGATTAAGCACATATCGGTGACATAAGCTACCCATAATTTTTCGTTGCACTCCTAGCGTAACATTCGCGCATTCTCTATATGTGACTTGGAGAATGGAAATGATGTATGGCTAGGGCGTCCCATCGGGTAGACCGTTTGCCTGGTGCAGGTCTTTCGGCGACTTGCGTGTCGATGGGGATGATGACGATGGTGATAAGGACAACACAACACCCAGTCCTTGTGCGGAGAAAATCTCCGACCCAGCCAGGGATCGAGCCCGGGCCGTTAGGTGTGACATTCCGTCGCGTTGAGTACTCAGCTACCAGGGGCGGACTATATGTGACTTAATAATTTAAAAAATTTTGAAGCGACTATACATAACACTATTTTTCATATAATGAAAGAAGGAAATGTAGAATTTAAACGTTCCAAACTTTAATGCGATTCTGTCTGTTTTAATTATTCGGGAGTTGACCGTCTGGTTTTAAACTTTCTTTGCTTTTTGCGTTTAATTTGATTGGGAAACCGTTGAGATTGAACTTAACATATACATGGATGGACATAATACATTTTTCATCTGTGTTTATTACTTTACATATGAAATATTCTGTTGCAGCTCAATAAAAATGAATTTCTTTGAATATTCCAAAATAATGATTCAAGTTTTACTTTTATTCAAGTATTAAAGGTGTTTGTGCAAGAATGAAAATATTATTGTCCATCGAACTTAGCAAACATTTTCACGTTGCAGTGGATTTTTGTTTAACTGAATATACCCCGACTAGCTTTGAAACATAAGACTATCTTTACTATATGAAAATGTTTTCTTTTTTTATATTGCTAAGCTCTCATGAAAACTATCCTCTTTTAAATATACTTTACGATATGTTCAGAATTTATCACTTTTTTGAATGAAAATTTACAAAATCTGCAGCTTGTATCCACCTGTGAATGCACAAGATAAAATCTATTATCTCTTTGTATTCTGCGTCTGGAATGCTGTGAAAAGAAACACTTTATTATTTTCGTTCACCTCTACCTGTACCCTTTTTAGGATGTGGTCGTTATTGCGATCGTATATTTAAATCTGCCGCTGCTGCAGACTGCTCGCTCGCGGCGCAGCTCCGTATCGCCAGCGATATCCAATAAAATGCTGAAATTTCTTAAATAAAATGGGTAACGTCCGGTGCGAACTTTGCAGTAATTGTGACAAATACATTTTACTACATAAATATATTTTAACAGAAACTATTAAAATTTTTACACACCTTTTACAATACCAGATATAAACGACGTCGATCATCGACTTATGACAAATGAAGAATACCTCAGAACCCAATGCAACGTGACGGGTTCCTCTCCCATTCAGCCCGTGCAGAAGAGAAGCGATTCTGTTACAATATATTGCCTATTTATATCTTAACTAATTCTTGTACAGTCTTTATCATTTTTAATTACATACCGTTTCTTCTGTGGTGGTTTTCACATCCTCCGCTACAGAGAGTATTTAGCTCTCTTTGCATAATCATTTATAATAGCAAAATTCATAGGTATCTTTTTCCTCACAGAATTAAGTGTCCTTTTGAAATTCAGTTAACAGAAATACATATAAATTATTTGTGACAGTGAGCATTATACATCGAAATGTTGGTTTAGCTTTCACTTTGGATGCTTGCTGCCAGAGAACGTTACAAAACGGGAGCGATGCAATATGAGTACATAGTGGCTGGAGAACATCTGGTAGCCGAGTACTCTGGGGCTGCAGGTAAGCCGTGACTAAGTCAGCTGGTAATTTCTGTACACACTAGACCCAGGTTTCACAAGTTTTTGTAAGGACGCAAATTTCACTGGTTGCAGTTTTCATACATTCGTTATTCGGTCAGAAGAACTGGTGCTTCCAGACACAGTCCTATCACCAGCTTGACGAAGGTGAGATCTGTGTAGCACAGTCAGGACGTTCAAGACAACGTGGGCTGCGGGCTGCTAAGTTACCTTCAACAGAGTGAGAAGGAGAAAATCTACGAGGACGCTTGTCACGAGTGAGTCTGGAACGCAGAGAAGTTGTCATTCGTACGAATTGAGTAATAATGTAAACACTGATGGACTAAGTTTGAGAACAAATTATTTTAAAGTTATTTAACATTATCCAGAGAGGTTTCTTTAGTGGCTGTATACCTTGAGCACACCCTGTTACTCTGTATGTTATACCTTTCCACCAATTTGGAACTTAGCGTGCACGGTTATGTATTGTAAATGATATCAATCAAAACGTTATGTATTGTAGATTATATTAATCAAACTCCAACTGACTGGAAGACTGCTGCTATTTTATTTTCAAAATCTAAACGTGAATGTGTCTGAACCGTATCAGTTGGACGCCAGCGACCAGTTACAGGGCACGGGCGCCGCGTTCTTCCTTAACCAGGGCGGGCAGCGTGCCAGCGGCCATCTCACGTTTGTAAGATTCCGCGAGCGCCACAAACCCCGATATTTCACCGCCTCGTCGAAAAGTATTGGATTCTGCGTGGGTCATTTTACCCTTCTGGTAAATTTTATTTGTTCTTGATTTCTACTGCAAATAAATTTCCTGTCTGTAACGTCTGTTCAGTCTAAAATGAACGACGAGCACCCACTGCTTGTCACATCTTGTTAGCCATTCGTTCCTATTTTTATGACAAGTAGCTTACGATGGGACAACGTACAAAATCTGATGCTGATTAGGGTAGATGGAAATACACTCTAAAAAGATAAAAAAGTAAAGGAAATACGCATCACGAAGGAATTATCCGAATGGGACGGAAGTCAGTGGATATGATTTAGATGCACAGACAAATAAATGATTATAATTTCAGAAAAATTGGATGATTTATTCATGAGAAAGAGGTTCACAAACTGAACAATTCAGTAACATGTTGATCAAGCTCTGGCCCGTATGCAAGCAGTTACTCGACTTAGCAATGACTGATAGAATTCTCGAATGTCCTCCTGAGGGATATGGTGAGACATTCCGTCCAATTGGCGCGTTAGTTAGATCGTCAGAGTCCCGATCTGGCTGGAGCGCCCTGCCCATAATAGTAGAACAGTTCTCAACTGGAGAGAGCTCTGGCGACCGTGCTGGCCAAGGTAGGTTTGACAAACAAGAGCACAAGCAGTAGGGACTCTCGCCGTTTACGGCCGGGCATCCTCTTGCTGAAATGCACGCCTAGAATGGCTTGTCATGAAGGGCAACAAAATGGTGCGTAGAAAATCGTCCACCTATCGCTGCGCTGTAAGAGAAGAAATGGCGCCCCACAAAATCGGCTTTGGTTGTCATGTCGCACGGCGGTCGACACTCCAGGTTGGTATCTCACCGCTGGTCGTGTAGTCTCCAGTCACGTCTTCAGCCTGGAATCTCATTGCCTGGAGTATGATTGTCTTCAGTGATGAGTCCCGCTTCGAATTGAACATCGGCCGTCAGCGAAGACGTGTGGGAAGACGCGCCCGTTATGTTGCCCTTCATGGCAGACTATCGGGGACTGATATTTCAGCAAGATAATATCCTCCCTCACACGGTGAATGTTTCTACTGTTTGTCTTCGTGGATGCCAAACCCTACCTTGGCCTTCAAGGTCGCCACATCTCTCCCCAGTGTCACTAAGTTCTATTACATCAATGGTCGACATAATATTGTACGACATGCGCTCTCATGTACTCATATTGCATCGCTTCCGTTTGTAACGTTCTCTGGCAGCAAGCATCCAAAGTGAAAGTTAAAACAACATTTCGATGTACAATGCTCACTGTAACAAATGATTTATACGTATTTCTGTTAACTGAATTTCAAAAGGACACTTAATTTTGTGAGGAAAAAGATACCTATGAATTTTCCTATTATAAATGATTATGCAAAGAGAGCTAAATACTCTCTGTGGCGGAGGATGTGAAAACCACCACGGAAGAAACGATACATAATTAAAAATGATAAAGACTGTACAAGAATTAGTTAAGATGTAAATAGGCAATATATTGTAATAGAATCGCTTCTCTTCTGGACGGGCTGAATGGGAGAGGAACCCGTGACGTTGCATTAGCCTCTGAGGTATTCTTCATTTGTCATAAGTCGATGATCGACGTCATTTATATCTGGTATTGTAAAAGGTGTGTAAAAATTTTAATTATTTCTGTTAAAATATATTTATCTAGTAAAATCTATTTGTCAGTCAATTACTGCTCGAATTACTGCTCGAATAAGAACCAGAGGTGGACCAACGCCGTACTGACTTGCTCGATTTGTGAAACTTTCTTTTTAATAGATCATCCAATTTTTCTGAAATTATAATTATTTGTCTGTCTCTATTTTTACATCTCGTTTAGTGGATTCGTTTGATTCGGATAAAACCGTCGTGGTGCGTCGTTTGTCCTTTGTGTTAGAGTGTATTTATAAACTCATCTCGAAGTACTACAGGGAGAAGCTGTTTTCGTCGTGATTTCATTGCTACAGGTGCTTTCACTGCACCTAACTGCGCAACCGCTGGAAATCGCTCTGGTAGAACAGCGTGTTTATGAAATTAAACCGCTCATCAACAGCACCTTACTATTTGCGCCTCTGTATGTCAAACAGAAACATACATCTGTGTCAGCGGAGGATAATTTGAGGTAACACCGCAGTGCCCATCGATTGAAATCCCAGCTATGGATCAGATTCGTACGCTGTTGGCTGTAACGGGAAGAGTTGATGGTTAGATCTTCCAACTCCCTTCGGAATGTGTGATGGAGAGCTAACAAGTAGAATGCCGGAGGATGAGATGTGTATCCGCGCTTCCGTCTTCCCTGTGGATGCACAATTCTGGTGCAAGAACAGGCACGCAATATCTTTCCTTCTTTTCTATACTTAAATCTACGCTCCGCACGCCACCTTGTGGTGTGTGGCGGAGAATGCTCTGTGTACCACTATCAGTTATGCCCTTTGATGTTCCTCTCATAAAAAGTGCGCAGAAAGAATAATTTTACTTTAGTTAGCCCGAATCTATCTTTAATTTTACCTTAATGGTCTTTCCTGAGATAGATGGGATTCGAAACAATACAGTGTGGCCCAGAAATGTTGCGACGAATTTCTAAGGGAGTTGGGGCACACCATACGGATTGAAAATGCACAGCAACCCAGGCCGGAAAACTCAGGGGTGAGTGGTAGCAGAGGCTGAAGATAGGAAGGAGACAAGAGAGAGATTCATTTGAAACATTTATTGGCCCTAATGAGTAGACATGGTGTATGACATGAATACAGCTCTAATATTACAACCGATGCTCGAAGTTTGCTCCATCAGACACCACAAATGCCTGGCACCAACGGGGCATTGACAGCCGCACACGATCGAATACACCGGGAGTTTGTTTGATTTTAGCAGCTGCGTAGACGATTCTAGCGGCGGGATCCATTTCAGACGGCACAGGTTCGCAATAACTTACATGTGAGATTTCGTGGCTTCCCACAGAAAGAAATCAAGGCTCGGTAAAACCGGTGAGCGTGGAAGGCAGGGCGACAAACCCACCACGCTCGACCCATCGATGCGGGAATAACCAGTTCAAATGCCTACAGTCAACCAACACAGAATAAAAATAAAAAGGCACCCCATCATGCCCCTCACATTTGCTGGAACATCTTGAGGAAGGCCGGGGGGGGGGGGGGGACCTGTTCCAGGAAGGTCTGATAATCCTCAGTGGGGGGGGGGGGGGGGATGGTAAAGGTACAGCCGTAGTAAAGAACCAGTGACCAAACCTGCACACGCATTAACTGCGAAGCGATGTTGTGCCGCGTGGTGCCGCACACTGCGGGGATTTTCTGGTGTCCTCGTTGTGGTGACTGAGTTCGCCATTCCTGGTGAATGTGGCCTTGTCAGAGAATAACACTTAAGGGGCTCCGGAAAGGCTCAAAATCATGAAAAGTTCAATTTTTACTTTTTTGCGTTTTCTGAATCTGCAGACTATTACCTTTTAATAGATATATAATTTATTCAATCCCGAAGACTACAACTATTTTAAAATTTTTTTTTAAATTTGTTCTACATGGGCGTGACCCACTGTGGCGCTGTTAAACTGCTGTCAAATGGTGTTATTATTAACGTCCGTGTTCATCAGGTACATTTTAGTGATGTGAGATAAAGTATGTGTTGTGGCTAACCTATTTTCAGAGACTTAGCAGCACCTGAACTGTTGAAAAAGTGTATTCACGGAAAAACTCAAAACCCCAATGAAAGTGTAAATAGTGTTATATGGTCGAGAATCCCCAAGACTGTATTTGTTGGAATAGAAACACTTCACTTTGGTGTGTACGATGCTGTTGCGACTTTCAATGATGGCAACATTGTAAGGTGCAAGGTATTTAGAAATATGGGAATGAAGATAGGTTCTAACATGGTACGAGCGATGCTTGCTTTAGACAAGGAACGCCTTCGGGCTGCAGACAGGGCTGTAAAGAGTCTAGAAATACAAGCAAGAGTAAACAGGAGGAGGAACAAGAGGAAGCTGGAGGAGGAGTTTGCAGAGGATGAAGATAATCCATCCTATGGACCTGGAATGCACTAAAAAGTTAATCCAATCTTCGTCGCTCGATTCCCAAAACTTTTATTTTCTCATACTAATTACATGTTTTCTAATGATCTTCCAAACATATTTGTTTCAAACTTTCAGTAAATGTTACACAGTACCTTCTGCATAATTTAACACAGCCTTTTTCCAAAAAACTGTTTATTTTTGAATATATAAATAAAAAATTGCAAAAAAATGTTGTGAATTTTCATTACAATTGAAAAAAAATCATCTTTAATAACTGAACTAAAATTTTGTAAAATCCCTGTGTTAAGTTGTAGCCCATATTCCAATAAATTATCTGTAAAAAGTTCAACTTCCTACCTCAAATACTTTGTGAGGAAAGATGTAATTTATAAGCGTTATTTTAACATTGCAAGTATAGGGCGTCCCGGAGCCCCTTAAACTGGGCCACTCTGTTGCAGACAACACTGTGCGAAGCGCGCACGCGGAGGATGGTTATCAGTGTGCAATGATTGCGCCGTTTGGGGATGAAAGGTGTGTAAGAACTCGGCGTTGAAAACATGCCGTACACGGCTACGAGACGTTGTTAAGTCCAAGGCAATGGCACTTGCCCCGGTGCATGGGTTTGTGTCCACAGTACGCTAAACACTTCCTTCCATAAGACCGGAGGCGCCGACCGCGGCCTGGTCTTGCTAGCCTTTCCACTTCTTAATTAAAGCCTACTCCCACAAATTTCGATGCGGGTGTGCAAAGAAAACCGTGGTGTGGTTGATGTCTGTCTGCGAATCGTTTTCGACAGATGCGTTCAGCGGTTCGTCCATTGCCCAGTGCAGACAGCTATTCCATTCATTAAGTGCACGTCTGTAGGCTCACCGTCCGTTTATTGTTCCATGTTCCTCTTACGCTGGCTAGCGCTCGAATGAGTAAATTCTCACTTTTCCCTCCAGTCATCTGGTGTACAGCACGACGACGTTTGCGGCCATGGGTTGCAAATGCAGTTCTCAATCCTTCCGATGTGCCCCACCTCCCTTAGGAGTTCGCCGCAACATTTCTAGGACACCGAGTGTACTTGCTGACTCTTCTAGAAAAGTACGCACTTCGAATTTCTGTTGTAAATAACACCACCTGTCCTCTAGCGTCTGCCACTGGGGTAGTTGTGTCACGCTTTCATTCTCACTAAACGATCCTGTGACAAAAACAACTCTCTTCCTTAGAATTCCTCGATTTCATGTATGAACCCTATGTGGTAAGACTCCAGGCTTAGGAGTGATCTGAAGTACTTCTCTAACCATGGTTTAGCTCGTTGCTTTCATATGGCATCATATTTTGGGGTAATTCATCACTGAGGAATAAAGTATTTATTGCACAAAAGCGTGTAATCAGAATAATAGCTGGAGTCCACCCAAGATCATCCTGCAGACATTTATTTAAGGATCTAGGGATATTCACAGTAGCTTCTCAGTATATATACTCTCTTATGAAATTTGTTATTAACAACCAAACCCAATTCAAAAGTAATAGCAGTTTGCATAACTACAATACTAGGAGAAAGGATGATCTTCACTATTCAAGATTAAATCTAACTTTGGCACAGAAAGGGGTGAATTATACTGGCACTAAAGTCTTTGGTCACTTACCAAATAGTATCAAAAGTCTGACAGATAACCAACAAGTATTTAAGAAGAAATTAAAAGAATTTCTGAATGACAACTCCTTCTACTCCATAGAGGAATTTTTAGATATAAATTTTAAAAAAAATTTTTAAAAATAAAAAATAAAAATAAAACACAAAAAAATGAAAAAGTTGTTATATTAACTTAAGTATGTTGTTAAATTAACTTAATTATGTCATGTATGTAATCTAATCTAATCAACTTACCTTCTCCGTAGCGGGCATTCTTCCAATGAGTCTCAGTATGGCGTCTATCTTTTGAGTGTTTAGTTTTATGTGCAACTTCTACTTTAAATAGCTTCATACGCCTACTCCCAGATATTTAGGTGTGTGTCTCATATCTGTCGTTGTTCGTCAGTCCCATCATCGTATCACAACGCCTCTTTCCTTCCATTTCTGTGCAGTACGTGCGGGGAGAGAGTGACACGGATATGATACAGGATTTTGGATGGTCACCATTAAAAAAAATGGCTCTGAGAACTATGGGACTTAATATCTGAGGTCATAAGTCCCCTAGAACTCAGAACTACTTAAACCTAACTAACCTAAGGACATCACACACATCCATGCCCGAGGCAGGATTCGAACATGCGACCGTAGCAGCAGCGCGGTTCTGGACTGAAGCACTTAGAACCGCTCGGCCACAACGGCCGGATAGAAGGTACTGACCATGCTGAAACACTCACATGTGTACGTGGTGTAGCCTCCACAGGCTGCAATGCAGGCGCTCACTCTGGCATGTAGTCAGTCGCACTGATGACGAATACTGTCCTGGGACACGTTGTGCCACGTCTGATCGACACGTTCACGTAGTTCTGTAAGACTTGTTGACCAGTCGCACGAGTCACTTCTCGTGCTAGATTGGAGACAACTTCGGAAACACAGAAATACCAAAGGCGAACGAGAGTTGCAGCTTATCGCACCCAAGGTCATAACACCTTGGGTGGGACCGTGTTTTTGAACGATTGAACTCTTCGAGACAGCACTCGCCAGGTCTACGTCGTACTCACAAACGACCGTCACGTGCATGCGGGAGAATCTGCTTTCATCGCTGAAGACCACGGCGCGCCATTCCGACTTCCAAGTGACCCTCTGACATCACCAATCCACCCGTGCACGTCGATGCTTTAGCGTGAGTGGAAGACTGGGTAGAGGCGTGACTGCCCGTGGTCCAACTGCTAACAATTGGGTAGCAACAGCTGGTGCTGACACACCTGGGCTCACGCGGCCTCTTAACTGTGCAGTGGCAGCTGTACGATCTGCCACGGCTGCCCTTACAGTACGACGATCCCCACGGACGCATGTGCTGTGTGGACGTACAGAATCGCGTTTAAGGATGTGAGAATGATCATGTGACCACCGATATCAGTATCGTTGCACGACTGCCGCAGCACGTTCAACTTGTGTGGCAGTTCTCCGAAAGGACCATCCTGCCACTCGAAAGGCCACAATTTGACACGTTTCAAACTCATTCATTTGGCTGTGGGAAGCACGAGTGCATCTCCGCGGCATGGCTGCCTACTCGGTCCATACTTTTGCACCACACTGAGCCTTCTGGCTGTGAGCATTCCCTATTCTTCTGTATTTATTCGTGTCAGAAGCATTTACGATGTATAAAATAATTTACAAATATTAAGACGTCGCGTGTACATATATTTACAAGACGACTATTTACACTTTTGCCGCCCAGAAGTTAGCGACCTCTATCGCATTTGGCGTTGCATGTACCAGGTCTCCTGTTGTGCATCTTGCTGGACATTGGGTACACTGGAGCAGGTGGAAGGTGGTCTGCTTTACTCCACACTCACAGAGCGGCGTAGTCTGTTGAGGGATCTCCATGTACTCCAATTCTCCGTGTAGCCGGGTGGTAGTCTTTCGCTTGCTGTAGTCCGTCCCACAGTACTGGTAAGCCTTGCACGCCGTAGTTCGATTCGGCATTGCTGTGGTGCTCCAATTAGAGCCTCGGTATATCTGAGGAAGCTCTTTCTGGTTGACAGCCATACAGGGGGTGAGCTTCAGAAGTTTCTGATTTTTTCTTCTCACTTTTTGCTGCTACCTCTCTCGGCGGGTGTCGGGGGGGGGGGGGGGGGTGCAATTCCCGCGAGGCTGTACAGTTTATCCAGAGGAGTGGGCTTCACGCACCCGGTGATGGTACGACAAGTATCAGTAAGAGCGACATCTACTGTTTTGGCCTGGCAAGAATTGAACTACGCTGGGCTTGCTGCGTGTTCTCCGGCAGAGTAACGCAATGCAAGGGAAGAGGCTCTGCCAGTGTCGGCGTGTGAGCCCCGCGTTGTGCCTCTCAGCTTTCTGATGATACTGTTCCTGGCTGCCACTTTTTGCTTGTTATTTAGGCAGTGCCTCTTATATGTTAATGTTCCCTATTAAAGAGTAGAGACAGATGGCGCTCAGGTAGCTATCTGTCCCACAATGCTGTCTGTTGGCGGGCAACGTCGAGACTATGGTCAGTACATGCACTATCCCCTACGTGGCATATGCCGTCATCAGATCAAAATCGATGTCGTCATCCATGAGGTCTAATTTTTTTTCCTGCAGCGTACACCTTTTCAAAAATATTTTAATAACCAGGCATGGTTCTTTAGTTTTTATGTATGAAAGCCCAAGAAGCAGCGGATCTTTACTGTAGCTAAGTGATATTTACATTTACATTTACATTTTACATTTATACTCCACAAGCCACCCATAGGTGTGTTTTTTCGCTTTAAATTAGGCTTCATGAGGTAGTTTCAACCAAAGTGTATATCGAATGGGCTTTGACTTGCTCAACAAGAAATGATGTCCTGCTGTTTAATCTTAAAATTTATCTGAGCAGAGAGTTTAAGTTGAAGGTACACAACCAATTTACTCCATTTTATATATCACGGCGGCACTACACACAGCACTATAATTGTAATGTGTGGCCCTCAGCTACGGAATGTAAGTTATGACGCTTTAAGTTGAATCCGTGAATTTATCTTATGATAAGATGGTGTAGCACATTGTATTTACACAGTTCTGAAGATGCTCGCGTTGATCGAGTGAAACACGTCAAAATAAAGAAAAAAGTACATGCGACTTGTGGCAGTTTTAATTATCCAGCAGGTTTTTTATGTACGATATTGTTTGTATTCGTATATTGTGAACAGTAGTGGTCTTAGAGTGTTCGCTTCAGGTACGCCCGCAGTTAATTTTATGTCTGAAGAATTATGTGCATTACGAATGACATGGTGTGTCCAGTTTTCTACGAACTCACCAATTCAGTCATGAAGCTGATGTGACACTCCATTCGTTCGTATTTCTTTCAATCCAGTACTTAATCGAATGCTTTCTAGAAGCAGAGAGAGACAAGGCGTCAACATGGGCAACGGTATCTACTGCGAGTTGCTTTTGATACGGTCGTTGTTTTCACAGTCCATGTTCATCCACACAAAAGAGATATGGTAGTAGATAACAATAACTCTTACTCGTCGGTTGAAACTGAATTTCATTTTGTGTTTTGAATAAAGCATATGTCAACTAATAGTTCTATGTATTTTCTGTGGTATACTCAAGTGGAACGGCTGGGGAATGAAGGACAAATCGGGGTGACACATTCACTCGCTAATCACCAGGGACGAATGTTGGTTACATCACTATGACCCCGCGACAAAGGAACGTTGCAATAAATGGAAACACTTGGATTGAGCACCACCAGAAAAGACTAAGATCCAATCGTCGTCAGGCAAAGTTACTCCAAGTGTTTTCTCAAATTGCCATGGTGTGTCGCTAACATTACATGAGTGTTCGTGACCAAGAGGGAGGAAACGCTACAACAGACGTGCCCAGGTAGCAAAGACCTATTGCTCAATGATGGACATGGTCTGTGGAGACCGTAGACAGTGAGTGGTGAGTGTAGGTCGTTTAAGCATCGATACGGCCTGTGAAAGCTGCAGGCTGTGATCAGCATAGAGTACTCAAGAATGACTGTCGTTCGTGGAGGCTGTAGTCCATGTTGAGAGTAGGATGCTTGGGAATGGACGTAGTCTGTGGAGGCCATAGGCAGCAGTGAGCGAAGGCAGCTCGACTTCAGGGAGTCTGTAGCCAGTGGTCAGCATACAGTGTTCAAGATGGGCGTGCTCTGTGGAGGGTGTAGTCTGTGGTTGTTCCTTTTTTTTGTTATGGTTTTAGGGCGCAAAACTGCTACGTTCATAAGCAGCCATTCTGTGGCTTGGAAAGGGTAAAAACACGAATGGTAAATCAGCAGCAATGGGAGCGAAATTCATGAAGGAGGGAAACTTAAGGCGGAAGGAAATTTTAGAAAACTATTATGGAAAGGGGGTTGTATTCTCCAGAGAAAGAGCTTAAAATGACCGATGTCATCTTACTGACACTGATAAACTCAAGGACGCGATCGGCTGCGCCTGTCATCTGCTAAAAGGGAAGATATATCAAGCGACAGCTGTAAACGTGGGCGTAGCGGATTAAACTAGGGGCACTGAAATAAAAGGTGTCTCACCGTCCACGGACGGACGGAGAGCAGTGGGGAGAAAGCGGGGGAGGATCGCCACTTTAAAGATGTCGATGGGTAAAAAGACAGTGCCCTATCCGGAGTCTAGTTAAAATTAGCTCCTCCCGACGACGAGGCCGGGAGGAAGAGGTCCAAGCACAGGGAAGAGGTTTTACGTCCCATAATTTATTATCGGGAAGTGTAAACCAATGTTTTTCCCTTGAAAGAGCAAGACGACGACATAAAACGCTCTGTAGATCAGCAAAGGGAAAAACGCGAACAGCGGGCCGAGGAAAAGAGACTGAAGCCTTTGCCGCTATATCAGCTGCCTCGTTTCCGGGGATACTAACGTGCCCTGGGATCCAGAGGAATGCCACAGAGTCGCCCCCCTAGTGGAGCAAGTGGAGGCTGTCCTGAATCCGGTGGACCAGAGGGTGGACGGGATGAAGAGCTTGAAGTTGAAGAAGAGAGCTGAGCGGATCCGAGCATATAATATACTGTAGCTGCTTATGGCGATAGATGTATTGGACAGCCTGGAGAACAGCGTAAAGCTCCGCAGCAAAATCAGAACACTGGTCGACAAGCCGAAGTCTATTGGGGATGTCGCCAACGATATAGGCACTCCCAACACTAAATGTGGTCTTTGAGCCGTCAGTGTAAATAAATGTGGCATCCTCCATTTGTGTCCATAGTGCAGCAAAAGCCCAACGATGAATTACAGGGGGGGGGGGGGGGTACTGTACGTAGGAAGCTGACAAAGGTTGAGAGGTGGCATGAGCCCCCTCTCATATTTCTATCTTACGATTTTCCTCTCTAATTGCATGCGGTGGAAAGTTGCTATTCCTTCACACGCGGACTCCCCACGCAGCATCTCTCATCACCCGGGTGGTCCGGTGACAGGCGGGCTCTGCTGATCTTGAAAGGGTAAGCCGACGGATGTGAGGGAGTCGAGTGAATGCTTTCCAGACGCCGACATTGTAGAATAGCGGCTGAGACACGCCCTGAAGTAGCGGCTGGGCTAGAGGTTCCGTTACTTCGCATAAACACTTTCTGGCGGGCTACCAGCGAGGTGTGCGAATGACTTGTGTGCCCAGGCAGTTGTGGCGGGCAAATTCCCGCGCTTTCTGCAAAATCGTAACTGTGATTGGCTTGCTCAGGGCATAGCTCCGTGACATAGCAAAATCAGCGCAGAAATTGGCGCCAAGAATCTCCATTGGTGGAATGGTAATGCTCCGGCAATAGAGTGGAATTTTCCGCCGGTTTTCGAGTTGCTGATTGGAACGGTTAACCACAGCCACTGTCATGCGGGCGCGAATGTTCTGTGTTCGGTTTTGTACGGGTGCTCTTGTAGGTAGTCGGCTCTCGCCTTTCGGTCGGAGTAGGTTACAAGACTGAGCTCTCGCTGCTCTGGTCAGCCTGCCTTCCGTTGGCTGTCTAATATACTTTTATTTAATTGTAACTGTTTTACGAAGTTGCTGAAGTTTCGACTTCAACGTAACTTTCCGAGTACAGTTGGCAATTGAGCGTTCTGCGTACAAGCGGCCTATGTTGTCTGTCTTGGGCAGTTTTGGCTAAAGTTGACTGTATCGGAGTTACTGTGTGTCTTCGCTTGTGAAAATCAATCACTGTACCGTCAGTGATTGTGTGGCGTGCCTTCTTCATCTCCCTCAGAGGCGCATTTGTATTGATAGGAAGTCTTTAGTCTGGAACAACCAGACCAGGACAATTTGTTTCGGGCTATACTCGCGACATTATCATCACCACGACGGGACGTTGAAGCAACCAGCCATCGCTTCCAGTACGCCAGATCGTGTCCTTGCAGCTAAGAAGACAGCTTGGTAATGTACGTCCACAGCACCGGCAAAGCAGGCATTTTTGCTAGGCGATAATCAGAGCTCAGCAGAGCGCGCCTGTTCGTCTTTTCTAACTTTGTTCTATCTTGCGTGTTCATTGTCTGAGTTCTCACTAATGTAGCAGCAATTAATGTTGGGTTAGCTGTGTGTCTCTCTTAAGATTTGAGTTGCAAGGAATTGGCTCCACATACCACTTCGTTATAAACGTCACAGTCTAGTTTAGGGACAACTTCACCTTCACAGCGTTTATTTGAGTATCCAATTTGAGCCAATTTGATGTATTGTAAATGTTTCATGTGTTTCTGTTTACTACTTTTTTGTTTACTCTTAATAGATCATATTGTTATTTTGGACAGAACTTTTATTCTGTTAATCGGTAGAGCAACCCTATCATTTCTCACTACGTTAATGAAACCTTCCTTTATTTAACTTATTTATCAAATTAAATTATTGCAGGTGCCAAACTCTTTTCTACTCCACTTGCAGGGTTGATTACAGTCAGTTCGCGTATCTTTTTAATCCATGTGCAACAGCAAAAGTCGGAGTTAGAATAGGGGGGGGCTTAGAGCATCGTTTACATATGTAGATTCTAGAAGAATTTAGTGTTAAATACACTGCTAGCCCCGGCACCTCGCAGATGGATGGGATGAAGAGCTTGAAGTCCAAGAAGAGAGCTGAGCGAATCCGAGCTTATAATATACTGTAGCTGCTTATGGCGATAGATGTATTGGACAGCCTGGAGAACAGGGTAAAGCTCCGCAGTAAAATCAGAACACTGGTCGAGAAGCCGAAGTCTATTAGGGATGTCGCCAACGATGTAGGCACTCCCAACACTAAATGTGGTCTTTGAGCCGTCAGTGTAAATAAATGTGGCATCCTCCATTTGTGTCCATAGAGCAGCAAAAGCCCGACGATGAATTACAGGGGGGGGGGGGGGGGGTACTGTACGTAGGAAGCTGACAAAGGTCACGTAGAAGACAGGTCCGGGGACGAAGCCAAGGTGGCGCCGCACCTCTATTGGTCAAGAAAGTTTTACGAAAGTGGAAGGTAAGAGAACATAGCAGTTGACGAAGCGGACTACCAGTGGTGGTAGAGACGTAGGGCGGGCTGCATACCCTAAATTGAAGGAGGCGTGGGAAAAAAGGGCATGGGTCGGATGGGCAGGCATGGAAGACTGATGTGTAGCGTAACGACTCAGTAGGACAGCTTGCCTATTGGACAGTGGAAGGTTCGGCGCTCTCAGCGTAAAGGCTCTCCACGGGGCTGGTGTGAAAAGCTCCAGACGCTAATCGCAGTCCTCGGTGGAGGACAGAGTCAAGACGCCGAAGAACAGATGACCATGCAGAGGTGTAAACTATGCTTCCGTAGTCCAACTTCGAGCGCACCAAGGCGCGATGTAGGCGGAGGAGGACAACTCGGTCCGCTCCCCAGGACGTACCACTCAGAACACGGAGGGTGTTGAGGGCTCGCAGACAGCGAGGCGAAAGGTATTAAACGTGGGAAGACCAGCACAGTTCTCTGTCAAACATAAGTCCCAAGAATTTGGCTACGTCCGCGAACGGAAGGTCGAAAGGCCCTAGGTGTAGTGATGATGGCGGAGAAAACTCCACACGACGCCAAAAATTTACACAGACGGTCTTACTGGGAGAAAAGCGGAAGCCGGTTTCGATGGTCCACGACTGGAGGCTATCGAGACATCCTTGAAGATGTCATTCAAGAAGGCTGGTCCGTTGAGAGCTGTAGTAGACTGTAAATTCATCGACAAAGAGGGAGCCCGAGACACCGGGAAGGAGACAATCCATAATTGGATTTATGGCGATGGCAAAAAGTACAATACTGATCACGTAGCCCTGGGGCAACTCGTTTACTTGGGAGAAAGTACGGGAGAGAGTGGTGTTCACCCGCACCTTAAATGTATCCTCTGTCATAAATTCACGAATAAAAAGGGGCAGCCGACCTCGAAAGCCCCAAGAGAACAGCGTGCGGAGGATGCCTGTCCTCCAACAGGTATCATATGCTCTCTCCAGATCAAAAAATATTGCTACCGTGGTCAACTGCAGAACGATGCTTTCGGAAACCGCATTGGGCAGGTGTTCAAAGGTTTCGGGACTCCAGCCACCAGTACACAGTGTTCAAGGATGGACGTGGTTCACGTATATCGTAGTCTGCAGCATGTGTAGCGTGCTCGAGGCTGGACATAGTCCATAGAGGTAGCCTGTGGACCCTGTGGCAAGGGACTCCTTGTTGGCTCAGCGATGTGAACTGTGGATGAGGAACCGCTAACTGCAGTCGGCGTGAGCCCAGAGTGTAGAAAGGATTGCAGGGAAGTCAGACGGCGGCCTGGAGAAAGGTTACTGGTGGAGGCGTGTAACTCGCAGAAACGAGGTAGTCTCACGGTGCAGCGCTGGTTTACGGCGATGCAAACGTCTCTGGTGGTGAGGCAGTCACCCCACGGTACTACCCAACCACGATATTACTGCTCTTGGCCTGCCATGACCGTTATCGGAAACATATGATGACGTTACGGTAAACAGGTACAGTGGTAACTAAGGAAAGGGCATCACACTGTCAACACTTTCAGGTCAGTTGTGCGTACAGTATCAACTGGTTCAGCGTGTCATGACGAACTATCCTCAGAAGTGAAGTGTGGTGTTATCCATAATCACTAATACCATTAGAGTGGAAAACAGAGGAAGACGTTGTGAAAGTGACACATTAAGATAAAAAATAGCTCATAGTAATAAAAAAAAAGAAATACGTCTTCACAAACCAATCTTGCGGGTGGAAAAAATGGTAGGGAAGTCAAGAAGAACAGTACAGTACGTTTTGAAAAACTTTAAGAAAGCGAAAGAAATTGGAGAAAAATGGAAACTCTTAGAAAACAAAGCTGTTCTAGAAAATCAGTTTTCCTAGACGACTTCGACACAGCATTTATTCGAAGAAAATTTTTAGACTGCTATGAACAGAAGAAGGAAATATCAACGCTGAGAAAGGTGCTTATATTTTCAAAAACTGAGATGACTTTTCAGGAGAGAGGAAGTGAAACATTTCGGAAAAATTTGAAAGAGATAGGATTTCGTTTCAAAAAATGTAAAAATAAACACCCTAACAGAAAGTTCCAACATTTTGGCAAAGTGCCCAGAAAACTTGAGAACACCCAGAAATAATGAGATGGGGTCAAATATACCAGCGGTATTCACTGATGAAATGCTGGTGCATACGCATTAAACCACGAAAAAGTGCTGACTGAATGAAGAAGTTCCGTCTGTAATGACTGATAGCAGTGCAGCCCAAAGCGCTGTTGCCGACGCTAGACGAGCAACGGGAGCAGAGTTAAGTTATGATTCGAAGTGTAAATTCCAAGACTATCACGATTATATAAATGGGGATAATTATCACAAATGGTTAGAAAAGAAACAACGATACTACCAGCCGGAATGTTAGGAAACGCCTCAGCTTGTAATATTGTCACTTATGACGTCCCTAGTGAAAATATTGAAAAAACTTAAACGCAAATATTAAAAAGATTTAATATGGACTTTTATCCCGATGCGAAATATTATACTGAGTGCGATACTGGCCCCACAGGGGGCATAAATTTTCTCATTTGTGTTGTTGTTGTTGTTGTGGTCTTCAGTCCTGTGACTGGTTTGATGCAGCTCTCCATGCTACTCTATCCTGTGCAAGCTTCTTCATCTCCCAGTACCTACTGCAACCTACATCCTTCTGAATCTGCTTAGTGTATTGATCTCTTGGTCTCCCTCTACGATTTTTACCCTCCACGCTGCCCTCCAATGCTAAATTTGTGATCCCTCGATGCCTCAGAACATGTCCTACCAACCGATCCCTTCTTCTAGTCAAGTTGTGCCACAAACTTCTCTTCTCCCCAATCCTATTCAATACCTCCTCATTAGTTACGTGATCTACCCACCTTATCTTCAGCATTCTTCTGTAGCACCACATTTCGAAAGCTTCTATTCTCTTCTTGTCCAAACTAGTTATCGTCCATGTCTCACTTCCATACGTGGCTACACTCCATACAAATACTTTCAGAAACGACTTCCTGACACCTAAATCTATATTCGATGTTAACAAATTTCTCTTCTTGAGAAACGCTTTCCTTGCCATTGCCAGTCTACATTTTATATCCTCTCTACTTCGACCATCATCGGTTATTTTACTCCCTAAATAGCAAAACTCCTTTACTACTTTAAGTGTCTCATTTCCTAATCTAATTCATTTGTGTTATTATTACGTAAAATGTTGACTTCAATGTTTGAGTGCAAAGGTTACTAATTATGCACAGTATAATCTATGTATGTTCAATGTGAAGAAGAACAGCGGTCAGTTGTTCTTCTACTTTTTTTATTTTTGTCTTGTCTGATGCGGTACAGGTTGGACGTGTTTGTTAATTGCTGACGAATGTAAGCTCATTTGTGATATTAATTCAATAATATAATAGTTTAAAGTTATTGTTCACCTTTATTTGTAGAAGGTGAGCCCTGTGTCATGTTCGTTTCCATTTAAAATCAGTATTCTGAGTAATTTTCAGCTCAACAGTTGCAGCCGCCACTTCAGCAACAGACGCCATTACGTGACATTTTTAATTCACGAATTTAGCGGAAGCGAAGATATCGCCCGCTTAAAACATAACAAATATTTTTTCCACAGCTGCCTGACACAGCGGAAGAAAACATAGTTTTTAAGATTTTTATTTTCAGTTACTCGCCGAAATATAGAGCCACTACTCGGACTTCAATTATTTGTTAAATTGAAAGTAACGTTAACGTGAACAAAAAGTTTGCTATCTTAATGTTTATTAATCAGACAGTTATTAAAAGCATTAAATCAAAAGTATAAATAAAATCAAAAGTAATTTCAATTCAATTCAAAATCAAATCCAAATTACAATCATTAAAAAGTCTCGCACCCAATATTTTATTTTACAGCGAATGCTCTTGATAACGTACCGCATGATAATGTTAATATAAATGAAGTCCTTGATGCAGCAATTCACAAAGAGGACATAACAGAGTGGCCCACTCAGAACAAAATCACTTTAGGACCGAGTTTAACAAAAATGGACTCTGACTTGTAGTGTGTTATAAGCCAAAGGCTATTTTTAAAACAGTTTTAAAGCATAAGGGATATAATATTCTGAGGATCGCAACACACTACTGTGATTTCAACGCTATAGAGCTAATTTGCAGTACAGTGCAATAAAACATTGCGGAAGAAAGTTTCTTCCGTTAATTTAACTACCCTAAAACAAATCTGAGATTAACCAAAATGACTGGTTAAAAGCTGCAAACATGTAAAAGGAATTGAAAATGAATGTTGGCGCAGAGATGGGTTAATGGAAGACGCGGTAGAGAGTATAATCATCAATGTTGGTCTGGAAAGCGGAGACGAATATGCGGCAAAGACTGTGACTGATATGGAAGCATACGCAGGGGATGAAACTGAAACGGATTCCAGTGAAATAGATACAGCGTATGAAGCACTCAGCGTTTACCTCTTGTTTGATGAACTATCCACTTAATAACTCTAATCACCACCATTAGTGCGGTTTTCATTGAACAGCTGCACTTGTGCCCCCCTACCTTCCCTCCGAAACTCCGATCACGCACTGACTCGCAATCAACCGACCGGAGGGACTCCACTCGCAGCTGCAATGATATTGTGCGCGATTAATACCGTGGCGGCTGGTCAACGTGTGCTAGAAAACAACTTACCGTGTGTCTGTTGATGCGCATTTTTGTATTTGTTCGATATGCGGAGGAATTGCCATTAGTGAGCAGGAATTCCGGCAACCAGCGATACCCTGCTGTGTAGTTTGAGACAGTATTGCAAGGCAGGACATAGATACGCGTGATGCTTCTTTGGACGCTCTAATTTTGCCTCCCGGCCGTTTTCTGCGAACATGGCAGCCATTCGCTGCTTCTTCTTTCCTCGGAGTGGTAAACCATCTCATGACAGAATATTTCCCGATTGACGAGGTGATTTACCGTGTGTCTGTTGATGCGCATTTTTGTATTTGTTCGATATGCGGAGGAATTGCCATTAGTGAGCAGGAATTCCGGCAACCAGCGATACCCTGCTGTGTAGTTTGAGACAGTATTGCAAGGCAGGACATAGATACGCGTGATGCTTCTTTGGACGCTCTAATTTTGCCTCCCGGCCGTTTTCTGCGAACATGGCAGCCATTCGCTGCTTCTTCTTTCCTCGGAGTGGTAAACCATCTCATGACAGAATATTTCCCGATTGACGAGGTGATTTAGGAGGTGGATCGTTTCCCGGGTAGCTGAACTTCCATAAGATCTCTGCAAAGTTATTCATCATTGGGAAAAATGTGTCTTATTGATCGGCGAATATGTACAGCAGAACGAACATCATCATCATGTTTCGTGGTCGCAGCATGGTTTTTCTGAGCTGATAATTAACTTTTATGAATACTGATTCTATTAAGATCTTAACGGTCGTCTCATCCATCAGAAAAAAAGAAGTATTAGATCGGTTCTCGTCACAAGAGTCTACGCATTTTACGAATTACCATTCTATAATTAAAAATACAGCACATATGGTTTTTTTCTTACAAAGGGTGTTCACAATTAAAGTTCCACTTTCAAGACGCGATAGAAATAGAACCGCTGCGCAGATGATGTCAAATTTGAACAACGTATTAAAACGTCATGGAAAAAAATGAAAACTATCGACGGTTTTACCGATAAATGGTGCTGTTAGCGTCTTAACGTAAATGAGGTCGGCTACAAATGGCAGATGAATCGCAATACGACGGCTGTGGTTTGAGTTACACATTACACCATCCGTACTGGTCAATGTGTGTACTGCACTGTCTCAGTACTCAACAGTTGTGGCACTGATAGTTAGATAATCTCGTCCACCACTGCCAAGTCGTACCACATTTGGTGGGAAAAATCGATTTCTAATTGTACTAAAGCCGAAAACGTCATACGAAGTAAAACGACGTCGGATTTTAATTGCCCTGGCACGAAAAACAGCGTAGGAAGTAAAATGAAATCGATTTCTAACTGTCGTGAGACTGGCGCAAGCCATGTTCATTGCGCTGACCACCGTTTTCTGCCACAAGCTGGAATCGCGAAACAGCATGTTCCACAACAGATCGGACTGTCTCGAGTGTCACGTTCAGAATGCGTCACGCAATGCATGCGTTCAGTCCAGCTACGTTCCTAACTGGAGCACTGGACAAGACATCTTTCAGATAACCCCGGAGCCAGAAGTCACACAAGGATTGCGATCAGGTGGTCTGGGCGGCCACGCTGTAGGGAAATGACGACCGATGATTCTAGCACTTCCGAAATGCCTCTGCAGCGACCCCTTCACTGGCTGTACGACGTGCGAAGGAGCGCCTTCTTGCATGAAAATGATCCCACCCACACGTCCACACTGAGGAAGGGTTGGAAAGACGGTGGGGCGCTGAAGACTCCCATAGCGTGTGCCAGTGACGATATAGGTAACAGGATCCGCTAGACTCATCTCCTCCAAAAAATACGCCCCTACGATAGACGATGCCGTCAACCCACACCATACAGTCACCATTGTTCAATGAAGTGATCCCGGTTGATGTGTGTGCAGATGTTCCGTTGCCCATATTCCGCAGTACTGCGTATTGGCATGTCCTTGGAGATGGAAATGGGCTTCGTCTGTCTACAGACATGGCCATACGTTGCCCTCTTCCATGCGAGCAAGAAATTCCAGAGCAAACGTTTTTCTTTCTGGTGGATCAGTGGGAAGCAACTGCTGAACATTCGTGATTCTGTGTGAATAGCAATGCAGTATTTTATGCAGCTTGCTCGCAGGCATGTCCTCGTGAACCGCATGTTTGCACACAACCAACGTTTCACATCTCCTGCAATGTCACATCTTCGACAGACATCGGATCAATTGCTTTACTCCCTCTGCCACATTGCACTTCAAAAGAACCTGTCTACCCCAATTTTGCAATCATTTTCTTGAGGCCCTTAGCAGACATAGGACCAATGCCTATAGTCATACACATTCTTGTCTGGAACCTCTGCAGGGCTACTGGCGCTCACTCACCGTTCTTGTTAAAGACATTTACCAGCAGCGCGCCATCCTTCATGGAGACAGTAATGCTGGGGTCTCGGACGCAGCTGCGTCAGTAATATGCCGTTCAAATTTGACGTGTCTATGAGTAGTGGTTCTCTTTCTATAGCGTTTTGAGACTTGGACTTTAATTGTGGAGACCCTGTATATGCAGCTGAGTTGACGGTAGGAGAAAATTTTGTACTAATTTTTAACACGTTTTTATTACGTTTCTCTCTTTTCTGTCTGTTTGTCCCTTCGCCACAAATTTTTCAATTCATTTTAAAGTAACTTCCCGACAAACTAGGGACTTGAAAGTTCATCATAGCTCAGAACGGGATGAAGATAACAATTTTAACACGCTTTCTTGTCTGGTGTGTGGCGTAGGGTACTTCTTGTACCACTGCAGTTTCCTCCGTTTCCTATTCCATTTGCGAATGGTTCCCAGGAAGAATGACTGATGATAAGATCCATGTGAGATCGAATTTCTTCAGTTTTTTACTTTCACACTCCTTTCGCGTGATATATGTAGGCGGAAGCAGTATGTTGATTGACTTAAGCGGAGAAAAACTGAAGTAAAACTGAAATTTCAATGTCTGTGTCGTAAAATCATCAGAATCTTTGGAGTCGATTGAACAAGTTCTCACATACACAAGACCAGGAAACAGAAGATAATTGCTTAAATAAAATTAAATTTTTAATATATCACTTTTTTAAATTGGACTACAAGGTATAAAATAATATCTCCTAGTCCCTTACAGCTTCTGAACCCCATACAGACAGTCCTGAAAATTTGTGATTGTGAAATTCTAATAGTTATGAAAATACACGTTAGATTCAAAACGAAAAAAAAGTGGGTTGCATAGAATATCCTTCTTACTGTTATCTACTACATGTGCCCCACGTTTTGCGTTTCAAATATCACTAGTGTTTTAATAGCTATTAGAAATTCGCAGTCACAGATTTTAAGTGTTATCTGTATGGAATTAAGAATCTGTATGGGACTAGGAGAAGTTATTTTATAGTTTTTAGTCCGATTTAGAAAGAAGTATATTAAAAATTGAATTTTATTTAAATAATAATTTATTTCAAAAGGACAGTTCATTTGGCGGCTACAAATAAATATAACTGCATTCCTATTTGTTATTCAAAACAACTCCACCACAACCCAATAGTCACATCGCCCAACATATGCAAGTGAAGCTATTTCGAGCGGATAAGCGGTACCTCTGTGAAGGGGTCTAGTGCAGCAGGGGATACAACCCGTTGGCTTTGACCAATGACGTCAGAATTGGCCAGAGAGTATTTCTTACACAGATGAAAGAGCTGACAAGACTGTTCAGAAACAAAGGAATACGAGAGACGAAAAATATAGTTGACATATATGAAGGCAAGTAGTATTTTCACGTTTAGGATATCGCGTGTTTGCATCGTATTATTTCTGTGGAAAATGAAGGGGGGGAAAAGGTTGGAAATATTGCTACCATAGAACACCTCACGTCACATATATATGGGTTGTATCTCTAACCTCATTCCAACTGCATTGGTTAACTGCAATACGGGATACAAGTTTAGCGTACGTAGATTTCTTCGTTTTCGTTAGCAGTAACATGCTGTTGTTCAGTTGAACTATATAGGTCAACTGAAGCACGGGATACAAATTTTACATGTGTTATTTCTTTGGCCTCCGCTACCATTGATAGTCTGTTCTTACGTAGATAGTAGTGCACTACATCGTCACACTCTTGACCTGGAACTACAGCCTCCCCCCCTCCAAACCCATAATCCCATCGGAGGTTCCCCCCTGTTGTATTTCCTTTTGCCAAAATGCAACTCGTCAATTTCGACCGTAACATTCGGCCTCTCCAGCGGCCCCCTATATTTCATGTTTTCCCCCAAACTTGGCTACAAAAGGAGTAACAATCCACGACTGTACGCTTACTCACACGACATTCATGGACACACAGCCACACAGAATATCTCAAACACCAAGAGTACGTGATTTTAATAATGTCTCTCAAGGCGAGCTTAGATTTTTCGAACCACGTCCTTCGTCTAATGGACCGCCACAACCGATCGTTGCTGTTGCGCCATACGAATAAGTCGTGAGTACGGCGACGAGATACTCTTGTGAGGCGCATATGTTCGCCGCACTCACGACAGCGAACATACTCGGCAACGAGACCACACATTTGTAAAAAACAAATCGTGGCCAACATGTCTACTCCCATAGCCTCTCTCAAATAATCCAGGTTCATCAGAATAGATAAATCCATACCTTCAAACGAAAATGAGATACTAAAAATTGTCTTAAAATAAGAAACTAATAGTACAAATTACCTCACTATCACTAAGAATGAAATTAAGTACCGAATGAATTGCAAACAACCAATTATTTAAATAAATGCACACGAAGAATATTTTGAGCTATACTGTATGTAGCGAGCTCTTTTAAAATCACATTCAATTATTTTAATGTACAATGACAGCACTTAACCGGAACACAGAACTGTTTTATTATCTATGACTGAAAGTGAAGACATTATTATCTATGAGTAATATATGACGTCATTGGTCAAAGCCGACGGGTTGTATCCCCTGCTTCACTACACCCCTGTGAAGGATATGACGTTTTAAAAGAAGTGGTACGTACCTTTGCGAGACCAGACTGACTGCGGCTCAGGGTTTAGTGCGTATAAGTACTTCATCCAAACAGCAACTGTCAGTGCGACCAAGCCGCCTGAGCAATTCACCGGCTGAAGTGCTACAGCAGTTACAGGATCCGCTGTAGAGGTAGTTGCCAATGTGCGTCTTCAGGAGTTCCGGCACGACTGGAAGAGAACAACTGCACATCAAACGGCGTGTGGTCGCCGGGAAACGGACTTAGCTGTGGCAAATCGACAATGCCTCTCAATCCCGCCTCGAGCTCAAAAGCAAGCACGCGTGAGACCAGACTGATGATCACGCCACCTGAAGCGAACTACCCGGTCAGTCTTCGGGATGCTGCGCGCAGAGTTATATCGTAAGCTGGGCTGCGTACTCGAAAACATTCGCTCAGTCATTCAGGGCAAACTACGGCCACCATGGAGCCCTGTTTATCACCACGTGAACGTGCTCCGTGCGAAGAGACTGCCAGCGGTGTGAACTGCACACTGCTAACAAGGAGAATCCTACGGCACATGAACGATAAGGAGAAACAAGCAGGTGAATTTACTTTTGCAGTTTTAGCTCGGAAACTTTGTGTGATTACTAATATAAATGTGCAGCGTGATAAAATACAGAAAAAGTAAATTTCCATATAAAATGAAACATAATAAGACGTAATGCGAGTTTTTTATTCGTAATTCATTCAGAACAAAAGTCAGGCAAATATTTTAGACTCCTACTTTTAATAGGTTTTTTTTATTGTTACTTATTTTATCGTATGGCTAGAGCCTCCCGTCGGGCAGACCGTTCTCCGGGTGCCGGTCTTTCAATTTGACGCCACTTCGGCGACATGCAGGCGATGAGGATGATGATAGCACAACACCCAGTCCCTCGGCGGAGAAAATTCCTCGACCCAGCCGGGAATCGAACCCGGGCGCAGAGGATTGACAATCCGTCACGCTGACCACTTTTTTTTTAGACGCTACCCTTTTTTTTAAGACGCTAGCCCTTTTTTAGACGCTACCCTTGTTTTATTTTATTTATTTTTTTGAAAAAAAAACAAAGAAACCTAAGTGCCACCGCCACTTTTCATTCTATAACAAAAATCTGATCCACTTCAGGCGTTGGCTCCTGAGTAAACCCACCCCAGAGAGCTGCCTATATATCAGGGGAAATATGGGAAATCAAGGTTAGGACTATCCTTTGCCACTTTTTTTGTTTTTTTTTTTTTCTTTTACATGATTACATTTAGGGAACGTGTACAAATGAGAATTCTAGTAACTAAGTTTTACAAGTAAGTGTTACAACAACAAAGGTGGCATGAAAGAGTAATCAAAAAATAAAAATATAAATCACTGATGTAATTCCAACAAAAAGGTTCTTCAATAATGTAACGGGTTCCACTTGGAGCCTCGCCATCGTTATCTGATACCTCCAATAGCGCCTTTGAAGGGCATCTGCAACGGAGGCATTCTGCTTCGCTAGTGCCTCAAGGAAAACAGTATCCTTGCAGCAGCTCGTCTCTTCCTTTGGTCATGGCTGACAAGGCAGAACGTTGAGCCGTTAGTGTGATGCGGCACAGCACATTAACCACAGCCTGGCACTCCCCAGCTGAGTGGGGGGTTAACGAAAGCGCTGCGTAAATAATTTGCGAAGAGCGTACGGTAGTTCGGTGTGCGTTCGAGGGCATTGTGAGCATTTTGTAGGAACCACCAGTAATCAAGCTGCTCTTTCTCTCCGTCGCTAAAGATGTAGGCGACGGTAAGTCCTTTGAACCATGTAAGCGCATGATATTTTGCAGTCGGAAAGTAAGTTTCATCGGGACAGAGTAGGGTCTGAGGGTCAATCATATCAGGTGTGACCCGGAGGTAACAAGCCAATATCTTCTGTGTTAGTCGCCAAACTCCGGACGATGATGCGCAAGTAAAACGATGTTCATCGGTATCCAAAAGGTGACAATCTGGGCAATAAGGGGAGTCTGCCAGTCCAATAGTGTGAAGTCGCTGGCGTGTGGCATATTTTTTGTTGGCGATCTTATACCACTTCGAACGCACCGTGGATGACAGAAAGTTGTGGTGTATCGTTTTCCACACTCTTGGCCGGTGAACCGTAGTGTACTTGTTTTCCACCACGTTATGGGGAACAGCCCGCAGAAGGTTGGTATAAAAATCTTTCGTCTTTGGTGGACGTGTGGCGGAGAGGTTCGAGCTGACATAGCTGTAATCAAGAATGTAGGTCGACACATGGGAGAGCTGTGGTGCGACGTGCGCAACCGACACCGGCGGGACGTTAGAGGCTGGCATCAGAACCTGTAGTAAACGACCCGTGAGAGAGGTATGCTGACTTTTCCATCGTTTCCTCATGTTGCTCATGTAAAGGGCAGCTGCTCTCGCCCTGACGTTGACCAATCCCAGCCCTCCTTTGTGCACTGGGAGGGTAAGAGTGTCGTATCGTACTTTAAAGATATGACCTGCGGAAACGTAGTAACTGAAGGCCGCCTGAAGCCGGCGAGACTATTCAGCTACCGGGGGCGGACTTTTACTAGGTAGGCAAAATTACTTAATTTCCTCTCCTTGCTCACATTTTCTCTCGAGAAATCACGGTAATATCTAGTTTATCATGGTGTTGATGCGAGATACAAAAATGGTTCAAATGGCTCTGAGCACTATGGGACTTAACTTCTGAGGTCATCAGTCCCCTAGATCTTAGAACTACTTAAACCTAACTAACCTAAGGACATCACACAAATCCGTGCCAGAGGCAGGATTCGAACCTGCGACCGTAACGGTTGCGCGGTTCCAGACTGAAGCGCTTAGAACCGCTCGGCCACCCCGGCCGGCGCTAGGTAAGTCACTTAAAGACAAACATGGAGGGGATATATGAAGGAATATTCTGTAATTGCTACCGAATGGATGCAGTTATGTTTCTTTTTTTTTTTTTTTTTTGCCATACGTGGTTCGCTTCTTATATTTATGAAATATTTTTTGTGCCCTGTAAAACATGTTTGTTTTTACGTATTACAGGCCACTGAAGATCCTTCGTAAATAAAAGAAGCGAAACGCGTATGGCAAAAGGCAAAGTGGCTTTCACTTAGTTGCAATGACGGAACATACATCCATGATTTTTGAAGCAACTGAGGAACGACGTAAAATGAAAAAAAAAAAGAATTATAGGATAATGCCATTAAGAATATTTTATGCCAAGAGATCTGTTAAATATTGCAGTCATTACCGAAGTACTTACATTTCACTAATACAGCGTCCTTCTGGACCTTTGTACGAAATGAAGTTTACTTTTTTGTTAGACCATAAATAGAGGAAAATGGTTTGCCACTAAAATGTGTGCCTATTTTGTTACGGTGCCCTCAGAAGTCTTGACTGTGTGTAAGTAACTGGAATCACACAGAAAGCTACGTCATATTTATGTTGGGCATTCCCCTGATTAACCTGAAGCAACGTAATTAAGCTTTCCAAACACGAGTTCTGCTCACCGTGTAATTCATGACGATTGAAAGGAACCAATATTTTACGTCTTCATGTTTCATATCCCTTAAAAAAAATTTGAACAACTGCATTTGCAGAGGAAACCTCATGGTGGCTATTTATGTTTATTTGTGTACTAACAGTGACATTCGACCATCCTAGTGTCATTTTCTTTGTCGATTTATAAATTTTTGAATCCTCTTCTGAAGTTGATCAGTCCACACAAACGCTTGTTGCGCATTTACATCGGCCAATAAAGCAACACCGGAATTCAAAGAGCATAGAAAATTGTAGCTATTGTGGACAAACTGGCTGCTCGTGATATATATTTTATGAAAATAATGTCACAACTGTATGTGTGCTGGTTTTTGATGTTTTTGTTTTAGATATGTACTTGCGAGTGAAAGCACCAGCAGCAAAGTTTTTTGAAAGATTCACTCCAGGTTTTTCATTGCGGCTTGGTGAAGCACAAGCACAGCAATATCACGAGAACGTGCTTCGCTGGTACTCGATGCTAATAATCCACTAAGATTCTTGATGTTCACACACGCAATACGTCGTTAACAAGTAGTAATATGATGGCATTTACTCGCCTTGATGATCGAGGGCTGGAGTTTGCAGTGTCGGCGGCGTATTGTCGACAGACTGTGACACACTGGAAGAATAGTGAGGAAATTTAGTCCACCAACAAAGGAAGCAGCACTCAAAACACTCGTTGGAACAGTACTTGAAAATTGCTCGTCAGTATGGGATCCGTACCAGTAGCACAGATAGGAGAAAAAGAAAAGATCCAAAGAAGAGCAACACGTTTCGTTAGAGGTACATGTAGTTAGCGCGAAAGCGTTACAGAAATGCAAAGCCGCTCCAGTGACACAGGTAGCAAGAGAGGCGTTCTGCATCACGGTATGGTCTGCTGTTAAAGTTCCGAGAGCGTATGTTCCTAGAGGAGACAACCAGCAATGACTTCCTCCTAGGTATATCTCGCGAAAAGACCATCAAGATGATATTATAGGTGTTCGAGTTCACACGGAGGCTTACCAGCAATCGCTCTTCCCGCAAACGATACGCGACTGGAACAGGATAATAGGAAAGTGACACTGATAAACGATGTACCCTCCGCCACACACCGTAAGGTGGCTCATAGAGTACACCTGTAGGTATGATTCGTGTCCAGCTACAGGAAGGCACACAACTCTCTGCCCGCCTCCGTGTCCCAGTTCGCTAGTGCACACATGTGCGGTGTCAGTCGACTAGAAGGTAAGCCGATTCGATTCCTGCAGGAGGATGGAATTTTCTCTGCCGGTATTTGGCCGGCAACGACACGAGAGCTAGTGACATAAGGTTTCTGTATATCAGTCCTTGTGCCAATGTCCTGGTGGAGATTCCAAACCTACGCGCACTGTCTCATGAAGCGAGGGCATGTGACTGTGTTGACGGTGAGCCTTCGCTGAATGGGGACATTAAGCTTGACGGCCACCTCGGTGCTGTTCGAGAGCTGCCTGCCTGCACCGGCTATCATCCTCTCCCTTTTTTTCATCGTCGTCCTACAACACACCTGCACTCTACAGATACACATAGGACACAATTCTCACAGGTCCGCAAAGAAATGGGTCACTGTGAGAGGAGGAAGATCACCGATTCTGACAGGCCGTTGAACCTACCCCGTGGGATATCCCAGCCAACAATGCCTTACCACATTTACCTTTATAAACCATACGTACGCTAACTGTCCTACTCATTCGGCAAGCTGTGAAGAGTGCCATGGTTCCAACAGGAGACGTGCCTCTAATCGAACTGATCAAGACTGCATTATGTCTGTTACTGAGCGCTATACAGGCCTCTGTAAGGAAACATGCTGATTTGTAAGGTCAATAAAACCAACCAAAAATATATTTATCACTTTCATTTTCTCCCTATGTTTCTGCGTAACTAGTAATATAAAGTTTATCGTTTTTAAAAATGACATCCGAAGAATGACACCCCATACTGTCCATTTTCTCAATTATGAGGTTCCGGTCGACTCTTTAGAAGATAACTAGACGTATGCGAGATTTTGAGATTTTGTATGACAAATATTCTTCTTTAAGTCTGCAATGGTTCTTGGACAATCGGCGTCAAAAAAGAAAAGGGCGGAGATCAAGGGCTACCTCGGAAGGTGAGATTAGGCGCCTGAGGGCGTTCACCACAAAACAAGCACCGCAGTCCGCGTTGTTTGTTGTTGAGGACACTTCTTGCTGAAACCACACACCAGCAACATCAGTTTGTTCAGGACTGGGCAGAAAATGTTCTGAATCATGTTGAGAGATTTCTGAGAAATCAGAGTTACCGCATGCTCGTAGATACCAAGGATTCCTTCTTTGTCCAAACAACCGTTACATGTCCTGAACGAAGGGAGCTCTCCTGAAGTTTTTTGGAACTGTTAGCACTCCAGTAGCGGATGTTTTGTTTATTCACACACCTACACAGGTGAGAACGTGCCTAATCCGTAAAGAACACCAAGCACACAGTAAGGCAATTTTTCAAGTAACTTTCTGCAGCGTTTTGCTGACACCAAAATGGCGTTCTTCCAGCATAGCGAACTTAGTGGGAGGAAATCGAAAGCATTAAAAGAATTCTCCTGGCAGAATTTTCAGAACGTCTAAGACAAGTTGCATGAATACATGCCTGGGATGTCGCAAAAATGTCAGTGTTAGGGTTGCTCTCAGAGACCGCGGTATTTGCATTCTTCTTCTTTCTATACTTCCAGTTGCACTGGAGGTGTCTACCAACAAAACAATTGATGACGACGGCCAATAGCATGATTTCAGGCGGGAGTAATGAAGTGTGCATAGGCTTTGAAAACCTCAGCTACCTTTTCTTCGAACTGACCTGGTACATAAAACCTGTGACTTCGTGGAAATACGTTGAAAATGTGATCCTTTTACAGAAAATTTTGATTCAAGAATAATTACTAACGCTATATGACTACTGTTTAGTTAAAATATTCAAGTGCAGGAGACGCTATCATTGCGTAACGGAAAAGAAACGGGGTGAAACGGATATATGAATCTACATCTGCATCTCCATATATACTACGCAAGTCACCGTACGGTGCATTGCGGTGGGTACCCTGTAGCAATACTAGCCATTTCCTTTACTATTCCGCTCGCAAATAGAGCGAGGGAAAAACGATTGTCTGTGTGTCGCAGTACAGGCCCTAATTTCTCTTATCTTCGTGGCCGTTATGCGAAATGTACATTGGCGGCGGTAGAATCGTCCTGCAGTTAGCTTCAGATGCCGGTTCTCTACATTTTCTGAGTAGTGTTGCTTGAAAAGGACGTCGTCTCCTCTCCAGGGATACTCATCTGAGTTCCCGAAGCAGCTTCCTAATACTTGCGAGTGGTTCAGACCTACCGGTAACAAATCTGGGAGCCCACCTCTGAATTTTTTGCGATGTCTTCCGTTAATCCAACCTGGTGCGCACTGGAATGACTCTAAAATCACGATTACACATAGTGCCGGACTAGAGCGTACAGAATTGTAGATGGGGGCACCCTTACGGGCACTTCACGTGCCACACGGGAAGCCAAACATCTGTCCACAAAGAACATGGAATATAACAGTCTCGTCCAACATAATCTTTAGCAGCATCAAGTGTCTAACTCTCGGCACCGCTAACTAATCTCGTACGGTGTAAAAACACGCAAAAATTTCAAAATTTTGTGCTGATGACAGTCGTTTTCGTTTTGTCTAATAATTCCGCTGAAGGCAGAATTCATTATAAACTTCATGCTTAAATCAAGTAAAGTCTCAGGTATAAAATTCTACTGGCCTTATAACTAACTTTGGAAGAAAAATTAGTCAAACATACGTTAGTGCAATTCTCGATTATTAACAAGTCATCAATGACCAATGGTAGCCGGCCTTAGTAGCCGAGCGGTTCTAGGCGCTTCAGTCTGGAACAGCGCGACCGCTACGGTTGCAGGTTCGAATCCTGCCTCGGGCATGGATGTGTGTGATGTCCTTAGGTTAGTTAGGTTTAAGTAGTTCGAAGTTCTAGGGGGCTGATGATCTCAGATGTTAAGTCCCATAGTGCTCAGAGCCATTTGAAACATTGGCGGAAAACAATTAGTGCACCCCTTTCCAGGTTTCTAGTGCACTCAAAATTTATTATTTCAACAGTGCATATGGAATACACGAAATTATTACATTTACTAATCAATAACGCAAGCGTTTCTGAGGTAGCACGTATCAACCCATGCTGAAACACCCCGTCAGTGGGTGGTGTAGTGTCCTCGGGCGGCAACACAGGTCCTGTTCCTGGCAGTCAGTCGATGGTGCAGATGGCGAACGCTGTCTTGGGATACGTTACTCCACGCCTGCTCGATCTTTTGCCTTAGTTCTGTAAGAGTTCTCGGTTGATGAGTCGCACGAGACACTTCTCGTCCCAACACATCTCACACGTGGTCGATTGTAGACACGTTCAGAGATTGTGCTGGCACTTCTTGCAGAGAACGCTGCGTTTCACGGCAGTGTGTGGGCGACCATTATCCTGTTGGAACAACACATCACCTTGCTGTTGCCTGAAGTCTCTTTCTGGTTATGCATACGCAATACTTTGCATCTGCTTGTGTTGGGGATCAGTTGCCACTGCCTGCGCCAAGCGCCAGCGCTCTTCAGGTCCTCCATACTGCTACAGTTTTCTAGCAACGCGATTTCTCCTTATAAAACAGTGCCGTCCTCGAAGACCTCGTCGAAATCCAGAACTTATCTACTAGGTCATTTACACACAGTACGTTAGGAGTACAAGTGCAACTATTTTTGATGATGACTTACGACAGTATAATGAACAAAATTATATCAGTATTTGCTTCATTTGCAGGCTAGTAACCGTAACTATTAGGGATAGTATGTTTTTAGATTGGTTAGTATCTCCAAGTACCTGTGGCAACAGCAAGCCATAATATTAATTTTGCTCTGGACAGGAGTTCAGGTGTTGAGATTTGGATGTGTGGACGCGAAACAGTTAGTCTATACTGAAAGCCGTAGTCCACTCAGTGGTGCAGCAACAACCGTCCCGAAAATATCAGGTAGTGAATTATGCGACGTGTCTGCGAGAAGACTGTTAGACAGAGAGGAAAAATAACTAACACACTCAAATGGATATATATGTCAAGGTGCCAACGATCACAGTATCTGCACTTATATCCCGAAACCCTGTATATCGTGAGAAGTAACGGACCTATAACATTCGCTTGGGGCATGCGCAAAGTTACTTTTACATCTGAAGACTTCTCTCTGTTGAAAATGACACACTGTCTTTAGTTAACTTTTTATTGATATCTTCGTATGGCTCAAATACAGTTTATAAATACAGGTATATAACATTAGTATATGTTTATAACAAGAATACGAAAATATAAAACTAACTAGGTGTCACAGTCTAAGTTCATAATCGATATAAGTGCTGTATAATCAGCTTTCATGCGATCGCTCCAAGTCCCCTGACAGGGACGCAAGGGACATTCAGCTTTAATGTGCTTCATTGTCTGGTTCGGAGCCGCAGAGTCACAAACCGCAGACTCTGTAACACCCCGTCGATGCCCAGTGCGAGATCTGTTCAGTTTGACCTGTAGTTTCCTGTAGATTTCTGTGCAAGCAGTGTCGCAGTTATATTTTCGCAACGGCTCACGATCTTCAGGATTTTCAATAACTTGACAGCTCTTATCCCATAGGTCTCTCACCCCGGTGTTACTGCCATCTGCCGAAGAACTGTATCTCTCATCAACACCATGATAAACAATAGATATTTCCGTGGTTTTTTTTTTTCGAGAGAGATAATGTTAGCAAGGAGAGGAATTTAAGAAATTTTATACAAAAGGGCTCCGTCTTAGTCCCTCTGTTATTCAATCAACATATCTCCGATCTCCGCAATACCAAGTCAACAAAATTCTGTTCCACGGATGATATCGCTTTTGCTTGTAGAACCAAGTTTGGCTAACTACACTGAAAAGCCAAAGAAACTGGTGCAATTGCCTAATATCCTGTACGGCCCCCGCGAGCAGGCAGAAGTGTCGCAACACGACGTGGCATGGACTCGACTAATGTCTGAAGTAGTGCTGGAGGGAACCGACATCATGAATCCTGCAGGGCTGACCATAAATCCGTAAGAGTACGAAGGGGTGGATATCTCTTCTGAACGGCACGTTGCAGGACATCCCAGACATGCTCAATAATGTTCATGTGTGGGGAGTTTAGTGGCCAGCGAAAGTGTTTAAACTCAGAAGAGTGTTCCTGGAGTCACTCTGTAACAATTCTGGACGCGTGATGTGTCGCATTTTCCTGCTGAAATTGCCCGAGTCCGTCGGAATGCACAATGGACATGGCTGGATGCTGATGATCAGGCAGAATGCTTAGGTACTTGTCACCTGTCAGAGTCGCATCTAGAAGTATCAGGGTCGCCCCATCACTCCAACTGCACACGCCCCAAACCATTACAGATATTCCACCAGCTTGAACAGACCCCTACCGACATGAAGGGTCCATAGGTCCGTGAGGTTGTGTCCATACCCGCTCGATACAATTTGAAACGAGACTTGTCCGACCAGGCAACATGTTTCCAACTATCAACAGTACGAAGTCGGTGTTGACGGGCCCAGGCGAGGGGTAAAGCTTTGTGTCGTGCAGTCATCAAGGGGACACGAGCGGGCTTTCGGCTCCGAAAGCTCATATCGATGATGTTTCATTGAATGGTTCGCACGCTGACACTTGTTGATGGTCTGGCAATTTGCGTAAGGGTTGCACTTCTGTCACGTTGAACGATTGTGTGCAGTCGTTGTTGGTCCCGTTCTTGCAGGGTCTTTTTCCGCCCGCAGCGTTGTCGGAGATTTGACGTTTTACCGCATTCGTGATATTCACGGTACATTCGTGAAATGGTCGTACGGGAAATTCACCACTCCATCGCTTCTTCGTAGATGCTGTAAGTAGGCTGTTTAGGTTCTTATATTGGTAACGCCACCGCCACGTAGCGCTCTCTGTATGAAAATCACAGGCTGTGCTGTGTGTAGTCTGTGGCTAGTTTGCATTGTTGTCTGCCATTGTAGTGTTGGGCAGCGGCAGCTGGATGTGAACAGCGCGTAGCGCTGCGCAGTTGGAGGTGAGCCGCCAGCAGTGGTGGATGTGGGGAGAGAGATGGCGGAGTTTTGAAATTTGTAAAAATGGATGTCATGAGCTGCTGTATATATTATGACTTTTGATGACTATTAAGGTAAATACATTGTTTGTTCTCTATTAAAATCTTTCATTTGCTAACTATGCCTACTAGTAGTTAGTGCCTTCCGTAGTTTGAATCTGTTATTTAGCTGGCAGTAGTGGCGCTCGCTGTATTGCTGTAGCTTGAGTAACGAAGATTTTTCTGAGGTAAGTGATTTGTGAAAGGTATAGGTTAATGTTAGTCAGGGCCATTCTTTTGTAGGGATTTTTGAAAGTCAGATTGCGTTGCGCTAAAAATATTGTATGTCACTTTAAGCACAGTGTTGTATAAATTGTTCATAAGGGGACGTTTCATAATGCTATGTCCCATCGCTCGTGCGCCGACTATAACACCACGTTCGAACTCACTTAAATCTTGATAACCTGCCACTGTAGCAGCAATAACCGATCTAACAACTGCGCGAGACACTTGTCGTCTTATATAGGCGTTGCCGACCGCAGCGCCGTATTCTTCCTGTTTACATATCTCTGTATTTGAATACATATTCCTATACCAGTTTCTTTGGCGCTTCAGTGTACAATCTGGTACTGAAAGACTGTGCAACAGCTTAGCGACTCAGAACTTGCGTTAAATGAATAATTTATAATGTGAGTATTTAATGAACGGATTTGATCCTCTACGATTGCGAGGTGCCGGGGCTAGCAGTGTATTTAACACTAAATTCTTCGAGAATCTTCATATATAAATGATGCTCTAAGCCCCCCATATTCTAACTCCGACTTTTGCTGTTGCACATGGATTGAAACGAAACGCGAACTGACTGTAATAGACCCTGCAAGTGGAGTAGAAAAGAGTTTGACACCTGCAATAATTTAATTTGATAGACATTAATTAAATAAAGGAAAGTTTCAGTAACGTAGTGAGAAATGAAAGGGTTGCTCTACCGATTAACAGAATGAAAGTTCTGTCCAAAATAACAATATGATTTATTACGACTAAACTCAAAATAATAAACAAAACACATGAAACATTTACAATACATCAAATTGGCTCAATTGGATACTCAAATAAATGCTGTGAAGGTGAAGTTGTCCCTAAACTAGATTGTGAGGTTTAAGACGAAGTGGTATGTGGAGCCAATTCCTTGCCACTCAAATCTTAAGAGAGATACACAGCTAACGCAACATTAATTGCTGCTACTCAAGACAGAACAAAGTTAGAAAAAGACGAACAGGCGCGCTCTGCTGAGCTCTGATTATCACCTAGGAAAATCCCTATCTGCCATAGCTGCGGACATACATTACCAAACTGTCTTCTTAACTGCCAGAACACGATCTGGCGTACCGGAGGCGATGGCTGATTGCTTCGATGTCCTCGACCGAAAAGCGGGAGCCGACTACCTAGAGCACCCGTACAGGCCGAACACACAACATTCCCGCCCCCACGACAGTGGCCGTGGTTAAACGATCCAATCAGCAACTCGAAAACCGGCGGAAAATTCCCCTCTATTGCCGGAGCACTACCATTCCACCAATGGAGATTCTTGGGGGCCAATTTCTGCGCTGATTTTGCTACGTCACGGAGCTATGCCCTGAGCAAGCCAATCACAGTTACTATTTTGCAGAAAGCGCGGGAATTTTCCTGCCACAACTGCCTGGGTACACAAGTCATTCCCACGCCTCGCTGGTAGCCCGCCAGAAAGTGTTTTCGCTAAGTTTCTGCGAAGTAACGGAACCTCTAGCCCAGCCGCTACTTCAGACCCCTCCGGGCGTGTCTTTTGACAATGTCGGCGTCTGCAAGGCATTCACTCGACTCCCTCACACCCGTCAGCTTACCCTTTCAAGATCAGCAGAGCCCGCCTGTCACCGGACCACCCGGGTGACGAGAGACGCTGCGTGGGAAGTCTGCGTGTGAAGGAATAGCTACTTTTCAATGCATGCAATTAGAGAGGAAAATCGTAAGATAGAAATATGAGAGGGGGCTCATGCCACCTCTCACGATAAACAAACGTTGCTCCTTCTGCCAGCGCACCGTCTCTGACGAAGCGAATGGTAACCAAACTTCCGGACCTCCTGCTTTCGGTGAGACCGCCGCCACGCTCAGCCTACCACGGCTGCTGCCAGAGCGATCCATTCCAATCAGCGAGTGTCGTCGCCACGGCCAGTAGAACGCCTGCAGCCGTGCAGTGGGAGGGGAGGGCGCAGCGCCCCCTACCGACGGCTCGACTCGACGACTGCCGATCCCCGCAGACACGCACCACATCACATCACAGACGCAGGGAGTCGCTGACCCTCCGGGCGGCGTGCCCCGCTCCGGGCGTCGCTTTCCCCGCCGGCTCAGGCGCCCGGCCCGCTCACCAGTGGCGTCTGCACGCCGCTGACAATTCATTTCGCGGCCGGCGGAGCGTCATAAGCCGGCGGCGTCAGCCACTGAGTCAGCGGCCCACGCGGCGCACCCCCTCCCTCCCTACGTCGCCCACACAGCGAGTGGCCGCGTGGCAGCCCGCCCTTCCTTGCCGGACGGGGCGTGTGGCTGACGCGTCGCTTCGTCCGCGCTCGAGCGCCACTTTCTGTCAGGTAACCCTCTGCCGTGTTTCTCTTCCGAAGAAAATGAGGCACTTAGTACTCACGGTAATCGAGTCACAGTAAGAAACTGTTGAGAAAAATAGACGTTAACGTTTTGGTGAATAATTGATTACAGAAAAAAGTTAACAACGTTTTAAAATATTTGCATGTTAGAAGATAATTTGTATAACGTATCCTCATATTGGAGAACGGTACATTTAAATGCTATTACTTACTATCTCGAACAGGAAAGTGAAATTTTAGACTTGATTTCTTTTTACATTGGATGTATTGTATTTTTGTATTCCTCTTTATTCTAGTCTTCGGGTTTTATTAGGGAAACACAAAACTTAACGACACAATGCGCTGCATTACTGGTTCCATCAAATCGACCCCACGCCACTGGTTACCTGTACTGAGTCACACAAGTCAGAAACAAGCTCTACTAGGGGAGGCCAAGAAAATCTCTACATCACCCTCTCTACCACTGCACCAGGAATTCTGTCATCCGCCACAGCAACGATTGCGATCAAGAAGACCAGCAAGTCTTGCTGTAGGACAACTCATCGCGGATGGTTTCGATCTAAATAAAAGCAGGAAGCATGAATGGTCAACAAAAACATTGGGAACAAGAGCCCATCACCTTGATCCCACAAAGAAGCCAAAAGGTTCTGACCTACTGAGGAACCTTTGATTCCGCCTCAACAGGTTAAGGACTGGACGTGGTTGTTGTAGGTGCTTCAGGTACAAATGGGGCTGGATCAGTTCACCAATGTGTGAATGTAATCAAGAGGAGCAGACAATTGAACATTTAGTCCAACGCTGTCCACTTCATTCATATCCCGGAATTCCCGATGACTTGTTCACTCTCACACCCAGCTTAATTAACTGGTTGAAAAACACGGACTTTAAGGTTTAATCTTATCTAATATCATATGTATATTGTATAAAGTCATTTTCCTTATATCAACTGTATATTGTATAAAATCACCATACGATTAAATAAATAAATTAATTAAGGAAACGGTATACTAAGGTGACAAAAGTCATGAGATACCTCATAATATCGTGTCGGACCTCCTTTTTCCTGGCATCTTGCAGCAACTCGACGTGGCATGGACTCGACAAGTCTTTGGAAGTCCCCTGCAGAGATATTCAACCATGCTGCCTCTATGGCAGTCCATAATTACAAAAGTAATAATAATAAATGTCGTGTGACTAGGGCCTCCCGTCGGGTAGACGGTTCGCCGGGTGCAAGTCTTTCGATTTGACGTCACTGCGGCGGGCTTGCGTGTCGATGGGGATGAAATGATTATGGTTAGGACAACACAACACCCAGTCCTTGAGCGGAGAAAATCCCGCCCGGACCCAGCCGGGAATCGAACCCGGGCACTTAGGATTTACATTCTGTCGCGCTGACCTTTTCTTCTTCTTCTGGGCGATTCAAGTTTATCGTTGATTCCTTTACTCAGTTTTTTTGTTTGTTTTAATTACAGAGAGTGAGCAACCCTCTGACCGAACACGCTGAGCTACCATGCCGGCAACCACTTAGCTACCGGGGGCGGACGCAAAAGTAATGACGGTACAGGATTTTGTTCACAAACTGACCTCTCGATTATGTCGATGGGATTCATGTCGGGCAATTTGGGTGGCCAAATCATTCGCTCGAATTTTCCAGAATGTTCTTCAAAACAGTAGTGAGCGCTTGTGGCTCGACGACGTGACGCAGTGTCATCCACAAGAATAAAATCGTTGTTTTGGTTCGTGAAACCTACGAATGGCTGCAAATGGTCTCCACGTAGCCGAACATAACCATTTCCAGCCAGTGCTTAGTTCAGCTGCACCAGAAGGCCCAGTACACTCCAGGTACACACAGCCCACACCATTATGGAGACACCACCAACTTGCACAGTGCATTGTTGAGAACTTGGGCGCCGGCCGCAGTGGCCGAGCGGTTCTAGGCGGTTCACTCTGAAACCATGCGACCTCTACCGTTGCAGGTTCGATTCCTGCCTCCGGCATGGATGCGTGTGATGACCTTGGCTCTGTGTGATGTCCTTAGGTTAGTTAGGTTTAAGTAGTTCTAAGTTCTAGGGGACTGATGACCTCAGATGTTAGGTCCCATAGTGCTCAGAGACATTTGAACCATTTGATAACTTGGGCCCATAGCTTCGTGGGGTCTGCGCCACAGTCGAACTGTACCGTCAGCTCTTACACGGGAAACTCCCCTCCCACCCCCCTCACATCTGGTAATAACATGACTCAGTCGATAGTCCGCCAAAAACTGAACGCAGATCAAGCACGAAACCAGGACAAGCAAAATCGGAGCAATGAACGGTCCAAGCTTAAGATGTGGAACATCGAGTGACATGGAATAACCCTGGCGTCGTAGTTATCTGGTCATGTTGTTGGACTGTAAAGGGGGAGATCCGGGTTCGAATCTCCCTCGTGCCCTATTCTTTTTCTTTTCCACAAAATTATGAACTGCCGCTATGCTCACTCACATGGATGTTATCCTTCTGTAGTCTTGGCAGTTGTAGTACTACACGCTGGTTATAGAATATGTCATGTGGTAAGAATATACTACCGTCGCAAGCAAATGTGATGAATAATGAGAGCAGGCGAAATACCACATAGACGTCCCACAGAAATGAAAACAACAAATAATCGGGTGTGAACTATGTTACAACAAAGGAATCAAGATTCAAAACATGCAAAACGAAATCCAAGGGTCATAACATGTGGTACTTGTGAAGAACAAATAGGAGATCCTTTCCTCACACCTCGCTGTTGCTCAAGGACGTTCCACCACGACACAATTTTGAATACAGCAGATAGACACGCCAAAGACCGGGCGGACAGTTCACAGTTTTATGACAAAAACAAATTGGGACACGAACGAGAGTTTTTTCTATTTTGCTTCGTTTTTCACATTTCAGTAGACCTTCTTCCTGTTTTCATGCTTGATCTGTGTTCAGTTTTTGACGGGCTGTCCGTTGGTCCGTCTTACCAATAAGTCTGGGGGGGGTGCGATGGGGGGGAGGGGGGGGTTCCTTATTAGCAAGTGAAATCGGGACTCATCTGACGAGTCTACGGCTTTCCAGTCGTCTAGGGTCCAACCGATATGGTCACGAGTCCAGGTCTGGCGCTTCAGGCGATTTCTTGCTGTTAGCAAAGGCAATCGCGTCGGTCGTCTGCTGCCATAGCCCGTGAACGTCGCATTCCGCCGCGCTATCCTAACAGATACATTTTTCGTACGTCAGACGTTGATTTGTGTGGTTGTTTCGCGCAGTGTTGCTTGTCTGTTAGCACTGACAACTGTATGCAAACGTCACTGCACTCATTCGTTACGTGCAGGCCGTCGGAAAGGTAATGCCTCAAATTTGGTATTTTCGGCACGCACTTCCCACTGTGGATCTCGAAATACTGACTTACCAAACGATTTCTGAAACGTAATGTCCCATACCCGTAGCTCCAACTACCATTCCGCGTTCAAAGTTTATTAATTATAAGGCTCGTTATTTGGTCTTTAGTGTATCAAGATTCGGCGCCATACCCCATTGCACAACATTCTTCTGTCTTACGTAAGTGAAGAATATCATCACAGGAATTATCTACCAGCTGCTGTAATGGAAGCCATCAAACCTATATTCAAGGATCTTGCAAATGAAAACTTACTGAATAAATGTCTTCATGGCGGTACCCGAAACCCAGATGAAAGTTTTAACCATTGCGTATGGGAAAGATTGCCAAAAACCATTTTTGTGGGAATAAATGCACTTGCTATTGGTGTTTATGATGCAGTTTCATGTTTTAATGATGGTGTGCAAAGCAGGAAATACGTTTTAGAGAAAATGGTAATTAAGACCGGAGTGAACTGCATCAAAACTTTGTCTGCAATAGACAGAGAGCGTGTAGTGAAAGCAGATAAATCATTTTTGGAGGTGATAAAATCAAGGAGAGCGCATCATAGGAATGTGAAAAGGAAGAAAACTGATTTAGAAAATGAAGAAGAACCTGCTTATGGTGCTGGACAGTTCTAAAAGAATGTCAAATACAAGCAGAAACTTTAACAGCCATTTTCCGCAAAACACAAATTTCTGTACTTAGGTACATGCAACATAAAAAAAAATATCCTATTAATTTCAGACTTGGTATACTTATTAAACACAAACTCCTTAATGCAAAACTCTGGAATTTTCCAAAACTACTAAAAACCATGGTAAAATGGAGATAATTAAATATAACATTTGAGTTTTTTTCTGAACATGGAGTTTAAAGTGTAACAGCTCATTCATTTTTTCATAAATTAAATAAGTTCTAGAGTATCATACACCTGTATGTGTGGTTTGTATGCAGTGCAAAATTCTCGGAAGAATCTCTCTTATTTAAGAAGAAAAGTGCACCTATAGCAACAAATGCAGCCAATACGAAATGAAAAAAATGATAAATTTCACATGTAAAAAAAATTAATTTTAATATGTTTTTGAACTTCCACTGCTATGAGTGTGAATGCTGAATCCTTCCTGGTCATCCTGACAAAGTTTTATGAATTTATTTGTAAAAGTAGAGACAGCTGAAATTAAAATGTCCTGTGGTGCCTCTCATGTTCCTAGTCGGCCCGTTTGGCGTCCTACCCCCCTTAATGATTGCCACCCCAAATCTCACATAATGTCCGTGGCGCTCTCTCCCGTACATCGCAGCAGTAAAAAGCAGCTGCCCTTCTTTGAACTTTTTCGACGTCCTCCAACGACCCTACCTGATGCGGATCCCACACAGCACAGAAATACTCCAGAAAAGGACGGACAAGCGTAGTGTAGGCAATCTCTTTAGCAGAACCGTTGCATTTTCTAAGTGTTCCTCCAAAAACTGCAGTCTTTGGTTTCCTTTCCCCACAACGTTACCTATGTGATCGTTCAGTTTAAGTTATGCGTAACTGCACTCTCTTAGTTGGATTGTAAGTCTTTAGTTTTATGTGATTTATCGTGTAACCGAAATTTAGCGGATTCCTTTTGCTACTCCCGTGAATGACTTCGCACTTTTCATTATCTGCTGTCAACTGCCACTTCTCACACCATACAAGCACCTCATTAAAATCCTTTTGCAGTTTGTTTTCATCACGTGGTGAGTTTATAAGACGGTAATTGACGGCACCATCTGCAAACAATTCAAGAGGGCTACTCACATTGTCTGTTAAATCGTTTATGTAGATCAGGAACAACAGAAGGCCTATAACACTTTCTTGGGGAACGAAAGGTATAACTTCTGTTTTACTCAATGAATTTCCATCAATTATTACGCACTGTGATCTTTCCTAGACGCAATCACGAATCCAGTCTCACAACTCAGACGCTACTCTATAGGTTGGCAATTGGATTAGAAGTCGCTTGTGAGATAGGTTGTCAAAAGACTTCTCGAAATATAAAAATACAGAATCTGTTTTACATTCCCTGTCAACAGAACTCACTACTTCGTTACAATACGGAGCTAGTTGTGTTTCACAAGAACGATATTTACTGAATCCGTGTTGTCTGTTTGTCAATAAACCGTTTTCTTCAAGATAACTCGTAATTTTTTTTACCACAGTGTATGTTTCAGAACCCTACTACAAATCGACGTTAGTAATATGGGTCTACGGGTTACTCCTATTTCCTTTCTTTGGTACTGGTGTGACGTGTGCAGCTTTCTAGTCTTTAGGTACGGATCGTTCGACGAATGGTCGATTGTATATGATTGCTGAGTATGGAGATACTGCATCGGCATATTCCGAGAGGAACCACACTGGCATATAATCCGGACCGGAGTCCTTGACTTAATTAAGTGAACAAATTTCCTTCACTTTCACATCTATGGTCATAGATTTTTATGTCATCAGACTACCGGTTTCGGTCTATAATGACCATCTTCAAGTCTGTTTTATAAAAACATTTCCTAGTATACTGGAGCCATAGTAGCATCGTCAAATGCTAAACACATTTGACGATGCCACTATGACTCGAGTATATTAGGACATGTTTTTATGAAACGGATCTGAAGGTGGTAAACATATTTGACGACGCAACTATGGCTCCAGAATATTAGGACATGTTTTTATAAAACAAATTTGAAGATGGTCATTATAGACCGAAACCGGTAGTCCGATGACATAAAAATTTGTGACCATAGACGTGAAGCAAAGGAAATTTATTCTATTTTCGGGTCACTGTTCAATTCGTGACCAAGTCGCAACTTGTTTATTAAGTGATTTATGGCTGCGTTTTGCTGCACCGCCGATATCTACTTATAAGTTACTCGTGTAACCTACTACCGAGGTTCGAGGCAAACGCCATACATGTGTGGTATCCAGAGCGGCAGGCGTTCGTGCTGCTGCACGAGAGATCGCTGTCGGCGAGACGGACGCGCCAGAGGCGAGGTGTGAGGGCGTAGCCGCGGCCAATCATGCATCCTTACCATGCAGCACTCGTCCGCTGCGTGGGGCGAGCTCCATATGAGCACTCGTCCACACTAGCGTTTCCGTCCGCGTACACTCCTGGGACGGCGGCCGTGAATTATTCATCGCGGCTGAAAATTATTCGAAGACGGAGTGAATAGGGAAATAATTAATGGGCTCGCTGTACAGGAATCTCGAAGACCTCCGGATGCCTACTGCATTTGCCCACGCGCTGAAAATTAATACAGGGAAGTAGTAACGACGGCGTTGCATGGTAAGTGGCTATTTAAATCTTGGCCTGGCTAATGTAAACATATTACGTCGGGACGTCAAGCGTCGACATGTTACACGTAATGATTTCAGGAGTAACGTGTTTGACCTCACAATGCAAAAGAGGTCACAGTCGCTGAAATAGTTGACCGGAACTTTTTCGGCGATAGGTACTGTCGTCGTAGTACTGTCATATGCACAGTATCGGTATGTCTCTTCATTTGTTGTTTGTTCAGTGAAATAGAAGTTGCGCTTTTACGTGAAAGCCTTCCACTAATGGTTACTTAAACTTGTAAACTCACACGTAACTTCGACAGGTTTTTATGTCCTGAAACGTTACTTACAGTGAGACAATTATTGAACTGGCTGAAATAAAATCGTCATAACTTCTGAGCGGTTTACGTTAGGACGTTCAAACCGCACGATTGGCCGCGAGGCATGATGGTAATTAGTATGCACATGGATGGTTTGGTTTAGCGTCGAAGCCCACTTTCATTTGGATGCATCCGTCAATAAGCAAAATTGGCGCATTTGGGGGGCTGAGAATTCCAATTTCGGATAGAGAAGTCTCTTCACCCTCAACAGGTGACTGTGTGGTGTGCAGTGTCCAGTCACAGAATAGTCGGTGCGGTAATCTTTGATGGCACGGTGACTACCGAACGGTACGTGGAGGTTTTGGAAGATGATTTCATCCCCATTATCCAAAGTGACCCCGAGGTCGACAAGATGTGGTTCATGCAAGACGGAGATCGACCCCATCGAAGCAGGAGAGTGTCTGATGTCCTGGAGGAGCAGTTTGGGGACCGCATTCTGGCTCTGGGGTAGCCAGGGGTCACTGGCATGGGCCTCGATTGGCCGCCATATTCTCCGGATGTAAACACATCCGCTCCTTTTTTGTGGGGCTATGTTAAGGACAAAATGTACAGCAATAATCCTTAAACCATTGCTGAGCTGAAAACAACCATTCAGGAGGTCATCGACAATGTGGATGTTCCAATCCTTCAGCGGGTCATGCAGAATTTCGCTAATCGTCTGCGCCACATGATTGCCAATGATGGCAGGCATACCGAATATGTCGTAAGCCAAATCCGAATATCTGTAGTGACGTTTAGGTGTTGACTTAAGTATGTGCATGGCATAGTTGATAACTAATGTACGTTTTTTTCATATAGTTCAATAATTATCACCTTGTATATCTGAATAAAAGCAATCGAACTAACTTTGTAAGTTTCGTAAAGCGCAACGGAATAACTAAATTCACTACTACAGACCTTTACAGCAACTAACTAAACGTGAGCATGAATTATTGCATCTTATAGATGCGATCCGTGCTATGTAAAAATGTCTTCCTCTGTGTCCTTTGACACCTGGTAGATGGAAACACATGAACTACTGTGACACCTGAAATCATCTGGATGTGTCTGTCTTTGCTGGCTAGTGTGTCGACGTTAACACTCTAAGAAACTTACCTGTGAAGCTCAGAACCTTATTTAAGAAAACTCTCATCACTGTTGAAGGCAGTCATTCCCTCACAACTTTAAATGCAATTAAAGTGAATGTAGCAGATTCGAGACCATATTATTATGTGAACACATACTGAGGTACGGAGCAAATGGAAGGTTCACTTAAACGCGGACAAAGCGAAATAAAAATAAGATCGTAAAATATGGAATTATGTTCACGTTTAATGTTGTGTTAGAATACAAGATAACATATTTCGTATACAAATACATTTCAGCGGACCATGTTTCTTTTTAATTTACCATCCATATACCATGCACGAAAGAAAGTCACTACGTCTTAACGTTAAGGCCAGAAATATTATTTGCTGAATAGAAGAGCAGTCCCACATTTTGTGTCAAGTTGAATGGACGAACGAAGACCTTATATATCCGGCGTTAATGGGATGTTGCATTTAAATTTCATAATTAACTGGAATCTCAATAAGTGTAATTGGGAATTACACTGGTGTCAAAAATTAAAGCCAAAAACGGAAATTTTGCAAGACTGCTTTTATTTTGCCACAAAACAGTATAAACAGGTGATAGTAAAGTAGAAACAATGCAAAGAATACAGAATGTAAACAACTGCAACTTGCATAACGGCAGACAGAACAGTTCTTAGTTTTTTTCCAACTTAACGGGTTTGCGCACACATTCTGACAACTGTTTAAAGTGCTCAGTATGGGGTGCGACCACCTCTGGCAGCAATACAGGCCTGACAATGACGGGGCATGCTGTGAATGATGTCACCAATCTCAAGTTGAGGCAATGACGCCTATAGTTCCTACAGAGCTGCTCACAAGTCTTCGAGAGTGGTTGCTGGATGATGACGTAATAGAACCCGTCTCCCTAGACCTAGAGCATCCCAGACATGCTCTGTGGGATTCAAACCGGGAGAGCGAGGAGGCCACGCCATGTGTGCGATATCTTCCGTTTCCAAAAAAAACATCAACCACCCATACTCTAACGACCATTCGACCATTACCATCCATCAGTACGAAGTCTGGGCCCCGTACCACCTCGCAACAACGGCACTTGAAATACCGAGACCTCCTCACGGTACCGTGCAGCAGTTAAATCTTACTGATTCACCCGTACAATTTCATGAAGAGGTGTTCTCTTTGTCTACGTAATCCCTGACCCCACCATTAGGTATCTTCCTCGAATTCTACATAATGTCTTCCCTGTTCTGAAAGCTGGTTCCTTCCGACTTTTTCAGTTTAGGTAAAATCCAGAAGTCACTCGGTGTTAGGCTAAGAGAATAGGGAGGTTGTAAAAGCACAGTCATTTTGTGTTTGGCAAAAAATTCTGAATTAATTGAGAATGATGTGCAGGTGCGTTATCTCGGTCAAGGTGCCACCTGTTCGCTGCTCACAATTCCTGCTGTTTGCATCTTACTGCGTCACGAAGGTGACGCAGAACCTCTTGGTAGTACTCCTTATTAGCATTAATACCTTCTTGTTCACACTCGTGACCGACCACTTCACTGGAGTCACAAAATTTATGCCTCCATTGTGATGATCGGAACTTTGGCTCTGTATCGTACCCATAAACCCAGACCTCATCACCAGTGATGACTGTGTTAAGAAAGTTGGGATTACTGTTCACAGTATCCAGCCTGCCCTGTGCAATCTCCGAATTAAGTTGCTTCTGCTCGGTTGTTAGCAAGCTGGCATAAATTTAGCTGAGATTCTTCTGAGGTCCAAACGTTCCGTTAAAATGGAGTTAATGGATTCAATACCAATTTTAAGCTCGTCTGCAAGTTCTCTGATAGTGATTTGTTTGTCCTGCATCACCAGGGTCCTTACGTGATCGATGACAACCTCATTCGCGAATGCTGAGAGTGTACTTGAACGTACTTCACTTTTTACTGGTGAGTGGCCATCTTTGAGGCTGTTGTACCACTCCTTTATCTGTGTAGTACCCATTGCTTCGTCTCCAAACATTTGTCGAATCTTGCGGATTGTTTCAACTTGAGAATCGCCAAGCTTGAAACAAAATTTGATGCAACATCGTTGTTCAGTTTTTTCTGCCATCTTGCCCACAACCGGAAGCGACTACTTGCTTCTGAAGTCGTGCAAAAAATCAGGCATGCGCAGTACGTATTCTTACAAACATAGCGAGTGAGAGCACCCCGATACCGTTGCTGGTTTCAACAATAAAAAAAGGGTTCGATACTTTTGAACAGCCCTCGTATGTCCTTGCGGACTAGAGGAAGTTTTTATACCACATAATCTGAAATTATATGAGATACTAGTATTGCAGATATCCTGTTAATTCCTCGCCCTCTGTCTGCGTTTACTGTGATAGCTCTAAAGGAGCCATAAAATGCACGGTCAATTCCAGCGAGAACAGGCATTTGACAACGCAGAGCAAGATTTGGTTAATACGCGTTGAAAGAACGTAGAAACGTTGCAGGCATTTCATCAATTTGAACAAAACCACTTTAAAAGCCCATACGAAAAAAGCTGGTGACCAGATCCAATTGGCATTTAAAATGCGTTGCTAAGCAACAATAAAAATAAAGAAAACAAAATTTTATTATTATCAAAGCCATCTTGATCTCAGGCTGGGACATTTTCACCTTCCCTCAAATACCTATTAGTTTAGCTGCGACGTCTTCGCAGGCATTCTGCATATCCTTGGGCGTTGTTCGTGCAACTGCCCGTTAAAACTTCCTTATAAATGCTAATGACTTTCAAAATTAATAAGCCGCCATTGGCATTACGGCTTTTAGTTGATAGTTTTATGGGCACATAAACATCGTGTCCGGCTCCACTTACGCGTAATAGCGGAAGCACCAGAGACTATTGGCAGCGCGCCAAACATGAAATAACATTAAAAATTAATATTCATAAACGCAGATTTTCTAGGTCGTTTTCTGTTCCGTATGGGTGGTCATTCTCCTAGGTATTCTCGCAGAGGACTCAAAATACGATGGAGATGGTGCCGTTGCTACGATACAGGATTTGTATTCTGAAATACCGTGTTTCAAAACCGCATAAATCCCCTCCATTTTATCTAAATACCCTAAGGCGAATGTCAAGATTATTTCATCCTCATAAACGAATCAAGAACGTCGACAGCAATGAATCGACAACGGTGGGAGTGGAGGACATTCACACACTGTGAAAGGTAACTGTTATGTACAATTTCAGCTTAAGGCAGCTTTATTTCTTACTTGTTTAAAGCCGTTTTCCTGGAAGCGCCATTTAATTACGCGTCTGAGGATATAATCTGATGACAGCAGCTACCCTTCACAACATAACGTCCGACGCACACACCTATCAGGTATCACTTTAAACGATAAATTAGAGGAATGATTGTTCAGCCCATAAAATGAATTATAAAATGTACAGTTAAGAAGTTTTAGTGTAAATGGAATCTTCCTTACAGGAATCATCTGTGCGATACACATATGGGCGCTGCTTGTACCAATTACAACGTCTATGGGCATTCCTGAAGAACGCATATCGAATAATTTTCCCGAGTATGTATAAGAGCTGTCAGCCGAATGATTAATAAGAGAAGACCTGGATTCAGTGCTGAAGGTGCTGCTGGTGCTTATGCTGCCGGTTTTCCTGTTCGACGACTCACGTTTTACTACTGGATTTTTTCCCCTTTATTTTTATTTCAACACCTTACAGAAGGTTGAAACGTCCCCTTAGAAAAACAATAAATGACTGTGCTTAAACTGACACACAATATTTTTAGCGCAACGCAATCTGACTTTCAATAATCCCTACAAAAGAATGGCCCTGACTAACAATAACCTATACCTTTGATGAATCACTTACCTCACAAAAATCTTCGTTACTCGAAGTACTGAAATACAGCGAGCGCCAATACTGCCAGCTAAATAAAAGATTCTAACTACTGAAGGCACTAACTACTGATAGGCATAGTTAGCAAATGAAAGATTTTGATAGAGAACAAACAATGTATTTACCTTAATAGTGTTCAAAAGTCATTATATATATATATATATATATATATATATATATATATATATATATATTATTGGTAACGCCACGTAACGCTCTGTATGAAAATCACTGGCTGTGCTGTGTGCAGTCTGTGGCTAGTTAGCATTGTTGTCTGCCATTGTAGTGTTGGGCAGCGGCAGCTGGATGTGAACAGCGCGTAGCGTTGCGCAGTTGGAGGTGAGCCGCCAGCAGTGGTGGGTGTGGGGAGTGAGATGGCAGAGTTTTGAAAGCGGATGATCTGGACGTTTGTCCATCAGAGAGAGTTAATTTGTAAGACTGGATGATATGAACTGATATATATATATATATATATATATATATATATATATATATATATATATATATATATCAGTTCATAACATCTAGTCTTACTATATATATATATATATATATATATATATATATATATATATATATATATACAGTTCATATCATCCAGTCTTACAAACTAACTCTCTCTGATGGACAAACGTCCAGATCATCCGCTCTCAAAACTCTGCCATCTCACTCCCCACATCCACCACTGCTGGCGGCTCACCTCCAACTGCGCAACGCTACGCGCTGTTCACATCCAACTTCCCACCACTACAATAGCAAATTCCAACAATGCAAACCAGCCACAGACTGCACACAGCACAGCCAGTGATTTCATACAGAGCGTTACGTGGCGTTACCAGCATAAAAACCCAAACAGCCTACTTACAAGGTAGGCCGGCAGCGGCCTATCTACGCCGCTCCTTGGCCACAGAATAAAAGGTACAAAAACACGGAGACAGAAAAACATACATGAATGGTAAAAACAGGAGACATACATAAGAAACGAAAAGGTGTTCGCGGAAATAAATTCAGCACTGAACACAAACGTAGACAAACAGTTTCACACACGAACGAAGGAGCACTGAAGAAGAAACACCGAAGCACGTAGACGAAGAGATCACTGTAGCACATGGGTAATGACCTTCGGCGCACTAGACACACTATTGCACAAAAGAGGAGGGGGCCTGCCACAGGGAATAGGGGGAGGGTAGGAGGGAGGTGGAAAGGATGCCAGAGGGAGAGAAGGGAGGGGCACGGGAGAGTGTATGGTGGGGTGTGGAAGCCCGGGGAGGGGGTGGAGAGGAAGTGGGAGAACTGGGAGAGAGGAGGGGGGAGGAGAGAAGGAGCCCTGGAGGAAAAGGGGAAGCAAAAGAAGGGGAGGATTAAATCTGATAGTAGGTTTGCTACTGGAGATCAGGCACCATTAAAAAAGACGAAACCGGCAGCGATACGGGAAGCAAAATATTCGTATAGACTGTGGCAGTCAAACGGAAAATGGAAACATATCATTGGCTGCTGCATACTTAAGCATGTGAGCATATACACGAGGACCCGCTGAAAAGTAATGCCACCAAGTTCTCTTATTTTGTTTTCAGTATCGGTTGAGGTGTTAAATATCATGCATGTTACTCGGACGACTTTCCTGCTCCGCTGACACAAGTTGCAAACCTCTGCCGTTAGAGGGCTCAGAACAGTAGCGTGCAAAATGGCGGCATGTAATGTAACCGTGTCGGTGTGTGAGAATCACTGTGCTGTAGTCGAGTTTCTGACCGCAGAATTGTTCGTCCACACATGGAACAGGTCTCCTCCACCATGACAATGACAGACCTCACAAGAGAGATGCGACTTATGCAAGAATCCGACGTCCTGCCCTCACTGTCATCGATCATTCTCCATACTGTCCCGACTTGGCCCCATTCGATTTTCATCTGTTTCTAGAACTTAAAGAACACCTTCGACGATTTCACTTTGATAGTGACGTAGCGGTGCAAGCAGAGATGAGGTTGTGGTTCCGTCAGCGAAGTCAAACATTCTACTGAGACGGTATCAACAAACTACTCTCTCGTTAGGATAAATGTGTTCTCAGCCAGGATTGCTATGTCGAGAAATAAATGTGTGAACATGAAGAACACAGATGTAAAATGTTTAAGTTTTTTTAAGGTTCATGTTTTTTTACATAAAAAGTTCATAAGTGATGTGAAGGTCGATGGCAGCATGTCATGATCTCACACGAATGCAGGATGCTTTTTGATCGGTACCGCTGGGATTTGCAGTGGGATGACAGAGCTAGTACGAGTGGGGTGGTTGTAGGAATCTGGAACATTCTATAATAATTAGTACTGGAACACTTTAGCAAATATCTTTTACTTAACTTTGACCTGGTACTGCACTCCAGGAACATAACTAATAACAACTATCTTTCTTGAATACAAATGACTCATTAACAAAGATTAACTGGATTACACAACAAGGAAGATAACACAATTCTGTTTTACGTGCGTAATACATGCGCGAAATAGAGGCTGCGGACCTAGCGAGCTGAAGGCTAATCTAATCTGACTTCGCTCACGACCCGTAGCGGATTCGACCAGTGCGATCTTCAAGTCGCTGTCCGTGCCATACGGCGGCGCTGCAAGCGCTAGCGATTCCAGAGAGGTTGGAAGTGCTGGACCGCTATCGATTATCGCAACCTCTAGCGTGGTGTCTGACGTTGACACCACAGGAGGAATTATTTTTCAGCACCTCTTCTAAAAAAAGGAAGTGAAAGGGAAAAAAAGCAAACTCGGAACAGAGGAACGAGTTAGGAGGAGGATTTTATTGTTTAACATTCTGTCGATAGCAAGATCGTTAGAAACGGAGCACAAGCTCGGATTAGGGATGGATGGGGAAGGAAAACGGTCGTATGTAAGAAACCATCTTACCATTTGCCTTGAGCGAGTTACGGAAATCACGGAAGACCTATATCAAAATAGCCGGACGCGGAATTGAACTGTCGTCCACCCGGATGTGAGTGCGGTTGAAACGTCCCCTTAGAAAAATTATAAATGACTGTGCTTAAACTGACACACAATATTTTTAGCGCAACGCAATCTGACTTTCAATAATCCCTACAAAAGAATGGCCCTTGTAATAACGACACTGTACTATTGTACATATAAATAATTTTTTTTCATATGATTTTTCGATAAACTAGTGTAATTGATGTTCTGATTTCATTTCTTTTTTGTTTCATGTCATTGTGTTAAGAAAACTGTAAACAAGTTTCAATGTGAATATTAATGTTTATGTCAAATGTCAAGCAATATTGTAATAGAATTGGAATGAAACAAATGTTGAGACTGTTGTAAGATGTTTAAAATTGTAACTGTGCATCTGGTCCATACGTAGGCGATGTGTTAGGATATTTAGAATGCAAAACCTCGGGTGAATACCCGGCCTGTCAGGGAGCGGTAAAAGGTGGATGGCAGGCGAGCGCGGGAAAATGCACGCGGGCACTGCACAGCACAACGGGCTCAGCAGTAGTAGTTGGTGTTTGGCATTGGTGTGAACAACACCTTCTGGAACGAGGAGGCTCTCCTGGAAGACGTAGTTTCATTGAGCCTCGGGTATGCTGTTCGAACGCCCACAGAGCATGGCAAAATTCCGTAGGCACTAAATGGAAAAGTATTGCGAAGCTAAGAAGAATTAAAGTGCCGATACGTCAAGAGCCATAGCTGTGGTTGTATGTGTGCTCTGTGCCTCGCCATCTCGCCGCTCGCCAACCGCCGCATGCGATACAAGCAGGTTGAAACTTTTACTACTGTATTCGTATGGACCACAGAGTGAACTGTTCAATAATAACCTAAATTTTACCAGAACTTTCCCGTCATTTAATTATCCTCACAACTAACCTAGACAGAGTCCTTTCCAAATATTGTGCAATCCGAGTGTCCCAAAATGAAAAATTAAATTTTGTGTTAATAATAATTACTTGCAGACCTAGCTATGTTAGAATGGTGTTTAAAGAACAGTTTTGTTAATGAACCAGTGAATGAATAACGAAGGTCTAACGAAGTTGAAATATAACTTTAATATTGATATAGTAATGAAGTTTAATTATTTCGAGACAGATATAAAGCTATTTAAATGAGCAGTAAATAAGATAAAAATAGTAACTCATATACTGGAAATCTTGAACGCATAACAATTTCAATAATCAATTTTTTATACAATTTCAGGACCCCCCCCTTTTTTATTCATTTGAATTCTGAAGTGTTCTAAATTGGTTTGATCAGCAAAAGTTAAAGTCAATATAAAAGTCCAAATTTATCAATGTTTTATCTTTATCAAAATTGACATTTTGTGTGTGGCTCGAAAGTGCAATTTCTAGGGTAACCTATGCCCGATTTTAATCAGATCAATAGACAGTACGAAGTTTTGTAGTATACATTATAGTGTAATGTATTCATAGTTTCTCCATATCAGTACAGAACGTGAAACCATCAGTTCGATAGATTTTCTGGTTCTAAAATTTTACTATATTATGCAGTGTTACTACGTGTTGTTTTGCATGAATATACACCAAATTGTACAGGGGAGAAACTCAGTTAATGCCTAATTAGGCTGGCGACCGTATTATTATGAAATTGGTAGCATCTTCAGTGTTGCTTGTGGTCCATCTTGACGTGTAATTGCATTTTGGACTTACTTGACAGATCATTGTTATTACAGACTGGGTGTAAGTCTGATTTGCCACCATTCAGGTACACGCGGTCGATATCTATACGAAAATCCTTTCTCATAAGGTGAAGTCCGCTCACTTACCATAGTACAGGCTTTAATGAGTATTGTGTGCCCCACGCGCACGTTACACCCTGACTAACATTAACCTATACCTTTCACAAATCACTTACCTCACAAAAATCTTCGTTACTCGAACTACTACAATACAGCGAGCGCCACTACTGCCAGCTTAATAGTGTTCAAAGGTCATAATATATAGCAGTTCATGACATCTAGTCTTACAAATTTACTGTCTCTGTCCAGATCATCCGCTCTCAAAACGCCGCCATCTCACTCCCCACATCTACCACTGCTGGCGGCTCACCTCCAACTGCGCAACGCTACGTGCTGTTGACAGCCAACTGCCCCACACTACAATAGCAAATTCCAACAATGCAAACCAGCCACAGACTGCACACAGCACAGTCAGTCATTTTCATATAGAACGCTACATGGCGTTACCAACATAAAAACCTAAACAACCTACTTACATAGCCCCCATGCTCCCCACAAAAAATTTACAAATTTTTTTGGTCACGATTTGTGTTGTGAGAATAGCCTTGTCGTGTCCAGTTATTATTTCTCTCTTCGCGGAGTTGCGACGGATGTGACCTGTAATTGTTGTGTTCCTGTTTTCGCGTTCCGCGATTGATAGTGTCAATTTCTAATTCTTTTAAGAGTTCCTGAAAAATTTCAATGTTGTCTTTGCAACGTCCTGCCAAAGTAATATGTCGTAAATGTTCAGGAAATTTGATTAAGCAAATTCGGATGAGTTCTGAGGGGCTGTATGGGTTTGACAGGTACTGATTCTTGTGCAACATGTCTTCAAAATATTTCACAAGACTGGTAAATTCAGATTGTTCGAAATGTTTCATCATTGTGATGCTATGTTTTACTCGGTCTTGTGTGCCTTGAGACCAATATGCCGAGAGGAAGGCATGGTAAAATTCTTCTTCACTGTGACAATCGTGAATGACCGATCGCATTCTTACAGCTGGTTGATTCTCTAAGTAGCCACACATAAATTCTAATCTGTGCTCTAATGACCAGTTGGGAGGAAAACAATGAGAGAATTGATGGAGCCATGCTTGTGGATGAATGTCGTTGCCAGAATTCTTTTAAATGTTTTGAATTTACGTGTAGTAATGAACAGCTTATAGTCAAAATCATCTTGTCGGCGAGTCGCATGTGGGTCATTGTTACGTCGTTTCGGCGGTTCCATCTCAAAATTCGGTGTACCTTGCCAATTTCTTTCATAATTTCCGAAGTGCCCTGTGTTATTATTTTGTGGCTGTTCCGTATTTCTATGTCCCTCTTCCCGTATTGGAGCGCGAGTGTCCTCTGAAATACGTAATTCTTGTATTACCTGTGTCAGCTGATCTTGTACTTCCCGGATTTCTCTTTGGTGTTGCGTATTAATTTGATTCTGATTTTGTTTGAATTTCCTAATTTGTTCGCACTCTTCTGTGTTATTAAAGACTACCAGTTTTGTGTCATTCAGATTATCATCTACCTTCGTAGATAAATTATTTAGCTGATCCGAAAGTTCAACTACTTTCTCTGATAATGAACTAATTTCCTCCATGTGTCTTTCTGAACCAATTTTCAGAGTATCTACTGTGTCCTTTAAGTTTTCCTGAGTTTTTGCAAGTTGCGTAACCGAATCGGTAGATGCAACTGAGTCAATTTTAGCTTGCAAGGTCTCATGATTTTCATGAACAATAGTTTGCAGTTCTTTTATGGCTGCTTCGTGATTCTGTAAAGCATTTTCATGCCGCGAAAAAATAGGTTGAAAATGCTCACAAATTTGTGTTTTCACGTCATTACAGACTTTTTGACATTTCGAATCAATGTTATGTAACTCAGCAGTTAAATCTTCACGTGTTTGTTCAAGTGTGGTATCTAACTTTTGAAGATTTTCTTCCATTATGTCTAACTTTTGAAGCTTTTGCTGTGTTTGTCTTTGATTTTGTTCCATTGTGTCTAACTGTTGCTGTGTTTCTCTCTGATTTTGTTCCATTTGTTGCATTAATTGCAATAATAATGTATTAGTGTCTGGAATTTGTTTCTCTATGCTTTTTGGCAGTGCATTTTCACCGGAAACATTCACATTTTGACAAGCAGAAAATGTGTCTTGACTCATTTGAGAAAACGGTGAGGACCCAAAACCTGTGTCTACATTGTTTGCAATATTGTGTTCTGTCATTTCGGATTCCTGAGGTGAGCTGTTGCCGACCGATCGATCGATAATGCTTCCCTGTTCACTAATTGTTTCACAGTTTACGCCATTATTTGCCGCCCACTCCATTTCCCTATCCACTATTACCAAATTACTACTTTGAATGTCTGTTAATTCATTACACAGTGGTGCTGATAAGTTACGCTCGTCGTCACTATTATTTCTCAGTTTTCTTTGGAGCCTAGTGTTATGTTTTTCACACGCCATTATTGTCACAATATTTCACGCGATAACACAGAAAAGCACAATTTGAAGAGCAAAAATAAGAGAACACATTAACATAGCACTGAAAATAATATCTAGTTAATTGCAAGCGCAGCTGCAAAATACTTGGTGCAAATCTACAAGCATGTCACAACTGTTTTACTGTACAACAATGAAAGATTGCAACTACAAAGGAGATTTTCTCTACAATTACGCGCTAGCAATAAACAAAAGTTACACTAATTACACAAACTACAAGAAAAAATCAGAAGATTCCAGTGAGGTATCCTCGGCTAAGGGTCGACATATGAAACGTCCCCTTAGAATAATTATAAATGACTGTGCTTAAATTGACACACAATATTTTTAGCGCAACGCCATTTGACTTTCAATAGTCACTACAAAACAATGGCCCTGACTAACATTAACCTATACCTTTCACAAATCACTTACCTCACAAAAATCTTCGTTACTCGAACTACTACAACACAGTGAGCGCCACTACTACCAGCTTAATAGTGTTCAAAGGTCATAATATGTAGCAGTTCATGACACCCAGTCTTACAAATTTACTGTCTCTGTCCAGATCATCCGCTCTCAAAACGCCGCCATCTCACTCCCCACATCTACCACTGCTGGCGGCTCACCTCCAACTGCGCAACGCTACGCGCTGTTAACAGCCAACTGCCCAACACTACAATAGCAAATTCCAACAATGCAAACCAGCCACAGACTGCACACAGCACAGCCAGTGATTTCATACAGAGCGCTACGTGGCGTTACCAACATAAAAACCTAAACAGCATACTTACACAGTGTGCTAACCACTGCGGTACACTGCTCGGTAAATCTTTGAATAAAGCAGTTTAATGGTCACAAGAGTTGTTAGAAATTTACCCAATTCCTTAGAATATCTTTTACCAGACAACATAGTATACACTCACGGTTATGAATAAATACTAAGCAAACCAATTACGTGAAATACAAAAAAGTACAAAATAGTTTACATCGAGGAAAATACGTGGGTTGCCCAGAAAGTAATACACCGCATTTTTTCCCTTCAACAATTCTTTATTGAACGAAGTGAGAATTCCACAGACGACAAAATTGGTGTTTTATCTACAAGCATGTTTTTCCACGTAATCTCCAACCCGTTGTATGGCCTTCCTCCAGAGCGAAACAAGGGCGTGTATGCCTGTCGGTACCAATCCTCGTCCTGGTGACGGAGCCAGTGCTTCACTGTGTATCACCTCACCATCGTCCCCAAAATGTCTTCCAAGAATGGCATCCTTTAATGGCCCAATTAAATGGAAGCCCAAGGGGGCTAGGTCAGGTGTGTCAGGTGTGACAGCCGTGGATGGTCTCCCCGACCGCTACAAATCGCGGAGCTCCGCAGGACCGCCTTCTGATGAACTCACTCTCCATGTCCAGCGACTAACTGTACCCGTGTCAACAGCAGATGCTCCACAGACTTTGCACAAGTGTTTGTCAACATTTCCCACACTTTCTTTCTCTGCAGTGAGAAATTCAATGACGGCATGTTGCTTGTAACGTACATCACCTAAAGACGCCATTTTGAAACTGTCTTGCAGCTACGTTATCTGTCGGAAGTGACGGAAACTTGGTGTGCTTAGTCAGGAGACTTCAAATAATACATACATAACGTTTCGCCTTCATAGCACTGTTTTCGGCTGAGAAAAAAAAAAAAAAACGCTGTACATTACTTTCTGGGGAATCCTTATACTTTTAAATAACCATTTCCTCGAGACAAACTGATTTGCTACCAATTGAGAGATGACGTACGGGTACAGATACTGACGGATTGATTGGAAACCGTGACCCAAGTAGCCAGGGGCTCAAATCCGTTCACAAAATGTCAGTTACCGTTTAAGTCAGCAAACAAAAGATAAAAATTAAAGAATTCACTTTGTGCAGCCGCGACTTCGGGAATGAAAATGCTGCTCCCAAGTTAGCGTGAAATGCACATATTTTGCACGTAGTTTGTTTCGTAGCACCTTGTGCACTAGCATGCCAAAGATGAACATTGTAACGTCAATATTTTTCACAAAACGACGTAAAAATGTGGAGCTCAATAACGCATGTCTTAAGCTTGATGCAGCTAACAGTGGAACGCAGCACGTTATATCTCGAAAACTACTGAATTTGCTGATGTACTGTTATTTTGCTGATTACCAAAATACCCTGCTCGCAACTGACATTTCCGAAGTTGCGTAAAAATATTCTACAACTATATCTATATAGGTATATACTTTGCAGCCGGCCTTTGTGACCGAGCGGTTCTAGGCACTTCAGTCTGGAACCGCGCTGCTCCTACGGTCGCAGGTTCGAATCCTGCCTCGGGCATGGATGTGTGTGATGTCCTTAGGTTAGTTAGGTTTAAGTAGTTCTAAGTTCTAGGGGACTGATGATGTCAGACGTTAAGTCCCATAGTGCTCAGAGCCATTTGAACCATTTTTTTTTTTTTTACACTCTGGGGTGCACAGCACAGGGTATGTCCCATTGTAACAATTATTAGGGTTTCTTCCTGTTCCATTCAGTATTGTGTGGGGGAATAATGATCGTTTGAATCCCTCTGCGACCGCAGTAATTATTCTAATCTTACCTTCACGATCTCTATGTGAACGATATGTAGGGGCTGTAGTATATTCTTAGAGCAATCATTTAAAGCCGGTTCTTGAAACTCTGTTAACAGATTTTCATGGGACAGTTTACATCTATCTTCAACAGTCTTCCAGTTCAGTTCCTTCAGTGTCTCTGTGACACACTGAGTTTACTATGTACAAGCTTCGGAAAACGGCAACTTTTTGTTTGTAATTTTGTCAAAAATGGTTCAAATGGCTCTGAGCACTATGGGACTTAACATCTGTGGTCATCAGTCCCCTAGAACTTAGCACTACTTAAACCTAACTAACCTAAGGACATCACACACATCCATGTCCGAGGCAGGATTCGAACCTGCGACCGTAGCAGTCTCGCGGTTCCGGACTGAGCGCCTAGAACCGCTAGACCACCGCGGCCGGCGTGTAATTTTGTCGATATTTACGTATTACAAGTATGAAGTGTAAAGTCTCTGCCTCCCAGAAAAAGCAGATAAAAATTCTGAAATTCAGATATTATGAAAACGCTGGGTCGCAGATAGATACAACAACAGGAATGTCACAAAATAAGCTTTTGCCCAACAAGGCCTTTGTCGAAAACAGGCGACAGACACACACACACACACACAAACACACACACACACAACTCTCACACACATGACTGCAGTCTCTGGCAGCTGAAGCCACGCTGCAAGCTGCAGCAGTGCATGATGGGAGAGGCAACTGGGGGGAGGTAAGGAAGAGACTGGGGCTCAAATGGTTCAAATGGCTCTGAGCACTATGGGATTCAACACCTCAGGTCATCAGTCCCCTAGAACTTAGAACTACTTAAACCTAACTAACCTAAGGTCATCACACATATCCATGCCTGAGGTAGGATTCGAACCTGTGACCATACCGGTCGCACGGTTACAGACTGAAGCGCCTAGAACCGCTCGGCCACACAGGCTGGCTAAGACTGGGGCAGGGAGAGGGAGGAAGGACGGCAGGATAGGGGTGGGGGATTTTGAATTGCCGCTGGGGAGTGTGCAGAGACGAGATGGAGAGAGGATAGGGCAGCTGGGTGGAGTTGGGAGGTTAGACAGAGGGCAGGGGAGAGATTGAGGTGGGGGGCAGGGGGGGGGGAGGAGTAGTGCAAAAGGAGTAAAAAGACTAGGTGTGTTTGTGGAACACAGTGCTGTGTAGTGTTGGAATGGGAACAAGGAAAGGGCTGGATGTGTGAGGTCAATGACTAATGAAGGTTGAGGCCAGTAGGGCTACAGGAACATAGGATATATTGCAGGGAGAGTTCCCACTTGCACATTCAGAAAAGCTGGTGTTGGTGGGGAGGATCCATATGGCACAGGCTGTATCGAAGGGGCTTCTTGGTATGGAATGGGTGGCAGCTGTCTGGCAACTGTCTAAGTGGAGGTATTGCTGGTGGTTAGCAGGTTTCATATGGACAGAGGTACAGATGTAGTCACGTTTGAGGTGGAGTTAGCTTGTTGGGTTGAGCAGGACCAGGTGAAGCAGTGGGGGAGAAGCTGTTGAGGTTCTGGAGGAGTGTGGATAGGGTGTCTTCACCCTCAACCCAGATTGCAAAGATGTCAATGAATCTGAAACAGGTGAGGGGTTTAGGGTTGTGGGTACTTAGGAAGGATTCCTCTAGATGGCCCATGAATAGGTTGGCATAGGATGGCGCCATGTGGGTGCCCATAGCCATACCCCATATTTGTTTGGAGGTAATGCCTTCAAAGGAGAAATGAGGATTTAGTAGGCCGTGGTGACTAGGAAGGAGGTTGTTGGTTTCATAATATTTTTACATTCCGTCCTGGATTTTCCATTGTTTGAAATTCACATATGGTATAGACGTCTACCATATCTTTGAGAATGTCAAAAATCATTTGTCTGTATCAAATAGGGTCATAGCTGCACTTTTCCTGGAAATCTTCGCGTCTTGAAAAATTCCCTGCGTCAGTACTGGCAGGTACAATGCTGTGGGCGGCACGAGTGGCAATACAGTCGGAACCGACAATGTCAGCAGATATCCCAGCGGCGTATTGTTGACGGCACGGATTCCGTAGAAATGCGGACACAGATATATGCGGAAAGCAGGGTTTGCCGAAGATTTGTAGACACCACCTGCACCAGATAGTTTGGTTTAGTTTGCTCGAGATTAAGGAAGGCCTGCTTCGAGATGGCGGTGTCCGTAAATCTCCGCTTTCAAACTGTCATTTCTGAGTCTATCCTGACCCAGTCAAAACATAAGGTGTCTCCAAACGTCCACTATTTAGTAACAGTACTATACGAGGTGCGGCAAGTAAATAAAGAGACTGGTGTCAGAAATGTTATTAATCGCAAACAAAGTTACAATAAGTTTTATTCTATTCAATATGCTCCCCTCCTCTACCTAAACACCAGTGTATACATATCTCCCATTGTTTAAAGCAATGCTGTAGGTTATCGATTGTCACCCTCTTCAACAACTCTGCTGTTCTTGGTTTTACCTCTTCAAGAGACGGAATATATGTTCCCTTCAAAGCACTTTTAGGAAAGGATTAAAGTCCCAGGGTGACAGATCTGGTGGGTAAGGAGGATGTTCGATCACAGGATTGCGCTTGACTGCTAAAACTGTTTAACAGTTGTGGGCTGACACATTGTCCTGATGCAGAATCCATGCGTCGTTCTTCCACAAACCCCTTCTTTTCTTCCTTGCTGCCTGTCACTGTGGTCGAACGGTTCTAGGTGCTTCAGTCTGGAACCGCGCGACCGCTACGGTCGCAGGTTTGAATCCTGTCTCGGGTATGGAAGTGTGTGATGTCTTTAGGTTAGTTAGGTTTAAGTAGTTCTAAGTTCTAGGGGACTGATGACCTCAGATGTTAAGTCCCATAGTGCTCAGAGACATTTGAACAATTCACGGTTGCTGTTGTTGAGGGTTCATGATCGACTGTATTCCATTATTAACCTCCCCCATACGGCTGTGCGATAGGAGGTTCGCAATCTCGTTATTGAATTGTCACACGTCGTATCGTCAGTTCTTCATATTATTGAAGCCCCCGTCACGCCATCATTAATTATGTCAGTATTTTCCTTTGTACACGGGATTTCGAGAACCCCAGACGGCGAAAAACGATTAAGCGTTTATTGCTATCTTATTAACTGTGATTATCAAAGAGACAATAACAAAAGAGAGGGATACGTAAACGCCTGAGAAAAATTACTGCACCTTAATTTGCTAACTGAAATCCGATGTCTGTTGCGACCTGCGAAAAATTATTAATGACGTCACGTGTCAGAATAAAGAAAGAAGACATGGTAATTGGAGAAGAAATTACAGTTGAGAAAAGGTTCGGAGTAACTGAAATGTCTGGTGAAGGGAAGGTCATTTAAGAAATATTTTGTGTTGTAACATCAGCAAACACCAGCAGTACAGTGTTCGTGAAAACCTGCAAAGCAATCATGTCCGCCGTGCAATAACGTATTTAGTTAATTAGGAAAACTATAAAAATAATTTTTTGTATTCTGTGATTATGACATCGTATGACATGACGATCAGTGCTTTATAGAGTAATATGCAAGTATAAACAAGTAGAGAATAAAAGTCTTAAATATATGTGGATTTTGGCCAACAGGTAACTACACTACTGCCCATTAAAACTGCTACACCAAGAAGAAATGCAGATGATAAACGGCTATTCATTGAACAAATAATGTTGTTGTTGTTGTTGTTGTTGTGATCTTCAGTCCTGAGACTGGTTTGATGCAGCTCTCCATGCTACCCTATCCTGTGCAAGTTTCTTCATCTCCCAGTACCTAATGCAACCTACATCCTTCTGAATCTGCTTAGTGTATTCATCTCTTGGTCTCCCTCTACGATTTTTACCCTCCACGCTGCCCTCCAATGCTAAATTTGTGATCCCTTGATGCCTCAGAACATGTCCTACCAACCGGTCCCTTCTTCTCGTCAAGTTGTGCCACAACCTCCTCTTCTCCCCAATTCTATTCAATACCTCCTCATTACTTACGTAATCTACCCATCGAATCTACAGCATTCTTCTGTAGCACCACATTTCGAAAGCTTCTATTCTCTACCTATCCAAACTATTTATCGTCCATGTTTCACTTCCATACATGGCTACACTCCATACAAATACTTTCAGAAACGACTTCCTGACACTAAAATCAATACTCGATGTTAACAAATTTCTCTTCTTCAGAAACGCTTTCCTTGCCATTGCCAGTCTACATTTTATATCCTCTCGCTTCGACCATCATCACTTATTTTGCGCCCCAAATAGCAAAACTCCTTTACTACTTTAAGTGTCTCATTTCCTAATCTAATTCACTCAGCATCACCCGACTTAATTCGACTACATTCCATTATCCTCGTTTTGCTTTTGTTGATGTTCATCTTATATCCTCCTTTCAAGACACTGTCCATTCCATTCAACTGCTCTTCCAAGTCCTTTGCTGTCTCTGACAGAATCACAATGTCATCCGCGAACCTCAAAGTTTTTATTTATTCTCCATGGATTTAAATACCTACTCCGAATTTTTCTTTTTTTTCCTTTACTGCTTGCTCAATATACAGATAGAATAACATTGGGAAGAGGCACAACCCTGTCCCACTCCCTTCCCAACCACTGCTTCCCTTTCATGCCCCTCAACTCTTATAACTGCCATCTGGTTTCTGTACAAACTGTAAATAGCCTTTCGCTCCCTGTATTTTACCCCTGCCACCTTTAAAATTTGGAATAGAGTATTCCAGTCAACATTGTCAAAAGCTTTCTCTAAGTCTACAAATGCTAGAAACGTAGGTTTGCCTTTCCTTAATCTTTCTTCTAAGATAAGTCGTAAGGTCAGTATTGCCTCATGTGTTCCAATATTTCTACGGAATCCAAACTGATCTTCCCCGATGTCGGCTTCTACCAGTTTTTCCATTCGTCTGTAAAGAATTCGCGTTAGTATTTTGCAGCTGTGACTTATTAAACTAATAGTTCGGTAATTGTCACATCTGTCAACACCTGCTTTCTTTGGGATTGGAATTATTATATTCTTCTTGAAGTCTGACGGTACTTCGTCTGTCTCATACACCTTGCTCACCAGATGGTAGAGTTTTGTCAGGACTGGCTCTCCCAAGGCCGTCAGTAGTTCTAATGGAATGTTGTCTATTCCCGGGGCCTTGATTCGGCTCAGGTCTTTCAGTGCCCTGTCAAACTCTTCACGCAGTATCGTATCTCCCATTTCATCTTCATCTACATTCTCTTCCATTTCCTTAATATTCTCCTCAAGTACATCGCCCTTGTATAGACCCTCTATATACTCCTTCCATCTTTCTGCTTTCCCTTCTCTGGTTAGAACTGGGTTTCCATCTGAACTCTTGATATTCATAGATGTGGTTCTCTTTTCTCCAAAGGTCTCTTTAATTTTCCTGTAGGCAGCATCTATCTTACCCCCACTGAGGTAAGCCTCTACATTCTTACATTTGTTCTCTAGCCATCCCTGCTTAGCGATTTTGCTCTTCCTGTCGATCTTATTTTTGAGACATTTGTATTCCTTTTTGCCTGCTTCATTTACCGCATTTTTATATTTTCTCCTTTTATCAATTAAATTCAATATTTTTTCTGTTACCCAAGGATTTCTACTAGCCCTCGTCTTTTTACCTACTTGATCCCCTGCAGCCTTTACTACTTCATCCCTCAGAGCTACCCATTCTTCTTCTACTGTACTTCTTTCCCCCACTGCTGTCAATTGTTCCCTTATGCTCTCCCTGAAACTCTATACAACCACTGGTTTAGTCAGTTTATCCAGGTCCCATCTCCTTAAATTTCCACCTTTTTGCAGTTTCTTCAATTTTAAATTGCAGTTCATAACCAATAGATTGTGGTCAGAGTCCACATCTGCCTCTGGAAATGTGTTACAATTTAAAACCTGGTTCCTAAATCTCTGTCTTACCATATATAATCTGTTTGATACCTTTTAGTATCTCCAGGGTTCTTCCATGTATACAACCTTCTATCATGATTCTTAAACCAAGTGTTAGCTATGATTACGTTATGCTCTGTGCAGAATTCTACCAGACGGCTTCCTCTTTCATTTCTTAGCCCCAATCCATATTCACCTACTATGTTTCCTTCTCTCCCTTTTCCTACACTCGAATTCCAGTCACCCATGACTATTAAATTTTCGTCTCCCTTCACTATCTGAATAATTTCTTTCATCTCATCATACATTTCAACAATTTCTTCATCATCCGCTGAGCTAGTCGGCATATAAACTTGTACCACTGTAGTAGGCGTGGGCTTCGTGTCTATCTTGGCCACAATAATGCGTTCACTATTCTGTTTGTAGTAGCTTACCCGCACGCCTATTTTTTTATTCATTATTAAACCTACTCCTGCATTACCTCTATTTGATTTTGTATTTATAACCCTGTATTCACCTGACCAAAAGTCTTGTTCCTCCTGCCACTGAACCTCACTAATTCCCACTATATCTAACATTAACCTATCCATTTTCCTTTTTAAATTTTCTAACCCACCTGCTCGATTAAGGGATTTGACATTCCACGCTCCGATCCGTAGAACGCCAGTTTTCTTTCTCCTGATAACAACGTGCTCTTGAGTAGTCCCCGCCCGGAGATCCGAATGGGGGATTATTTTACCTCCGGAATGTTTTACCCAAGAGGACGCCATCATCATTTAATCATACAGTAAAGCTCCATGCCCTCGGGAAAAATTACGGCTGTAGTTTGAACTTGCTTTCAGCCGTTCGCAGAACCAGCACAGCAAGGCCGTTTTGGTTATTGTTACAAGGTCAGATCAGTCAATCATCCAGACTGTTGCCCCTGCAACTACTGAAAAGGCTGCTGCCCCTCTTCAGGAACCACACGTTTGTCTGGCCTCTCAACAGATACCCCTCCGTTGTGGTTGCACCTACGGTACGGCCATCTGTATCGCCGAGGCACGCAAGCCTCCCCGCCAACGGCAAGGTCCGTGGTTCATAGGTGTGTGTGGGGGGGGGGGGGGGGGGGTTGGACAAATATACTATACTAGAACTGATATGTGTTTACATTTTCACGCAATTTGGGTGCATAGATCCTGAGAAATCAGTACCCAGAACAACCACCTCAGAGCGTAATAACGGCCTTGATACGCCTGGGCATTGAGTCGAACAGAGCTTGGATGGCGTGTACAGGTACAGCTGCGCATGCAGCTTCAACACGATACCACAGTTCATCAAGAGTAATGACTGGCGTATTGTTACGAGCCAGTTGCTCGGCCACCATTGACCAGACGTTTTCAATTGGTCAGAGATCTCCAGAATGAGCTGCCCAGGGCAGCAGGCGAACATTTTTTGTATCCAGAAAGGCCCGAACAGGACCTGCAACATGCGGTCGTGCATTATCCTGCTGAAATGTAGGATTTCGCAGGGATCGAATGAAGGGTCGAGCCACGGGTCGTAACACATCTGAAATGTAACGTCCACTGTTCAAAGAGCCGTCAATGCGAACAAGAGGTGACCGAGACGTGTAACCAATGTCTCCCCATACCATCACGCCGGGTGATACGCCAGTATGACAATGACGAATACACGCTTCCAATGTGCGTTCACCGCGATGTCGCCAAACACGGATGCGACCATCATGACGCTGTAAACAGAACCTGGATTCATCCGAAAAAATGACGTATTGCCATTCGTACACCCAGGTTCGTCGTTGAGTACACCATCGCAGGCGCTCCTGTCTGTGATGCAGCGTGAAGGATAACTTCAGCCATTGTCTCCGAGCTGATAGTCCATGCTGCTGCAAACGTCGTCGAACTGTTCGTGCTGATTGTTGTTGTCTTGCGACGTCCCCGTCTGTTGACTCGGGGATCGAGATGTGGCTGCACGATCCGTTACAGCCATGTGGATAAGATGCCTGTCATCTCGACTGCTAGTGATACGACGCCGTTGGGATCCAGCACGGCGTTCCGTATTACCCTCCTGAACCCAACGATTCCATATTCTGCTAACAGTCATTGGATCTCGACCAACGCGAGCAGCAATGTCGCGATACGATAAACCGCAATCGCGATTGGCTACAATCCGACCTTTATCAAAGTCGGAAACGTGATGGTACGCATTTCTCCTCCTTACACGAGGCATCACAACAACGTTTCACCAGGCAACGCCGGTCAACTGCTGTTTGTGTATGAGAAATCGGTTGGAAACTTTCCTTACGGCAGCACGTTGTAGGTGTCGCCACCGGCGCCAACCTTGTGCGAATGCTCTGAAAAGCTAATCATTTGCATATCACAGCATCTTCTTCCTGTCGGTTAAATTTCGTATCTGTAGCACGCCATGTTCGTGGTGTAGCAATTGTAATGGCCAGTAGTGTAAGTATAGCTGGATGTGCAGATTCCTTAATCATCTGTGATAATTTTGTAAGACTGACATCCATTTTACAGACTACCAGTTATTGTGTAAATGTTCGAAGTTGTGACATATAGAACTGAATTAATTTAAAAATGATGATGAAAGTAAATGGAAATGTATCCTTCGTGCTGACTCTTGTTAACTCCCGACGGATGACTAATTGACGAATGGTGAAGCTAAACACTGTTGCTTCATCCAAGTAATGACTCGTGAGCCCTCACATGGATCAGCAAAAATAAAAAATTGAAAAAAAAGCAATAGAAATACTGTTTTAGGTTCTCTGTAGTGCGTAGTTGGATTTCTAAAATGTTGGCTACGTTTCCGTCAAGGAGCAAACAACGTATCTGCGCCTTAACCCTGAAGAAATTTAATCACAAGTTCAGTATATGTAGGCAGGAATTTGCTGTGAATTAATGTTAACATCTAGCAGTATTTTAATTTTTAACAAACTGAATTTATCGCAGGAAAACAAAATATCACTTCTCACAATTCAAAATCGTTTGTTAGTGAAATAATAATAGTCTGGGCGATGGTTTAAATAAACTGATGAACATCACAAACTTATGAAAATCCACTGAAAGTTAATAGAAGGTGCTTCAGAATAAGTCCAAAGATGAAATTTCGTAATAGCAAACTAAGGAAATTGTACGTGCAGATCACACTCAAAGTTGACTGCAGAAAAGTTTTATATAGTATAACTTGAGCTACTGAGATACTACTCGTTGAAAATGTTCCAGACTATTTTCCATCACATATGAGAAATGTTATGAGTTCCCAACTAGTTGGTCTGAAACAATATCTTCTAAGTCAAGTTGAAAATGATTCAATGAAGATTCACAATCGACACACGGAAACATAAAGTCCTCGACCAAATACTTGGACATATTTCTTAGCCTACAGATGCACCAAACCTCTTCCAGATCTCAAGCCCGACAGCTGGACGAATGCAAAGTGTCCACTCCACACAAAAGTGGCAGCTGTTATTTATACCCTCGCATTGATATAGTCAAGCTCCCATACTTCCGAATTCTGATGTCACGTTTAAAACCATGAATTTACTTTTATATAGACATATTATACATGAATTTGGACGCAAATTTCGTCAGCTTTCTTATCTGTAGCTTTAATAGTTTGGTCATAAATAGTGTTTTTGTCGACTTGGACACTATTTCGTGTCGCTATGTCATAAATAAATATAAACAATTACAATTAATTATTCATATTCCCTTAATTACGTCTTTCTACTAAAGCTGCCACTGCTTTCACCATTTCATGTTTTGTTTACGAGAAAATTCTTTCTTTCATGTGCAGAATATACATTTCAGCCTATAACTTAAAATACATAATACTCACAAAAAATTTACCATCCATAGACATTACGTTTGTATGAATTGCTTCTGGCATTAGTGACTTATTAATTCTTAAAGATAATTTTATGTCTGTGACATTTAACATTAAATGACTTGAAAACTAAGTCCCATGGCGAGGATACGGCCTCACTCACACACTTGTCTAAATTAAATTTAAAACCAAGCTAATGGATACTCTATCACTGGTTGGGTAATAGAGTTTCCCTTATTTGATATTTCCTCTATTTAGTCAAGCCAGCCACGGTGGATACTCTTCAAAGTCCACGTTACTGGCCAGGTTTTTCCCACGATGTGGGCAGACCCTCTGCCTAAATGACCTGCACTCACAAGATTTCTCATACTTGGAGCTCTGCCAACCATTGCACCCCAAAGGTGCCGCCACCTACTGACGACACCGAAAAGGTCTCTGACGCAGCATGGCCCCCACCTCAGCTGTCAAAACACGCCCTGTTGGCTGTCACAAATCTCGCCCCTGCAGCTGTTAAAGCCACCTATTCACAGGCCCCTCTCGGCGCTCCTCCTGCCCCCCTTCCCCCCCCCCCCCGCCCCTCCCCCGGTACACATCCATAGCCTTAGTTTGCACAGTGCGTTTAAGCCCTGGTTGTTCAGTAGCGTGCGAGGCGAGGCGGTTGTTGAAGAACTTTATGTAAGGACGGCCAGTGAGGCCTGCCACCAGAGCGTGTCGCTCGCTCCTCCACTGCCCCCCCCCCCCCCTGGCGCGCCCTGCTGGATGCGATCCAACGCGGACGCCACGCGCCATAAAACTCCGGCGGCCGCTCGTCTTCGCAGACGGCTGGCTGCTGGCTGCTGGCTGCGGCCCTGACACACTAATGGCCCGCCGTAAATACCGCCGCCAGCCAGCCAGCAGCGCTAACGGCCCTGCGACTCGTCACGCTCCGTCGATCACCGGGGAGAGAGAGCCGCTCGCCGTCGGCGGTTGTCCCAGGGTGCCGGGGAAGTCGTGTCAGCGTGTGCGGGGCTGGGCGAAACAGAACTGGCCCGGAGGACGTTTCTGAGGCTGACGCGGAACTGACCCTCGCTAATGAACAGGAGAACTGTCCGTCATAGAAAGTGCTGAAAATGCGCCAGTCGGTCGGTGTCACGTATCTGCGTGCGCGCCCCTCCCGCACGGTCTGTCCCGAGGACGCTGCTGTTCCCTTACGTCTAGGTGGTTGGCGCTCGCTACAAAACAGTATGTGCTTCTCGTCGAGTCTTCTTCGAAGACGTGTGCGCGGCTGTTTGTGCAGGAGTTTAAGCCTGGAAGTTCACTTAATTTTATCAATTACTGTCAGTGTGTGACTGTACTCAACACGAAAAATGGCAGAAAACTTGATCTGGTAGAACAATTATAAACAATGTTACACAAAGAAAAATCTTACGAAAACGTGTGAAATGAGCAAACAGAGTTTAACAGCCACAGTTTTTTACAAATTTTAAAAGTTCATTTTTTCCCTAAAGAAACGAATATTTAATAGTGCAACGATTTTATAATGTATTGTCGCATCTGATATGTACATAAATATATGTTTTACAAATAACTTCAACGTATAAAAAATTGTGTAACATTATTCTAGTATTGTAGAAATAACATCTGTGTTTATGTAGAAACGTAACATCTTTACGTGTGGATATTTTTTGGCGTGTTTGAATTGAGTTTACAAACATGCTGTAGGACGAAAACTGTACGAGGGGCGTTCAGTAAATAATGGAACACTTTTTTTTCTCGCTCTGATTCAATTTAAAAAATTTGTAATTTGTTGTGGGACATTAGCCGAGCGGTCTAGGGCGCTGCAGTCATGGACTGTGCGGCTAGTCCCGGCAGAGGTTCGAGTCCTCCCTCGGACATGGGTGTGAGTGTTTGTCCTTAGGATAATTTAGGTTAAGTAGTGTGTAAGCTTAGGGACTGATGACCTTAGCAGTTAAATCCCATAAGATTTCACACACATTTGAACATTTTTTTGTTGTGGGACGTGGTGAAATATTTCCCCTTGAGTCCCTACTATATCATGAACTTTCCATAGGTGGCAGCGCTATACGTAGCCTTCAAAACTGTGCTAACAAAAGCCAGTGAGTTTCTTTTGGCGGAAATCCACAGCATTGTTGATATTTATAGTCGCTTGCAGAATGTCTGTGGAGACCTGGCAGTGAACAAGAACACGGCGAGCCGTTGGGCGAGGCGTCTGCCATTATCGCAACAAGGTCGCGCAGGGCTGCCCGACCTCCCGCGTGGCGGCCGGCCTCGCACAGCCGTGACCCCTGGCAGTGCTGGAGCGTGCGGACACTCTCACTCGAGGTGACGGGCGGACCACAGTCAAAACACGTCGCTGCACAACTGTACGTCTCTGTTGGTAGCGCTGACACACTCCTCCATCAGTTAGCGTGCTCAAAGGTGTGTTCCTCGCCGCATTAACAGAAGGCCGTAAAGAGCAATGAAGATCATCTGTGCAGAAATGCTTGTGCGTTATGAAGCTGATCGTGACAATCTTTTGCAGGACATCGTCGCAGGTGATGAAACGTGTATTCATCACTTCGAAACAGAAACAAAATGGCAATCCATGCACTGGCGCCTCACCACCTCCCCTCCGAACAAAAAGCTCAAAGCTACTCCTTCAGCTGCTATGGTCATGGAGACAGTCTTCTCGGACTCTGAAGGGAGTTATTCTGTTTGATATTCTTCCATACGGGGCAATGATGAACTGTGAGTGTATGGTACCACCATCAGGTCTCTGAAGGAAAGACTTTAGTGTACTCTTTGTGTGTCGCCACAAAACTAAGCCACAAAAATAAGCCACCAGCACAACACACGTACGTAACCAAACAAATTCATTGGGAACATATGCTGACTTATTTTACAAATTTATTTTGTAGCAAGACTAACCAGATCGGAGCGCTACTATTCTCATCAAAGAAACAATGTCAGTTGATACTCTGTCAGAAAATCATCGGTATAGCTTTCTCACTTACATAACATAAATAGTGCTTCTTTATGTATCCGGTGAAGCCCATAATATTTGAAATTAAGTTGTTCTGGCGTAATGGCGGCTGATGGCCGCTAATCAACAGTGCTTTAACGGTAGAGCTTTGCAAAGCTGTAAAAATTCTCACTATTCAATTCCGTATCAAAGGAGGGAAGTGAAGGTAAAGGAAACCATGACAACTTGAAATGAACAGTTGATATATTTCGTCGTTTAGTCAGAAACACTAGTACAGAGATGCTCTCTCTCTCTTTCTCGAGCGCAGTATCCGAAACGGAACGAACAAAAGTTAATACATAAAATGTAATCCCTAGCATTACTTTCGACGTTTTGTTATACTACTGTCACTGTCGCACGCCCTTTTTAGGATAACATTTTATATTGTCTTTCATTCAATACTTATAGAATAACGAGAAGACGACACACGGTGAATATGTAGGGAACGACTAACCTCATAGACGTGTTTCATCCACGTAGCTTCATCTTTTCGACGTGGTAATCAAGTAGAGGGCAGAAATGTACCGACTGCTAAAAAAAGTGAAGCGCTCAAGAGATGCAGTCGTACTACGGGAGTTGCCGGGGGAGTGATGAACCGCATAGGATGGACGGGGTAACACTGACCAACCCTGTTTTGCGATATGTTCAGCAAAAAGAAAATGGTTCAAATGGCTCTGAGCATTATGGGACTTAACATGTGAGGTCATGAGTCCCCTAGAACTTAGAACTACTTAAACCTAACTAACCTAAGGACATCAAACACATCCATGCCCGAGGCAGGATTCGAACTTGAGACCATAGCTGTCGCGCGGTTCCAGACTGAAGCGCCTAGAACCACTCGGCCACAAGGCCCGGCTGTGTTCAGCAGTCTTCAGAAATACATCCACTCTTCCTTTGCTGATTGCCACATGGAGCGCCAACTGTCTAGTCGTAATGCGTCTGTCCTCGCGAATGACAACACCATTTCGCTGAAAGAAGTCAGGTGTGATAGCCGTGGATGGTCTCCCCGACGGCTGTAAATCGTGGAGCTCCGCCGAACCGCCTTCTGATGACCTCACCCTTCGTGCCCAGCGACTAACTGTACTTTTGTCGACAGCAGATGCTTCACAGACTTTGCACAAGTGTTTGAGAATATTCCCCACAGTTTCTTTGTCTGCAGTAAGAAATTCAATGACGGCACGTTACTTGTAACGTACACCAGCTACAGACGCCATTTTGAAAGTGTCCTGCAGCTATGCTATCTGTCGGGAATGACGGAACCTCGGCGCGCTCACTCAGGAGACTTCAGATAAGACGTACGTAACGTTTCGCATTCGTAGCACTGTTTTCGGCTGAGAATAAAAAAGTGGTTCACGGCTTTCTGGACAACCCTCGAAAGTGTACCTCCGTAGAGGTACACTCCATCGGCGGGTATGGTAATGGTTAGAGTTGAAATTCTCTCTGACAGGTAGATCGGCCACCACCGTATATTAGGGTTGGTCATGTTTAATGTTGTCTCCGCCTCCATGATTTCTACCTCACCATTTATGGCCGTCCTATCCACCTCACTCCTACCCTCAAATACCTTGGCCTCACACTCGACCGCCACCTCACCTGGACTCCCCATCTCCTTACCATCCAAAACAAAGCTCACAACCGCCTCCGCCTCCTGAAACTCCTGTCCGGCCAGACGTGGGGTCTGCATCCTTCCACCATCCTTCACACCTACAAATCCATGATCCGCCCCATCCTTTGTTATGTTAGCATCGCTTGGATTTCCGCCCCTCCCTGGCTCTATAAAGCCCTCCAAATCCTCGAAAGCCATGCACTCCACCTCGCCTTTCGCATCCGCCTTCCGTCCCCCACGCACATCCTCTACGACCTCATCCCCTTCCCCCACCTTCTCCTTTTCCTTGAACACATCCGCACACTATATATTGTCCGCCGCATTGATCCCCCTCACCCCCTGGTGTCTCCCTTCCTTTCCACTCCCAACCAGTTGCCGTGCCTTTACCGTTGTGTCCCTCCCTCTCTCCATCTCCACACCCTCCATCTCCTTTCCCAACACAACTTCCACCGTCTACCCCTCCCGGATGATGAGCTTCGCCCTGACATCTACCCTTCCTACCAACTCTAACCCCCTCTTCCTGCCTCCTCGTCAGGGCTCCCTCTCCTCCCCCTCCCTCCTCCTGAGCGGCTTTCCCCTCTTACTCCCCCTCCATCTCTTGTGCCTCCTTTCAGTGTCTCTGCGCTCCCTCCTGCCCTGTCTTCCCTTTTCCTGTCCCGCCCCACGTGTCTGCTGCCTCTTTGTGAACCCACGGTTACCCCTCCTCTCTTCATCCCGCCGCTTCCATGCTCTCCCATCCTTTTCCATCCTCTCTGACCTTTCCCTCGGCAGGTCCCACCTGGTAGTTTTACTCTTCGTTGTGTGTGCTCCAAGTGGGTTTTAAGTGTCTTGTTTCGGAGTGTTTTTAATACTGTGGCCAACTTTTAACCTGTGCATGCGCATTCAGTGTCTTCTCTGTGTTTCAAGAATCGCCAACTGTGTTTTTTTTTAACTTTCTGGTGACTTTTTTAACTGTCCCCCATGAACGTCTACATGTCCATATCTTTTTACCTCCATTTTCTCCCCTTACTCTGTTCTATGTTCCCCTTTTTTATCTCCTTATGTATGTATCATTTTATTCTCGTTTTAGTTGTCGTGGCTCTCGGCTGAAGAGCGGCGGATTGTGCCGCTGACAGCCCTCCCCTGCCCATATGGGGCAGGGGAATGAAATCACAATAAATAAAACCAAAATTAATGTTGTCACCAGGTCTGGCACAACATATGAAGCGTCAGGTGTTGAGTGATCATTCTGAAGGACAAGAAGATACGAGTAGTCGAGTGAGACAGAGTTATCTGTAACTCAAACCGTCTGAAAGGGGTCTCCGTTTGGCCAGCCGGTCGAATCGTGCAATGTCCTGATTTGTGGGGCAGTCCGATGTGACAGTATCCCAATGCTGGGAGTGTATGGGAACGAGAAGCTAAGCATACTGGTTGTCAACGTTCCGATCGACCGTCTCTGACCACCACAAAGGATGATCGCCATACTGAGTTCCCTGCATATCACAACTGCTGGACATCTGCGTCTGGCACACGAGAAATGTACTCCCTGCTACAGTCTGCGACATCCCACATCAGTGGTCAGAGACTACCCATTCTGAGTACCAGGTACATCTTAACCACTGCACATCGGTATCTGGCACACGAGACTGTAACCTCTCCTACATCCCAATCCAATGGTCAGAGACTAGCAGCAGTCGGACTGGGGAAACACCATCCCATGCGCAGACTGCCCTTAGAACCACGACTCAGATGGATGCATTTGGAGTGGTGCCACCGCGGACGGGAAACATCGACTGATGATGAATGGCGCTGAACCGAGTTCAGCGGTGAACTGTTGATGTGCACCTCCCTGGGTAACCATCGTACAGTGGCAGCCTGAGGAGAGGTACCGTCTCTACCATCTTTTGGAGAGGCACAGCCGTGTTACTGCTGGCGTCACACTGTGAGCACTTCACGTCACAGCTGGCAGTGACTGGCTGGACTCTGACGTCACAGCAATACGTCACGGGGCATCCAGTGTCCTCGTGTGTTAGCTCTCGTGTGGCAGTATCGTGGTGCCATTTTTCAACAGGGAAATTGTCTTCTACACACAGCACATGTCTCTATGAACTGTCTGCGTAATGTTGAGGTACTCATGTGGCCAGTACAATCTCCGAATCTGCAGATATGTTCCCGACACAGGGTGTTTCCATAAGAGCGTGCAAGAATTTAACATGACATAGAGGACACTCGACAGAATAATTAGAAGTAACGTACCTAGGTCGTAGAAGGCAACTTAAGGAGATAATAGGATAAAAGCACATTACTAATTATTTTTTATTTCCATTAGTTACAGTTAACTCCAGATACAATCACTGACACAATGAAAGTACTGTTTGTACTGTATCTTATAAAATGTCCTCCAAATGACGGCCATCAAACTCAATGTGTAGATAAGCATGACATTGGCGGCAAGTTTCAGACGCACCCTCACGAATATGTCTGATGTGTTTCGAAGCACATCACAGGCAGCTACAATTCTGGCAACTAAACTGAAGAGCCAAAGAAACTGGTTCACCTACCTAATATCGTATAGCGCCCTCGCGAGCACTCAGAAGTCGCAGAACACGACGTGGCATGGACTTCACTAATGTCTGAAGTAGTGCTGGAGGGAACTGACACGATGGCTCCTGCAGGGTTGTCCATAAATCCGAAAGAGTACGAGTGGTTAAAGATCTCTTCCGAACAGCACGTTGGAAGGTATCCCAGATACGTTCAGTAATGTTACTGTCTGGGATTTAGTGGCCAGAGGAAGTATTTAAACTCGGAAGAGTGTTTCCGTAACAATTCTGGGCGTGTGGGGTGTCACATTGTCCTGCTGGAATTGCCCTTGTCCGTCGGAATGCACAATGGACATGAATGGATGCAGGTAATCAGACAGGATGCTTACTTACGTGTCACCTGTCAGCGTCGTATCTAGACGTATCAGGGATCCCACATCACTCCAACTGCACACGCTCCACACCATTACAGACCCTCCACCAGCTTAAACAGTCCCTCACCAGCTGCGGCATAGTCGCGTATATGAATAGTGATCCATTACTGTCAAATGTTTTTTGTTCCAGTCTTTGATTACAATATCAGTTATTTTGACGATATCCAGTTTCAGTCAGTAATGACCATCCTCAGATCTTTTCTACACAACGTCCTAAAGTGATAATGCCGTAATGGCATCGTCAAAACATATAAATATACTCAGCACAGCATCGTCACATAGATCTAAAATAAGGTGTAGAATCGTCCACACAGTCATTTTTACAACTGCAAATGACTGTGTGGACGATGTGGCCTATTCTACACCTTATTTTAGATCTACACTCCTGGAAATGGAAAAAAGAACACATTGACACCGGTGTGTCAGACCCACCATACTTGCTCTGGACACTGCGAGAGGGCTGTACAAGCAATGATCCTACGCACGGCACAGCGGACACACCAGGAACCGCGGTGTTGGCCGTCGAATGGCGCTAGCTGCGCAGCATTTGTGCACCGCCGCCGTCAGTGTCAGCCAGTTTGCCGTGGCATACGGAGCTCCATCGCAGTCTTTAACACTGGTAGCATGCCGCGACAGCGTGGACGTGAACCACATGTGCAGTTGACGGACTTTGAGCGAGGGCGTATAGTGGGCATGTGGGAGGCCGGGTGGACGTACCGTCGAATTGCTCAACACGTGGGGCGTGAGGTCTCCACAGTACATCGATGTTGTCGCCAGTGGTCGGCGGAAGGTGCACGTGCCCGTCGACCTGGGACCGGACCGCAGCGACGCACGGATGCACGCCAAGACCGTAGGATCCTACGCAGTGCCGTAGGGGACCGCACCGCCACTTCCCAGCAAATTTTGGACACTGTTGCTCCTGGGGTATCGGCGAGGACCATTCGCAACCGTCTCCATGAAGCTGGGCTACGGTCCCGCACGCCGTTAGGCCGTCTTCCGCTCACGCCCCAACATCGTGCAGCCCGCCTCCAGTGGTGTCGCGACAGGCGTGAATGGAGGGACGAATGGAGACGTGTCGTCTTCAGCGATGAGAGTCGCTTCTGCCTTGGTGCCAATGATGGTCGTATGCGTGTTTGGCGCCGTGCAGGTGAGCGCCACAATCAGGACTGCATACGACCGAGGCACACAGGGCCAACACCCGGCATCATGGTGTGGGGAGCGATCTCCTACACTGGCCGTACACCACTGGTGATCGTCGAGGGGACACTGAATAGTGCACGGTACATCCAAACCGTCATTGAACCCATCGTTCTACCATTCCTAGACCGGCAAGGGAACTTGCTGTTCCAACAGGACAATGCACGTCCGCATGTATCCCGTGCCACCCAACGTGCTCTAGAAGGTGTAAGTCAACTACCCTGGCCAGCAAGATCTCCGGATCTGTCCCCCATTGAGCATGTTTGGGACTGGATGAAGCGTCGTCTCACGCGGTCTGCACGTCCAGCACGAACGCTGGTCCAACTGAGGCGCCAGGTGGAAATGGCATGGCAAGCCGTTCCACAGGACTACATCCAGCATCTCTACGATCGTCTCCATGGGAGAATAGCAGCCTGCATTGCTGCGAAAGGTGGATATACACTGTACTAGTGCCGATATTGTGCATGCTCTGTTGCCTGTGTCTATGTGGCTGTGGTTCTGTCAGTATGATCATGTGATGTATCTGACCCCAGGAATGTGTCAATAAAGTTTCCCCTTCCTGGGACAATGAATTCACGGTGTTCTTATTTCAATTTCCAGGAGTGTACATGTAAATAAACAGCACAGTACGTGTAAACTTGCACGCTTGTTCGTTGTGAAGGAGCTAGAAAACAGTAATGCTAGACAAAGTGGTAGACAAGTTTACTTCCAGATCGCCTTAAGCTGGCTTCTCTGACCTCAGGTTCCCTACCTCAAATTGTACAGTGGATCATTCCGTATGTCCTGGTACATTTTTGGACCTTCTTACGGAAACAACCTGTAGAGCATGTGTGGAACCAGGTCGGATGTCAGCTCTGCCCAGACACAGTGTCCAGGATGTCCAGGTCCTGTTACAACAGCTGTGAGCCAGCTTGCCTGAAGAGGTAATACAATGGTCTTACGACACCCTTGTCAACCGAATCAGTGCTTGTATCAAGGTCAGAGGGAGTGCAACATTGTAGTGACAATCTGAGTCATAGCCTACTGTCATGTTCTTTGTAGATGAGACTCAATTTTGTAATCACTGAACTAACATCATGTCCCTTATTGAGGGATACCGTTTTCTCCCCCATTTCTGGGTGCTTCAGGTTTTTCGTCAAGCAGTGTACTTTAGCCGCTATCGCCTCTCGTATTCGGCGTCTTGTGGGAGGCAGACGGTGCCGGCGCTCGCGTGCCGCCCCCGGCTGGTGCCGGTTGCCGGCCGGTGTGTCCGGCGCGGCCCGCGTGTTGACGGAAGGCGGGCGCGGCTGAGTCACGGTGGGCGTGGCCGCTGGCGCCCGCCACACGCGACGCCGCGCCGCACGCCAGCCACGCACCCCAGGCGCGGCTCGCCGGACACTCTCCAACACGCGAGCCACGCACTCTGTCGCACTCCACGCCGCCTACACGCTCGCCAGTCGCCACTGATCAGCGAGAAATTACGGCGCTGAACCAAATGAAAACCGTCAATGTGACACGGACAGGTACGAGGGGTGTTCAACAACAGCGTAACACAGTTCTTTTCTGAAAGCAGGTGGGTATTATTTACTATTACAAAAAAAAAAAAAAAAATTATTCACCACTCTTTTCGTTACAAAATTCTATTTTTCAACATAATCTGCGTTCAGTGAAATGGCCTTACGCCCCCTCTACTGATCGACGTCGAAGCCTACATCTTGCTGCATTAATAACCTCGCAGTCACTCACATAATTAGTGGAACAAGGCCGGTGCAGCCCCCCTCTCCATTGTGGAAAAATTTATTCAACATGGCGGATCCCAGATGGTGGTGATAGATAACGCAAGGTCGCAATGACGTCATGGCAGGAAGTTGAAATTTTGGTGGGAAGAGAGGTCAATTGGGGTACCTCCACTAACCTAACCGCCACCCCTACCCCCTCCCCTCCCTGAGAGAATGGGGGGAAGTTCAAATTCCAGTAGAACAAAGCGACACACCGCAGCTACCACCAGTAACCTAAGAAAATGGCGTGAAAATAGGTCACTTGTGCTACCTCCACTAACTCATCCAACTGCCACCGCTTCCTACGAATTGGCAGGAAAAGGACAGCATAGGCTGGATAGGATGGACATAAGTCTTTATTTTCAGTCTTCATTCAAACACTTAGAGGCAGTACCGCCATCAAATGTGTTCACCACAAGGTCCAGAGTCCAACTGACCTAGTATACAGTACCACCACCAGAGGGCACCGTCACCCCCCCTCCCATGACATAACCCAAGAGGGAAAAATGGTGGGAAAACGACAGAGCCAGCGTTAGGCTGCTGGATAGGATGGGCGTGAGTCGTTATTTTTCAGGCAGTCTTCATTTAAACAATTGGATGCAGTACCACCAGAATTCTTCAAATGTCTGTGAATTGCTAAGGGATCAAACTGCTAAGGTCATCAAACTAACTTATGCTAAGGAGAACACAATACCCATGCCCGAGGGAGGACTCAAACCTCCAACGGTGGCAGCCACATGAACTGTAGCGAGATGCCTTAGACCCTTAGACCATGTGGCTACCCTGCACGGCCGCAGTAACGCCATCCAGTGTGTTCACCTAGATGTCCAGAGTCCAACTGACACAGTACCGCCACAAGAGGGCGCAGTCGCCCCCCCCCCCCCCCCTGTGACATAATTCGAGATGCTCATCTGGAGGGGAAAAGTGATTGGAAAAGGACTCAGCTTGTTCTGGACTGCTGGAGAGAGGAAGGAGTGTAATCTACTTTTGGAACAATTTATTTAGGGACGGATTTGACATAGTATATTTATTACACTGATACAAAACACTCGCTCTGACATGCTTGGGGTCACAATGCACAGTTTACAGATATGCGAACTACTCGTAAATAATGCAGTACACTCATGTGCAGACAAGCAAACAACTAGTAAATTACCGAGATAATGAAGTACACAGCATACACACATGCAAGCAACCCATAAATTGTCAAAAAATAATTCATGTGTAACACTATGCGAACATGCTCACAGTGCTCCAAGAGCCGAAAATAATGCAATGCACAAACACTCATTGCACGTAAATAATGCTGTCATGAACAGCAGCATACCAGAGGCTCAGACGCATGCATTCATCGACACTACCTCGAGCCATAGCCGCTGCCGATGGTTGCGAAAGTTGCGTATACAGTTCTTAGAGTGTTATACTGTCATCACAGAACTCCAAGACGCACACGCACCGCCCGCCGCCCCCTGTCCACTAGACCACACGGGACACTAGCGCACATGCTCCCAGGAGTAGGGATGCACCGGCGGCCCCGGCTAAGTGGCAACGCGGCCGTCAGCTGCCGAGCCATGCACAGGTGTCCGTTTGGGACCTGCAAGCGTGAGGTGGTAGCATCCCTTTCATACGTGACACCTGAGAAATTCCTGTGGAAATACGTATTCACTAAGGCACCATTGCTCACACAATGACACATAGCTGTGGTGCGGGTCCAGTGCCGAGAGAGATGTTTGCATGGCAGCTAAAATCTTCTCAATATTATACTGATGTCAAATGACTATGTAAATAACAGGCAAGTCCCTCCTCTGGAAACGCTATCGAAACCTATTCCAGAATAACATCGACTGCTTTCTCCTCAGCAATGCTAATGGGACATCACATGTTCCCTTCATATGTATCATGACGTCCTCTGTCAAAATACGTCTCAAAAACTTAAGCTTTCTCACCTCTAAAAGCCTTCATCAGCCTGCGCACACTCGAAAAAACACCAATAACCATAAAAGCATTCTTGTTGTTTGGAAACAGAGAACTGCCTAGGCACAGACAGGGGGAAGTCAGAACAACCACGCAAATAGAATTCGAAGCACTGTCCTACAGAAGAGAAAAATGGCGGCAATTTTCGGCATCCTGCGCTACTGGTTGGTTCAAATGGCTCTGAGCACTATGGGACTTAACATCTATGGTCATCAGTCCCCTAGAACTTAGAACTACTTAAACCTAACTAACCTAGGGACAGCACACAACACCCAGTCATCACGAGGCAGAGAAAATCCCTGACCCCGCCGGGAATCGAACCCGGGAACCCGGGCGTGGGAAGCAAGAGTGCTACTTGTCTGGAGATGTCCTAATGCCACAGTGGTGGATGAGTGATGGTATCCACGCCAGAGGTGAATGGTCCGCTTCAATTTGTCTTTGAGCACTTGCGTTCTCAGAGCTTCTGCACATACCTAGCCTCCATCTTGTTCGAATCAGTTTGTAGACACCCCTATTCCCCAGCACAAAGGACATCTTATGAATGAATGGAGCATTCTGATTGGTCCTTATTGAATTTACCCATCAAACTGATGATGCTGTCAGCGTGGGAGCACAGTCCACCATTGTTTTATGCAGACGAGGCTTTCAGTGGCCAAAGTATTCTGTATAGATCGCCACATTGCACTGGCAGCTAAACCCTGCAAAAGTGGCATACAGATCATCAAATACGAAATGCTCTTAATCACGCTGCTCTACCTCTGAGGATGGAAGCTTGAATATTAAGGTGTGAAACCGATTTCCAACCAGACAATATATCACTGGGTACTGCTTCGATGTAGTCAACATACAATTCGTATCCTGCACCATACAAAATCGCCCCTTTTGCGTTATTCATGTAATATCGACCGCCACACTCTCGTAAATATGCTGAGAAGTCAGACACCATAAACACATGCAGCACAGGACTCAATTACACTGCTCTGCCACTGAGAACAGAAGCCTGAATATTGGAGTGTGAAATCGATCTTCAAACCCAACAATATATCACCACAAACCATGTCAATATAGTAAACATACAATTCATATCCTGCGCCTTACAAAATCGACCCTTTTACATCATTTGTGTAGCTATCGAATGCCAGACACTCATACATATACCATGAAGACAGACAGCACTGCATATACTCCTCACTGCAGTAGATATTTCCCACGAGTTTCGGTGGTTATCCACTCCCGACGCCTCACCAGAGCGCCCTCAGTGGACGGAGGTCACTCTCAGAATTGTTGTTTAAAGGCTGGGTCGGTTCCCCTCAACACAAAGACGTTACTGTTTCTAGTCCCGACCTGATTGCTTGCTTGACTTTCTACACCTATTTTCAGACTTGGTGATTACAAGACCACATGTACTTTCACATGGTTTCGCAGAATATTGTACCATTTACGTGATACTTCTCAATATCAAGCGCATACCAATATCCTACCGATCGCTCGCGCAACAAGATACCGAAGATACAGACTGGGAATTATTTCCCCATAAACCCGAAACATTGGCGAGGTGAAGCGAGCTGTAAACCACTGGGTAACTAGAAATTTATCCCGTTTGCAAATATTTTTGTGTGAGAACTCGAAAAAAAAGAGGAAACTTATATTTTTACTCGCTAATACCGATGTCGGTGATACAACAGATTCCAAATCACCCCTATAATGTACAGAGTGAACTAAGGTGTTTCTCATGTCTAGAGAACCAGCAAATGTGTCTTCCACCTGTCTCACCTGCTAGATGCACACACCACAATCGACGTTCCCTCAACTAAGTAAAGTCGCGAAATGTGCAGAAATACTCAACCGAACAATTTACATGGGAGGGAATAACGGTCCAGTGCAAACACACATCAATATTGAATCTTCTCAAATTTCCACACGATCAAGAAATCTCTCCAATACACACTATATATGAGTTAGCTATTCGGCCGTCTAGAGGACGAGACGGTTAAGTCAGCTACATTCCCGCAGCCCAACAGGCCTCTCCATTTGGACAGCTCCTACCATTAGCTGGAAACGTGAATCATTCCCACCACTGGTCACTGCCGTTACACATCAAACATGCACAGACTGAATCGACCTAAGAAAAAAAACTGGCCTGATATTTATTTTATCCCTGTACTTAGAATAAAATAATACGATCGCGTTCTGAATTGGACGACATTCGACAATGAGCAAAGTATCGGAAATACACCCTGCTGACAGTTGTAGCTCTGGAAATAGAAGTATATGTACCATTCTTATGACTTGACATACTCACCCCATTGCTGTCACAGTATTCCACGTCAAATCCATATCTTCCTTACGACTGGACATAGTCATTTCTTTTGCACATGTGGGAACAAACACACACACACACACACACACCTTATAAGCCTGCTGCTCATGGCGAACCTATTACACACCTATTACATGGTAATCGCCCGAGTGTATAGTAGCAGACCAACAGTGCAGTTACACGTCGCTGAAGGAGCAACCTCATAATAAAATTACCGAATTTTGAAAGTGATTCGGCTAAGGAGCGTTGTATGAAACCAGTATTTACAACTCCCTCACGCCGCCGCCAATAGATATTCCTCCAGTATTTGTAACGTTTTCTGTATCAATGTCATGCCAGAGGTTCAGTGATATATTGAATGGGTTAAAGGCAGTGGTTGATTGAGAAGGATCACAAACAGTAGTAGATGGTGTGCCGATTGCGGTCGTAAGAAATATACACTAGCTTTTCAGATCTCTAGTGCTACGTTTTTGGTAGGAATGCTGTCTGGGATCTGGAATCAAGTCTTTCCATTCATCCATATACCTGTGTTGGGTAGTATGGAGAAGTGCTGTAATGATTGCAGCCACTAGTGAATCATATTTCTCGCATTCTGATATCTCGAAACAAGACACCTTTCTCGAACCTATCTGCTCCCATAAAATTTCAATGTGGTTTTGGATAGTCCCTATGCATCTCGCAACTGCCCCTCAGATTCTGTGCTACCATCCCTGCAGCTTTACACATGTGAGCTTTCCAGTGTAAGTCAGAACTGAGAAGAAGAAAGCTATGTCTACCACCTTCTGCAACCCATGTATAAACCTGCTAAGCTGAGTTACTGTGACAGGACTGTGTTTTGACCATTAGATTGAAACGGGAAGTGGGAGAAGGACAAGGATTTTGCTGCTGCACTGTGGTGCGTCCCCAGACTACATACAAGTACCACAGATCTGTGTCCCTCAGGGCCCATTCACGTCTATCACCCCAGCATGCTAGCTTCGTTATTCTATACCATCCAGCAGAGAAAATTTACGAACTATAAAAGCTCCACTAACTTCATCTGATAGAGAGCTTGATAAGATTTTTGCCGCTTCTCTCTCCTCTCATATTTCGAAAATAAATAGCGTCTGTGTGCCGCTATAGGGCACATGTGACGATTCTATTAAATATACAGCTATTGATCAATTGCACGAACCAGTGTAAAGGGCCATCGCCTGTACTCTAGGAGGATGACCGTATACCACAAACTATACCATAAGTCGAAGAGACCCTCCCTGTTAGCCTGTGTCGTTGTTTGAAACATTGTTTTTTCTGCTGTAACCCAATTTGTACACTGCCTTACATTTTGCTTTTCCACCACAACTTCGAGGTCTGTGTTAGGTTCTAAATTGACATTAACAATTTCTGATCCATTACTTCTCACAGAAAACTAGATGTCGCACAGTATATGTTGTGTTTTCTTGGCTTCCTCTTGCTGTACCCTCCTGGTACTAATCCCAGACACTAGATCAATACTTTAAAAATGTTGAAAGCGTAGTTGATTTATGTAAAGTGCTTCGATCTCCATCTTTCTGGAGCTCCATCATGCATAAGAATCGCCTGTTTCTTGTTCTTCTTCTGCTATTACATCACAACACTTTCAAGTATACTATCATACACCGATAAGGGGTGCTGACATCCTCGACATGGGCGCATCTGGAGAAATCCTGTGCACTTGGGTGAGCGAGGACTCAGCAAGTTCCATTCATTCACGAGACGTGGAAATTAGCTGTCTACTTCTGCTCAGCTGCAGATTAAAGTGGTAACTGTGCTGCACAGCGGGTTGGTCAAACGAAGACAGTGCAAGGAGGTCTTTCAGTCTCTAATTTTATCCAAAGACTGCGAGAATGCTCTTTGACTCCCATCCACACAGACATACACTGTAAATCAAGCACTATGCTCGAGGTGCTACAAATATGTAGAGCGCTGTCTGGTATACTTTGATGGTGTATACGTTCGAGAATTAACAATGAACGGATGAACTGAACAGTCATCTATCTACATTCGCAATGGTACTGTGGTGTCACCGCCAGACACCACACTTGCTAGGTGGTAGCCTTTAAATCGGCCGCGGTCCGCTAGTATACGTCGGACCCGCGTGTCGCCACTGTCAGTGATTGCAGACCGAGCGCCGCCACACGGCAGGTCTAGAGAGACGTCCTAGCACTCGCCCCAGTTGTACAGCCGACTTTGCTAGCGGAGCTACACTGACAAATACGCTCTCATTTGCCGAGACGATAGTTAGCATAGCCTTCAGCTACGTCATTTGCTACGACCTAGGAAGGCGCCATTACCAGTTTATATTGAGATTGTTATTAGTGTACCGTCAAGAGCGATGTACACCAATTATGGATTAAAGTTAAGTATTCCAGCAGCAACGTACCTTATTGGCTATATTAATTACATTGTCCTGTTACAGACCTCACGCCAGTGTGCGTGAGCTTAAACGCGTGCATTTTGGCCTCCTCTAGCAACACGGTGTTGGCTATTCTGCCAACACATCAGGTACTTGCAGAGTAGAGAAGAGGCTGTTTTGCTATGATACTGAAATTGGGAAACATGCTGTCACATCATTTGCCGGTGCTGAAATTACTGTAGAATTGCTAAAACTGTTTGCACTATCAACTGTGATGCTTCTCATTAAAGTACATCGATGGTGTCTTTTGCATGCAATCCATCCACTGGTACACTGTTGGTTACCATATAATGACTGACTGACATCGCTTGTTTGAGATGGAGAAAGAGTTTTGATAGAGAGACAACACTGTCTACCGATGGCTAGCACCAAAACAGTGATCACGTACAGGACTACAATATGAGTAATCACTGAAAACGGAATGCAGGGCCATCACCTATTCTGTCACTGTGACGGACGAGTATAAATGTAGAGGTCGTCAATCATCTTTGGACAGCAGTTTGGCAACTCTCCACAACGCCGCCAAACTCTTCCAGTATCCTTATGTTGTAACTGTCTTTTTATTTAAAATCATTCACTGTGTGTGGTGTGTTATGGTAGCAACAGTACCAACATGATTTACACCGTGCGACGTCTAGTTTTCTGTGAGAGGCAATGGATCAAAACCTATTAATGTCAGTTTAGAACCTGACACAGACCTCGAAGTTGTGGCGGGAAAAGCAAAACGAATGGCAGTGTACAAAGTGGGTTACAGCAGAAAAAAAAACAATGTTTCAAACAACGACAGAGGGTCACAGGGACGGTTTCTTCGGCTTATAGTATACTTTGTGAGATACGGTCATCCTCCTAGAGTACAGGCGATGCACCTTTACACTGGTTCGTGCAATTGATCAATAGCTGTATATTTAATGGAATCGTCACATGTGCCCTATGCCGGCACACAGAAGGTATTTATTTTCGAAATATGAGAGGAGAGAGAAGCGGCAAAAATCTTATTGAGCTCTCTATCAGATGAAGTTAGTGGAGCTTTTATAGTTCGTAAATTTTCTTCGTTGGATGGTACAATATAACGAAGCTAACATGCTGGGGTGATAGACGTGAATGGGCCCTGAGGGACACGGATCTGTGATACTTGTATGTAGTTTGGGGACGCACCACAGTGTAGCAGCAAAATCCTTGTCCTTCTCCCACTTCCTGTTTCAATCTAATGGTCAAAACATAGTCCTGTCACAGTAACTCAGCTTAGCAGGTTTCTACATGGGTTGCAAAAGGTGGTAGACATAGCTTTCTCCTTCTCAGTTCTGACTTACACTGGAAAGCTCTCATGTGTAAAGCTGCAGGGATGGTAGCACAGAATCTGAGGGGCAGTTGCGAGATGCATAGGGACTATCCAAAACCACATTGAAATTTTATGGGAGCAGATAGGTTCGAGAAAGGTGCCTTGTTTCGAGATATCAGAATGCGAGAAATATGATTCACTAGTGGCTGCAATCATTACAGCACTTCTCCATACTACCCAACACAGGTATGTGGATGAATGGAAAGACTTGATTCCAAATTCCAGACAGCATTCCTACCGAAAGCGTAGCACTAGAGATCTGAAAAGCTAGTGTACATTTCTTACGTGCTCAATCGGCACACTGTCTACCACTGTTTGTGATCCTTCTCAATCAACTATCGCCTCTAACCCATTCGATATATCACTGAACCTCTGAAATGGCATCGATACATAATGCGTTACAAATACTGAAGAAATATCTATTGCGGCGACGTGAGTGAATTTGCAAATACAGGTTTCATACCACGCACTTTAGCCGAATCACTTTCAAAATTCGGTAATTTTATTACGACGTTGCACAGTCGATGATGTGTAGCCGCACTATTGGTCTGATGCTATACCTTCCAGCGATCACTATCTACACTCCTGGAAATTGAAATAAGAACACCGTGAATTCATTGTCGCAGGAAGGGGAAACTTTATTGACACATTCCTGGGGTCAGATACATCACATGATCACACTGACAGAACCACAGCCACATAGACACAGGCAACAGAGCATGCACAATGTCGGCACTAGTACAGTGTATATCCACCTTTCGCAGCAATGCAGGCTGCTATTCTCCCATGGAGACGATCGTAGAGATGCTGGATGTAGTCCTGTGGAACGGCTTGCCATGCCATTTCCACCTGGCGCCTCAGTTGGACCAGCGTTCGTGCTGGACGTGCAGACCGCGTGAGACGACGCTTCATCCAGTCCCAAACATGCTCAATGGGGGACAGATCCGGAGATCTTGCTGGCCAGGGTAGTTGACTTACACCTTCTAGAGCACGTTGGGTGGCACGGGATACATGCGGACGTGCATTGTCCTGTTGGAACAGCAAGTTCCCTTGCCGGTCTAGGAATGGTAGAACGATGGGTTCGATGACGGTTTGGATGTACCGTGCACTATTCAGTGTCCCCTCGACGATCACCAGTGGTGTACGGCCAGTGTAGGAGATCGCTCCCCACACCATGATGCCGGGTGTTGGCCCTGTGTGCCTCGGTCGTATGCAGTCCTGATTGTGGCGCTCACCTGCACGGCGCCAAACACGCATACGACCATCATTGGCACCAAGGCAGAAGCGACTCTCATCGCTGAAGACGACACGTCTCCATTCGTCCCTCCATTCACGCCTGTCGCGACACCACTGGAGGCGGGCTGCACGATGTTGGGGCGTGAGCGGAAGACGGCCTAACGGTGTGCGGGACCGTAGCCCAGCTTCATGGAGACGGTTGCGAATGGTCCTCGCCGATACCCCAGGAGCAACAGTGTCCCTAATTTGCTGGGAAGTGGCGGTGCGGTCCCCTACGGCACTGCGTAGGATCCTACGGTCTTGGCGTGCATCCGTGCGTCGCTGCGGTCCGGTCCCAGGTCGACGGGCACGTGCACCTTCCGCCGACCACTGGCGACAACATCGATGTACTGTGGAGACCTCACGCCCCACGTGTTGAGCAATTCGGCGGTACGTCCACCCGGCCTCCCGCATGCCCACTATACGCCCTCGCTCAAAGTCCGTCAACTGCACATACGGTTCACGTCCACGCTGTCGCGGCATGCTACCAGTGTTAAAGACTGCGATGGAGCTCCGTATGCCACGGCAAACTGGCTGACACTGACGGCGGCGGTGCACAAATGCTGCGCAGCTAGCGCCATTCGACGGCCAACACCGCGGTTCCTGGTGTGTCCGCTGTGCCGTGCGTGTGATCATTGCTTGTACAGCCCTCTCGCAGTGTCCGGAGCAAGTATGGTGGGTCTGACACACCGGTGTCAATGTGTTCTTTTTTCCATTTCCAGGAGTGTATATTCAGTGTCACGGTATTTTTCTCGAAAAAGCACTTCATTCAGAGATAATGCCATACATAGGTTTGTAAAGCCAATGTAGCTTTTAACATGGATACTTACATGTACCTGTAGAAACAAGATCGCTTGTGATAGTAATACAGTCGTGTTTTTTAACATCTGGTGGTTTGTAAGACGATTACGTCTCTCTCTCTCTAAAATACAGTATCGCCTGCAATCTGTTATTGGCGAAGTATTATACTTAGTAGTAAGGGGTGCATGATAGGTTCGCCATGAGCATCATGCTTTTAATATATATATATATATATATATATATATATATATATATATATATATATATATATATATATATATTGTGTGTGTGTGTGTGTGTGTATGTGTGTGTGTGTGTGTGTGTGTGTGTGTGTTCCCACATGTGCAAAAGAAATGAATATGTCCAGTCGTAAGGAAGATAAGGATTTGACGTGGAATACTGTTATAGCAAAGGAAAGAGTATGTCAAATCATAAAAATGGTACATATACTTCTATTTCCAGAGCTGCAACTGTCAGCAGGGTGTATTTCCGATACTTCGATACTTTGCTCATTGTCGAATGTTGTCCAATTGAGAATGCGATCTTAATATTTAATTCTAAGTGCAGGGATAAAATATATATGAGGCTGGTTTTTTTTTCTAGGACGATTCTGTCTATGCGTGTTTGGCTTGCAACGTCGGTGACCTGTGGTGGGAATGATTCACGTTTCCACCTAATGGTAGAAGCTGTCCAAATGCAGAGGCCTGTTGGGCTCCAGGAATGTAGCTGACTTAACCGGGTCGTTCTCTAGATGGCCATAGTAAACTAATACTTAGTATGCACTGGACAGCCTTTGTAATTGTATGGAAATTTGAGAAGATTCAATATGGACATGTGTTTGAACTGGACTGTTATTCCCTCCCATGTAAATTGTTTGGCTGAGTGTATCTGCACTTGTCATGCCTTTATTTATTTGAGGGAACATCGATTGTGGTGTGTGGATCTAGCAGGTGGAAGGCAGGTAGTTCTCTAGACATGAGAAACACCTTAGTTCACTTAGTAAAATATAGAGATGACTTGGAATATGTTATATCACCTACATCGGTATTTGTGAATGGGAATATCAGTGTCCTCTATTTATTTTCGAGTTCTCATATAAGGTCTTCACACACAGGATAAGTTTCTAGTTACCCAGTGGATTACAGCACACTCCACCTCGCTAAAGTTTCGGGTTTGTAGATACATAATTCCCAGTCTATATCTTCGGTATTATGTTGCACGACCGATTGGTAGGATGTTTCTATGAGCTTGATATCAAGAAGTATCACGTAAATGGTACAATATTCTGGGAAACCATGTGAAAGTACATGTGTTCTTGTAATCCCCAGAGTCTCGAGATAGGTGCAGAAAAGCAAGCAAGTAATCACGTCGGGACCAGAAACAGTAACGTCTATGTGTTGAGGGGAATCGACGCAGCCTTCATACAACAATTCTGAGAGTGACTTCTGTCCACTGGTGGCCCTCTGGTCATGCATCGGGAGTGGATAACTGCCCGACCTCATGGGAAATATCTAGTACAGCGAGGAGTATATATGGTGCTGTCTGTCTTCATGGTATATGTACGAGTGTCTGCCGGTCGACAGCTATTTGAATGATATAAAAGAGGCGATTTTGTATGGCACAGGATATGAATTGTATGTTTACTACATTGACACTGTATGCGGTGATATATTGTTTGGGTTGGAGATCGCTTTCAAGCTCCAATATTCAAGCATCTGTTCTTAGCGATAGAGCAGTGTGTTTAAGAGTCTTTCCGTATTTGACTATCTGTATGTCAGTTTTGCAGGATTTAACTGTCAGTGCAATATGGAGATCTGTACAAAATAGCTTTGCCACTGAAAACCTCATCTACAGAAAACGATGGTGGATGGTGCTCCCACACTGACAGCAGCATCACTTTGATGGGTAAATTCAGTAAGGACCAATGAGAATGCTCCATTCATTCACAAGATGTCCTTTGTGCTGGGGCGTACGAGCGTCTACAAACTGATTTGAACAAGACAGATGGTAGGTATGTACAGCAATTTCTGAGAATGCCAGTGTTCAGAGACAAGTTGAAGCAGTCCATCCATCTCTTGCGGGGATGTCGTCACTCATTCGCCACTGTGGCATTAGGATATCTCCAGACCAGGAGCTGCAGGATACCGAAAATTGCCGCTATTTTTCTCTCCTGTAGGTCAGTGTTTCGAATTCTGTTTTCGTATTTGTTCAGATTTCTCCCTGTCTGAGGTTAGGCAGTGCTCTCTTTCCAAATAACAAGAATGCTTTTATGGTTAATGATGTTTCCACGAGTGTGCACAGACATGATGGAGGTTTTTAGCTGTGAGAACATTTAACATTTCTGAGACGTAAGTTGACAGCAGGACGTCATGATACCCAGGAAGGGAACACGTGATGTCCCATTAGTATTCCTACAGAGAAAGCAGTCGATGGTATCCTGGAATAGGTTTTCATACATCATCCAGAGGGGGGACTTGCCTGATGTTTACGTAGATATGCGACATCAGTATAACATTGAGAATCTTTTAGCTGCTATACAAACATCTCTCTCAGCACTGGATCTGCACTGCAGCTATTCATCGTCACACCAGCAACAGTGCCTGGGTGAACACGTATTTTGACAGGAATTTCTCAGGCGTCAATTATGAAAGATGAAAGGGATGCTACCACCTCATGCTTGCGGGACCGAGACAGACACCTGTGCTTGGGTTGGCAGCTGACGGCCACTTCATCACTTTGCGGGGGCTGCCGGTACATCCTGACTCTTGGCAGCTCTTGGGAGCCGGTGTGGTAGAATCCTGTGCGGTCCAGTGGACAGGAGATGGTAGGCAGTGCGTGCGCGCATTGGAGTTCTGTGATGTCAGTATAACACTTTAGGAACCCTAACTGTATACAGGACATTCACCTGCTGGCTGTTGTCGGCAGCAGTGGTGGCTCGCAGTGGCGTCAACATGTGCACGCATTGGAGCCTCTGATATGTTGTTGTTGATGTTAGTTCAAAGGCGTTTTTTGTGTCCAGTGAGTGTTTGTGCACTGCATTATTTTCTGTTGTTTAAGCATTGTGAGTGTGTTTGCATAGCATTACACATGCATTATTTTTTGGCAATTTACGGGTTGCTTGCATGTCTGCAAGCTGTGTACTGCATTTTTCGGTAATTTACAAGTTGTTTGCTTGTCCATATATCAGTGTACTGCATTATTTCGGTGATTTGCGAGTAATGTGCAGGATTGTATGCTGTGTACCGCGTTATTTCGATAATTTACGAGTTGTTTTCGTGTCTGTACATCAGTGTACGGCATTATTTACCTGCAGTTTGCAGGTCTATAATATGTGTATCGTGACCCAAGCACATCAGAGAGAGTGTTTTGTATGAGTGTTATAAATATAGTTTATTTATTTTTGGAAGAATTTTTCCAGAACAGGATGAGTCCTTTTCCCACTATTTTTCGCCTCCAGACCATCATATTGGACTACGTCACGGCGGGGGGAGGGGGGGAGGCGGCGATGGTGCCCTCTGTTGGTGGTACTGTGTAGTAGGTCAGATGGACTTCAGACCTCGTAGTGAACACACTTGATGGCGGTACTGCCTCTGATTGTTCAAATAAAGCGCAAGTGTCCTATTTTTGGGCCATTTTCTTAGTTTAGTGGAGGTAGCTACCGTGTGTTGTATTGTCCTGTTGGAATTCGAACTTTTCGCCATTTTCCTGGGGAGAGGGGAGGGAGAGTGGGTTAGGTTAGTGGAGGTAGTCCAATTGACCTATCTTCCCGCCAGAATTTGAACTTCCCGCCGTGATGTCATTGCGACATTGCCATATCTATCGCCTCCATTTTGTATCCGCCGTCTTGAATAAATTTGGCGACAATGGAGAGTGGGGCCACACTGGCCCTTTTCCACTACTCGCGTACTGCTTCACACAGAGTGCATCTCTCGAGCCTCTCCCAGCGGCTTGGACGACCTCCTCTGAGCCCTTGCGCCAGGAGGAGGTCATTTCAACTAGGCTGCGTGTTGCGCACTGCCTTTTTAGCCATCGCCATTTGTTAAGTGGCGCTCCCTCACTACTTTGTGCACATTGCCGCCACGTTTTAAGTGTCCGCCATTTCCTGAGGGAATGCCCATTTTTTAACCGTTTACGTTCCTGCTTGGGTTTGCAGTCTGCGTTATCGGCCGTTTTAGCTAACGACGCGTGGGCTGTCAACCGCGTTTTACTTTGAGTCCTTTGTATCAATATGGCGAAGGCCATTTAATTTTTAGTTCTGCACCTCCGTTTATCTATGGTGTATTTTATAGACTTTCTGCATGTCCCTGTTTTCAACTGCCTTCTCTTACGTCGATTGGGATTGACATGAAGTCGTTTTGTGACTGCTCTCTGTCTTTGTGTTCTACAGTATTGACTTCAGTGCGTATGACCCCAGTTGTTTTTGCGCCTAAAACAAAACAAATTAAAGAAAACAGTTGCGTGAAACAGGTGGAAGGCGAAATTTTCGAGGTGCAGGCTGTAAGGTCGACGAGGGAGGACAGTCCTGCAAAGTTTTGTGAGCTCCTCTCGGGTGCGCAGTGTTGTGTGACGCCTTGCGTTGTCTTGCGCAGGAGAAGTTCGGTTGCATTTCTGTGGCGACGAACACGGCCAAGTCGCTCTTCCAATTTCCTGAGAGTATCACATTACATTTCACATTTGATTTTTGCACCACGAGGGAGCACATCAAACAGAATAACCCCTTCAGACTTCAAGAAGACCGTCGCCATGACTTTACCGACTGACAGTGCGCCTCTGAACTTTGTCTTTGGAGTAGTGGCAGTGTGGTGCCACTCCATGGATTGTCGCTGTGTTTCCGGTTCAAAATAATGAATCCATGTTTCATCGCCTGTGACGACGTTCCCCATAAGACCAGCCTTGTAATGCGCAACCAGTTCCGGACAGATGGTCCTCCGGTGCTCTTTATGGTCTTCTGCCATGCGACGCGGAAACAAGCGGGCACACACCTTTGAGTACCCCAGCCGGCCGGAGTGGCCGTGCGGTTCTAGGCGCTACAGTCTGGAGCCGAGCGACAGCTACGGTCGCAGGTTGGAATCCTGCCTTGGGCATGGATGTGTGTGATGTCCTTAGGTTAGTTCGGTTTACTTAGTTCTAAGTTCTAGGTGACTGATGACCTCAGAAGTTAAGTCCCATAGTGCTCACAGCCATTTGAACCATTTTTTTGAGTACCCCAAATTGGGGACGAGTGCGGTATCACTACGAGTAGAGATGTCCAGTTGAGCACCGAGGCGTTTGACTGTGATGAGCCGATCACCTCAAATGAGAGTGTCCGGACGTTCCAACACCGCACGAGTCAGAGCTGCGTGCGGCAGGCCGCCACGCGGGAAGCCGGACAGGTCTGCGTGACCTGAGTGCCACGACGACACACGCCTCGCCCAGCGACTCGCCGTGCTTTTGTTCACAGCCAGGTGTCCGTAGACATTCCACAAGCCCTATGAATATCTGCGGTGTCATGGTTTTCGGCTGGAAGAAAGTCAGTGACAGCTCTCTGCTTGGATCGCACCTCCGTTGTAGAACACCATTTTGAAGGCTACATTTAGCACCATGTCCTGTCCGAACTTCATGAAACTGTAGGGACTAAAGCGGCAATGTTCCACGATGTTTCACAACCAATTCCGCATTTTTTCATCCGAAATTCGCTGAGGAAAAAAGTGTCGCAGTAATAACTCAGAGGTTTTGAAAATGATAGCTTGAAGGCACCTTTCGTTCTGCCCAATGCATTTCGAAAGACGAAATCGAAAGTTTCGCTCCACTTTGTCCAGCATTTCTCTGTGTGCATTGGCAACAGCAGCAAGAATATTGTTTCTCAGCCCACACATGGTTCATAGACGATTGGTATACACCAAGGATTTAAGATATTCCCATGAGAAAAAGTTGCATGGGGCTAAGTCCGGTGACCGTGCTGGCCACTGAAGATCGGCCCGCAAAGAGATGAGACATTCGGGGATGTGTTTACGCAAGAGAGCCATTCACATTCGTCGCTTGTGTCACATAGTTCCGTTTTGTTGGAAGCAGACATCCTCCACATCCATTTGTCCAAGTTCTGAAGGAAAAAAGTCCTCAGTTATATGGGCACACAGCTCTCCGAGAAATGTTGGGCTAATAATAAAAATTTTGGGAAATGCACACCAAACAGTCGCATGTTCTGCATTCAGGGGTGCTTATGAAGTTTTCGGGGGTTCGTGACACTCCAGTATCGCATATTTTATTTATTCATTCATCTAGATAAATGAAAATGTGCTCCTCGCTGAAGAACGTAATCGTAAGGCTTAAGTGTGTGCGCCACTGTCAGGTTGCATGGACAAAATTTTGCGTTCACATGGAGAATTCGTCTTACTATGCGATCAGAAACAGGAAGAGCAGCTGCATGTTTCCGCTGCTTGGGGGAATTCAAAATTGCGAGACTTACTTTCTCCACTTTCTCTGGTGTCCTGGTTGATCTTGTGAAAGGGTACAGTACCGCCCGACATTGAAAATAGGTACAACATACTTCATTATTTTTGTCAGAACAACACATTTTTTTTTGTAAAATAACTCAATTTCAATTAATACAGTGAAGCCGGATACCAGTGTGGGAAAGAATGACAATTTATTTATTTAATTGATCACATGTACACTGCCACAAAATAAATCCCTACGTCCAGTTTGCTGAGATCTTTTGAAATGAATGAATGTATGGTCGTCTGCTAACCACAGATAGTGAATGTGAATATATGATCATCTTTGAGTCGATCCTTTGGCCACCTTTGGTGGGACCAAAGAGATGAAACTTACCTGAGCTTCGAGCGCCTGAAATGTGGCTGACCAATATGGTAGCAAGGTGCTCCCCCACTTCAGCAGAGGGGCGACAGGACCTCGAGAACGGCCATGTTTCAGCACTCTGCCGCTGGATCTTGTGCTGTTATGACCTGTTTTAGTTGTGCTCCATAATGACGAAAGAGTGGAGACATGGTATGCATGTGGAATATTTAAGAATAGTTTGAAATAATAATTTCTCTATTTCAGGAACTTTTGTGGGGAGAATTAAATGTCAGGCAGGTAATATTAATGGGATTGTAGTAATCTTCGGCAGTGACCAACGGTCACAATGAAACCACGTGTAGCAATAAGTTGAAATACTTCCGTGTGCTTAAGTTAAGCTGATTTACTAGCGTGTGTACAATAAGTTGAAATATTTAAGAAATAGTGTGTGTACCATAAGCTTAAATATTTAAGAAATGGCGTGTGCAGGACTTGAAATTAGAGACGAGTACTTCCACGTGGTGAGTCTCAAACTGTGTATGAGACAAAGGATAAAGAGAAGTACTCGTCCATGGTATCAGTTGAGGACTCGCGTGTGTGATGATGAATACGTTCTTAATATTACTTTGCGTGATATGATTCCGTGTGACGCTAGATTCAAACTCTGGGAGAGAAGCAAGCTGAGTCGGCCGTCTATCCAGCAACGACACTTGGCTTGCATTGCACATGAAGACGTGCATATGTCTCCAGAGTTCGTAGTAGGAAAGTAGAATTCCGAAGTGGGGCAGTGTCGTGTGAAACTGGGATAAATATTAATTGAAGTGGGAAAGCTAAAAGTGATAATGTTGTGACTATTCCCTGTGTAGTATTTCATATTGTAGTGTGGTGTATGTCATGTAATTTGGGTATGTGTGGTTTGCATGGGAGAGTAGCGAGGTAGTTTCAAAAGATTAGTGGGTTGTGCGTGTTCCTTTTGTACTGCTCGGTCTGGAGGAAAGTTTCGTGATGATGATTGTGAGAGTCGAAGTGTGAGAAATAATAAAAGATCCACCATCCTATACAGAAAGTGCACTGTAGTGTTAAATAATTACGAGACCATAAGGTAGAGAATCACCAATGTTAAGCCATGCCCACTGGGCGGAATTTCTCATGTGTTATTGTTGTAGGTTATAGAATTTGTGTGTTTAGGTTATAGAATTTATCGGAGTAAATAAGATAGTGAAAAGAAAAAGGTTGGTGGCCTTTTCCTTCGAATTGTATGTTGTCATTATGTCCCGAATTTATAATGTGTGCGCCATTCATATTCAGTGCGGTGGCCACGTGTTGATAAAAGCCGTTAAATAAAAGACATGAAGAAAATGTGGTATTGCCAGTGCGTAGTGCACAGTCTGAGTTCTGTAAATCACTGATAGTCAGAAGTGCGTTTCCGTTGCTTATTATTCATACAGGAGGATAATTTTAACTTAATTGTGAGTACGAGAGTTCATGTTACTCGATAAATAAGAATGAATCCACTCGCTTGGCAGACCACTCATCTTGCAGGCCTGACTGTTTGATGCCACAGTATGTGCAAGGCATGTGGATGCCTCTCACTTGAAGTTCCTTGTTTCTTTCTCTATACGCTACCACGATCCATAAACGTGTCCACCCACGTAACAATCAATTTTAGATCAGGAAGACAACTTGCAGCTGCTTTATTAAACTGTTCCCTGAATGCACTCTGGGTTGCGACGACCGAACGGCCACTGGAACAGAAGTCTCCACCGCTAACGCGCGCTTCTCTCTCGTCCACATCATGGTTGCTAAGAAAAAAAAAAGTTACACAGTTATGTTCTGCCGTTTCGAATGCGCTCAACCCCACACAAGAATGAGTAATGGGCGCTGTGTGGCGCGCGTGCCAAGTAAAGAAATTGCATCGCTGCAACCTGTACAAGTAGTTGCGTTGTTGTGGTCTTCAGTTCGAAGACTGATCTGATGCATATGTTCATGCTAGATAAGCGGAAGTGATACTCTTCACCTCTGCATAACTACTGCAACCTACAAAGAGACTTCAGAAAGTAAGGCCTTTGACACCATTGAAAGGTCTCTGTTGGATTCCTTTCATGTTTAATTTCTTAAATCTGTTGCCATTTATGGAATAAATTCCTCTTCTAAATGTACTGTGGCGTTTCTGACTATCTGGGAGGAGACTGAGCAGTGGAACGTGTTACTTTTACACATAAACAAGAACGATCTGTCACACTACTACACTTTAAAGCACAGTTTATATGTAATTCTTATATGTAATTCATGTCACACAGTCTCATACGGAACCTACATCCGCCTTCTTTTATATACTGTATATGATAAGATACTGTCATCCCCCTTCCCTTTTGTGTGAGAAGATGAATGAGCATATGTATTTCTAGTTGCATGCTTGAGGGTAGCAGACAAGGCTGTCTGCTAGAGAACAGTAGGACCAACATCGGAACAGGTAGCTACGCTTCCTAAAAGCAAAGAGGTTTCTATCCTTAGTATGGTCCTGTCCATCCGTTGTCATGTTGGTATAGGAAGCTGCCCCTCTGGCCACTTCCGTTGGTCTTTGTGAGCCACCCTCAGGAAGCACGCTCGGCGGTAGGGCAGTTGCAGTGTGGCGGTGGCGAGCGTCTGAAGTGGTAAGATCTCCGGCTAAGCGCATGTCTGTTAAGTCCGTAGGACAATGGATTTCTTAAGTTCATCCTAACTGAAAATTTAATCACCTTTATTTCGGGTTTAGGTCTAAAATATCCGATGTTATCTTAAATTGCAGCGCAGTATAATTCTCGTGTGAAGTTCAGATTATTTTTCGGTAGTTGCTTTGTTACTACTTTGTGAGTAAAGTGGAACCACGTGTTGATCAGTAACTCTAACTAAGATCAATCTTAAATGCGAATGCTTGTGTGATTATAACGTCTCGTCTTGACTATATTTTCAATATAGCAACTTTTCTTTATGTTCAGCCCACGTGGGGTGTACTTTGCGAGACCACTACCACGTCCTTATATAACTGTTTGCCCCACAGGTTAATAGTAAGACGTTAGTAACCAGTTCAAGGTTTTTCTTTTGTCAATTGCTTTTCGATCTAATTTATTTTAATTATCAAAATTATCGTGGAGTTGTACGCTTTGTGTAAACCAAGTTGACCACGTGAAGCATGTGGTGTAATCATCAAAGTAGCCCTCAGCTATTCTTTTTGCGAAGATTTCACAAAGAGTTAATATGAATTTAGTATACCAGTGTGTGGTAATTACATGACGGACAGGATTGTGGTATGAACGTAATGTCTTTGGGTAAAAACTGAATCTGTTGGTTGTGGTTAATTTCTTCTTGCTTATGTTTCAATGTTCTTCGTGTGTTATTTTATGAATGCAGTGTTGTATGCAGTCTCCCAATCTTGGCTCCATATTTTATGTGTTCCGTAAGATTACAATCTCACATTTTTTCAATCGTAAATAAGGCACCAGCTCAGTTATAACTCACGTATAATATGCTGAAATTTCAATGAACAATCTTAAAATAAATTTCCAAATATAAACTGATTTCTTTCCTTTTATTTAAATTCTCCTTTTTATATATATATATTACCGGTTTTGTATGACTATTAAAAGATTATCATTAATGTTAGTCTGCTTGGTAAACCTAGACTAAATATCTGATGAAACAGTTGCCCAGTAATCCACGGTTAACGTCCCCAGACATATCACGGCTTTTAACCCACTTTCATTGTCAATTAGCACCGATATCAGCATACCAAATTAAAGTTACAACATTACACATGGCGACCCTGTTCTGTGATTCCGCTAGACTCTGGAATCTCTGAAATGTTAGATTGCGAGCGTGTTATAATCTTAATTTTTTTTCCCTACAGCGCTCAAACAACTTCTGCGTTGTTTCCGAGCAGACTTTCAAAAGATTCACGGCGTTGTTGATCGGCGTTGCGTTGTTTGTCTTGTTTTGTTTTTTATATTTGTGTGTTTTATGTGTCTGTGTGTTTTTTTATTCTCGCTTGTAAATTCCACTGTTTCGATCAAAGATAAAAATTTGTTTTGCGTGTGAAAAAGTGTGTACTAGGTTGGGTATCTTTCGTGTGACTGTCGTAATTTTTGGGGGACACATTTATTGTGATTAGTGTGTTGCTTACTGAGTATAAATTGCACTAATGCAAACACATAACCAAGCTAAAAGTAAGCGGTCCAACAACTTAAGCAACATGGACGAAGGGCATAATTTGATTTCCAATATTAACGCGTCGGGCGGTTCCGAAAATGCAATGGGGAATACTTCAGACGAAATGCAAAACAGCACGAACGGGCTCACAGCAGAGCCAGAAATTAATTTGCCTCCAACTAACCAAATTGATTTAGCAGACCTCATGAAAGCCTTATTGCAACAAAATAAAGAAAACACAGAGAAATCGATCCGCGAGCTAGGGGAACAAATGACGCAGAAATCTGAAAAATCGATCCGAGAGCTAGGGGAACAAATGACGCAGAAATCTGAAAAATCGATCCGAGAGCTAGGGGAACAAATGACGCAGAAATCAGAAAAATCGTTCCGAGAACAAAAAGAATCATCCGAAAAATCGATCCGCGAGCTAGGCGAACAAATAGACGAAAAACTAATCCAGCAGACAAATAAAGTCGACAAGTCGATGCAGAGAGTGTCCGATGATATCTCACAAAGAATAAACAATCTGGCAAGTGAGATAAAAAGTGATATTATGAAAGAATTAGGCCGTACATTTGAACAAATCGATGATCGTCTGCAAGCCTTAGAACAGAGCAAGCGGAGGGGCGATGCCGAATCTAAAGAAAGCGAAGAACGGCTACTTAGGAATTTCCAAGAGCTGAGGGAAGATGATAAGATTGCGGCATTAGCGGACATTGCAGGCACGATGAAGCTGACGGAAAGCGAGAACAATACTACACCGGTAGCGGCCGCAGAGACCGCAGAAGTGCGTTCGCTTCTGAGATTTCAGAAGGGACAGTTCGAAGTGAACAGGCAAAACAGAGCTGTAACAGGCGAATTACAAGAACGCGTGGCGCATCTGGAAAACCGCATGGCGTGTGATTCCGAACTCGTCAATAGCATTAAAAATAGCCGTACGAACAGTGCAGAGAGGGACTCCGGCCACGAGGTAGATTTTGAGACAGGGAAGAATGTCATTTGAGGGGCAGACATGAGAATAATAGAAACATTCAAGGGCCTCGCCAGGAGGAAATGCGGGGATTTGATTTCAAACATTTCCTTACGGTGAGAAAGTTTGAGATATTCCGAAATTCGCAAAAAGGAATACATCCACGAGCATGGCTCGAGCAATTTGAGTTCTGTCTTCCTCCCGACTGGGCAAGTTCACATAAGATAGAATATATGTGTGGCTATTTGGAAGGCGAACCAGCGATTCGCATGAGGTCGGCAGCGCGTCACTGCAACTCCACTCGGGAGTTTCGACAAGCCTTTCTGTCCGCCTATTGGTCGGAAGCGGCACAAGATAGGGTCAAACATGGCATAATTATGCTGCCAAATTTGAACCAGTCTGGTTTCGGCAGCCCTGCACGCCTATTCGACCACATGCTGCAGGCAAATCAATTCCTATACGACCCATACGGGCCTGCGGAACTAATTAGGATATGCATCACCAAATTGCCGATGCGCTTGCGGCACGTCATTCTTGCGGGACGATGCAAAGAGGACGTGGAAACGTTTAAGACGCTTCTCCAAGAGTTGGAATACAATACAGGAGAATGCCCGCCTAATCAGGCACGAAGTTATTACGGGGCACAGCAGCGCGACCGCAGTCGTGGCCGTATTACTAATCAACGGCGTGACTGGTCGTCGCGACGCGAACGGAACAATAATCGGGACCGGCCGTATAGAAACTGGGGTGACAGTCACGAACACAGGTGGAACAACAGAAATGATCGAGGACGTAGACAGGATCGTGAACGCTACAGGTACGGCAACCAGAATCGACACTATGATGAATACGGTGGGAATAGGACTGTAGGCGGAGCACCTCATGATGTTGAAATTCGGCCGGCTAACCCTAGACATAATCCAGCAAATGGAAATGAACGAAACCGGCAATGACAAACGATCAGCGCAGAAGGCGCCCAATCGGAACAAATGAGCGACATGGCAAATGAGTAGAAAGGACAGTGAGAAGTAGAGAGGACGGTGAGGAGAAAGAATTGATTAGTTTAAACTTGTGACGTATGCATTTTGAATAATATGTTAGTAAAAATAATGATAAATCTGTTTCTATGTGATTGATTGAAGTGACGTTTTTAGTTATTTTTCTTTCCTTGTGCAGTTAGGATTTAGGTTGGTTCAAATGTGAACATAAAAGGTTTCTTTGTGAACGAGTAAAATGCTGTTTATGTTTTTTTTTTTGTGTGTAAATTGAAAAGAGTCGCCCCTGAGGAAAGCAAGATCGTTGCTGAATTAGTGCATAAACTCAGGGGAATATCCGATCTGTGGGTATTATGGGTCTGGCAAACCCAGGTCCCCAGCTGTTAGTAGCCTTGTTTCCGATTTTCTGCTTTCAGTGCTACTATCTATCTATTACTATTCTATATCTGTCAGTATAAATGAGGATCTCTTACTATAGTATGCGTGATGTATGAATATTTTAAGATAGGAGAACTCTGAGAAAGGAATGAGTAAGTTTGGAATCTTGAAAACAGGATGCGATAATACGATTGTTGAACCATTGGCTTCCAATATGCGATGATATGTTAATATTGATGATATATGTCTTTTTTGTTCTTTATAGCTGAGTATGTAAAGTGCTGTCTGTGGATTTCGTAAGTATATTGATTCCCTTCAAGGTGAAAGAAGAATTGTGGTTTGTGTAATTTACGTGGCTCTGAAATATTATTGTGGTAGTCAAATACGAGCAGCTTTTCAGCAAATGGAGAATGGAACGGAAATATGGATCCTTTTTGTAGTCTTGATTGATGTTGAGCCAAAGCCTAAAAAAAATTATTCTGCGTTAATACTTGTCCTAGAAAAGCGACGTTTATGTGTTTTGCTGATGCTGTGAGCATTAGAGCTTACTGTTTTCGCTGGTGCGGGATGCACTGCAGCCTATATGATTTGTACTGAGGAAATTTCCCTCTTGAAGGTAGAGGATGATTAAATAATTTTGATTATGGGAACGAAGGAAAGCTTGGTTTAAGGTAATAAGGATAAAGCAAAACATTTGTCATTTGAACTACAGGAGGATTCGGATCTTTTGTGTCTGTTGTAAGTTCAATATGTTAAGATGATACTGTTTTACAGAATAGAGGTGACCACAATTTTGCCATTCATGAGAAATGAATCCAGAATAACCACCACAGGCGAAATAACTGATTTGGAAGCGAAAGGTAACGTAAAGAAGGAACGAAATCGCAGCAAAATGGGTAAGAAAATGTAATATAACCTGTATAATGCAAATATTTTTAACCTTCTCAGAGTCATCTGCGTGATTAATTGTTGTGATAACGTAATTTTAGGTGAAATTTTCTTACTGTTTTATGTGTGAATATATGAGTATGATAAATGTATAATTGCGAGTCTCTTTTCAGGTGTGCGAACTGGTATAAATGTTTTGGCGTGTAAATAACCATTGTTCTTTTTAATGTGTATGTTTAAGGAAAGTTCTCCATATTTATCATGTGACAAGACGTATGCCGCGAGTGTCAAGAAGAGGACGAATTAGAACAATGTTGTAGTGGTATATACACGGTGTTGAAATAGCATTGAAGTAGCTTATTGGCTTAACTAGTAGTGGATAGAAGTAGAATATTGAGTAATGCATGTTTATGGGTAGTTAGTTTGTAGAATAGACAACAGGTGTGCATGTATGTGTGTGTAAATAACATGTGAACCCTATCCTGTCCTGACCTATACTTGCACAAGGCATAATCCTATTCATTTTAGTGAATTAATAAATAGCATTTGATTTATTAAAACGTAAGTGAACCACATTAGTGATGTGGATTTAAATATTGTATTGTCAGTTCATTTAAATTTTTATTTTTATACTGTCAAGTCAATTCACTTTTATTTTTTTTACATTGTCAAGTCATTTAAATTTTATTTTATATTGTCGATTCATCTAATTTTTTATTTTAAAAAAATATTAAGTCTCACTTTGTTCTTAAAAATTGTGAAAGACAATACTAAGTGGTATTATGTATGACATTGTGTAATCACATAAGGATGATGAAAAATTTCTGTGAATGCAGTTGAGAACGTGAAAGCGAACCGGCAAAGCTCTTAAGAGACAGCGGGAGCAGCCGGACTAGTTGTAAACTGGCGGGTTTCCCAGCAGGACACGCTGTCAGCCAGGCCACTTTGGGAGCGCGGCCGACAACAAAAGAAGGTACGCGGCAAACACTTTCCCTTGTACCTGGAGCTAATGGGCGGCCGCCCCGGGCGACCCTTCCTCGAGGCGATGACCTGAGATGGGCGAGCGGTCCACCGCGTGGAAATCCGTCTGCTGGCAACGCACCACACGCACGCGACCGTGACGAGACGGCCGCGGTGAAACAACACAACGGGCGTGGAGCCTTTTGACAGGTACTGCCCAGAGAAACTTGCAGACGTCAACGACGCCTATCGACATTTCCTGATGGATGCCTACTGTCAAGCGACAGTAAATCATGGTTCGATGTTCTCTGGTCGCTAAGGGTGGCACAAAAGAAGAGCCATTAAGTGTCATCCTTGCCCAGGAATATCAAACTGGCGAGCCAATTGAGGATAACCCAAGAATGTAACAACACAAAGGGCGTGGAGCCTTTTGACACATACTGTCCAGAGTAACTGGCAGACTTCAATGACGCCTATCAACATCTCCTGACGGATGCCCACTGTCAAGCGACAGTAAATCATGGTTCGATGTTCTCTGGTCGCTAAGGGTGGCACAAAAGAAGAGCCATTAAGTGTCATCCTTGCCCAAGAATATCAACCTGGCGTGTCAAACGAGGATACCGCACGAATTTGACAACACAAACATGGAACCAAATCGAGATGACGTGACACGGGAGAAACTTCATGATAGGGCAGAGACGGCGGGATCGCACGCAACAGATGGACAGAAAAATCCCTACTGACAGCTGCGGCGACGAACCCCCCCTCTTTCCCCTATATTGTGCCTCGGAACAGTGGAAGTACTGAGTGTGTCAGTGAACAGTGATTATACGGTTCTTAGTCCAGTGCATATACGTGTGTTTCTGTCAGAGAAACTCTGACTCGTGTGTTTTGCAGGAGTTCGATTTATTGGTGTTTATTAGACTGACTCTTGTATTTTGCAGGTGTTGTTCTATTTATCTTTTTTAGACTTTGACTCTTGTATTTTGCAGGTGTTTTATTTATAGGTGTTTTTTTTTGTTTTAGATGTTGACTATTGTACTGTTTTATTTATCAATGTTTGTTTTTGTGTGATGTATTAGATTTGTGATATTTTGTTTCGTAAATTCATTGCTGTGGCATTGCTTCGTTTATCAGTCAGATAGCTTTTTATTCTCATTGAACTGTGATCGATTAGCCTTTGCATGGGGCATATTTACTGTGAGGAACCCCTTAAGGGTAACAATCACATAATTATTGTAGTTTCAGTATAATGACACAGTGCTCATTGTTTGCTAGCTAATTGAAATATAGTAGAGTGATTAAATGAGTGCCACATAGTTATTTTAATTCTACAAATTATTAGTTTTATACGATATAGAATTTTTTTGCGATAACCACTTTGTAAAACATGTTTTTTCTCTTATCATTTTGTTGCTTTTGCAGATTGTGCATTGTTATGTTCTGCTTTTTAATACCGATGTTATTTGATGTTCTTTTTTTAATTGCTGTGGCACCATTGCTATTTTCATAAATTTTGCTTGTTAATAAACAGTCATAAATTTTCCTGTGATCAGTTGGCTCTTGCAATGAGCAAATACTGGTGAACTCCATAAGGGTAACAACCAGAAATTGTTTTCATATTAATGACACAGGAACCATTGTTTTTACTTTCTGACCGAATTAGGTCTACACTACCTTTTAAATAGGTGTCACAGATTGTGTTCTTTTTTTTCTGTTTGAAATTGGTAGTTTCTAAAGATGTGTTGAAATTATTGTGTTTTAGCAAGTAGCTGGTGTCCTTTTGCCTTTTCTTTTACACTTTTGGTTTAAGTAGGGTGTGAGAAGCCTGCTTGGGAATGTCCTAGCGTGGCCAGAAAATTCCCTGCACAGTCTTTTCCCGGAGCGTTGGGGTTATGAAAGGTCTCTGTTGGATTCCTTTCATGTTTAATTTCTTAAATCTGTTGCCATTTATGGAATAAATTCCTCTTCTAAATGTACTGTGGCGTTTCTGACTATCTGGGAGGAGACTGAGCAGTGGAACGTGTTACTTTTACACATAAACAAGAACGATCTGTCACACTACTACACTTTAAAGCACAGTTTATATGTAATTCTTATCTGTAATTCATGTCACACAGTCTCATACGGAACTTACATCCGCCTTCTTTTATATACTGTATATGATAAGATACTGTCATCCCCCTTCCCTTTTGTGTGAGAAGATGAATGAGCATATGTATTTCTAGTTGCATGCTTGAGGGTAGCAGACAAGGCTGTCTGCTAGAGAACAGTAGGACCAACGTCGGAACAGGTAGCTATGCTTCCTAAAAGCAAAGAGGTTTCTATCCTTAGTATGGTCCTGTCCGTCCGTTGTCATGTTGGTATAGGAAGCTGCCCCTGTGGCCACTTCCGTTGGTCTTTGTGAGCCACCCTCAGGAAGCACGCTCGGCAGTAGGGCAGTTGCAGTGTGGCGGTGGCGAGCGTCTGAAGTGGTAAGATCTCCGGCTAAGCGCGTGTCTGTTAAGTCCGTAGGACAATGGATTTTTTAAGTTCATCCTAACTGAAAATTTAATCACCTTTATTTCGGGTTTAGGTCTAAAATATCCGATGTTATCTTAAATTGCAGCGCAGTATAATTCTCGTGTGAAGTTCAGATTATTTTTCGGTAGTTGCTTTGTTACTACTTTGTGAGTAAAGTGGAACCACGTGTTGATCAGTAACTCTAACTAAGATCAATCTTAAATGCGAATGCTTGTGTGATTATAACGTCTCGTCTTGACTATATTTTCAATATAGCAACTTTTCTTTATGTTCAGCCCACGTGGGGTGTACTTTGCGAGACCACTACCACGTGCTTATATAACTGTTTGACCCATCAGGTTAATAGTAAGACGTTAGTAACCAGTTCAAGGTTTTTCTTTTGTCAATTGCTTTTCGATCTAATTTATTTTAATTATCAAAATTATCGTGGAGTTGTACGCTTTGTGTAAACCAAGTTGACCACGTGAAGCATGTGGTGTAATCATCAAAGTAGCCCTCAGCTATTCTTTTTGCGAAGATTTCACAAAGAGTTAATATGAATTTAGTATACCAGTGTGTGGTAATTACATGACGGACAGGATTGTGGTATGAACGTAATGTCTTTGGGTAAAAACTGAATCTGTTGGTTGTGGTTAATTTCTTCTTGCTTATGTTTCAATGTTCTTCGTGTGTTATTTTATGAATGCAGTGTTGTATGCAGTCTCCCAATCTTGGCTCCATATTTTATGTGTTCCGTAAGATTACAATCTCACATTTTTTCAATCGTGAATAAGGCACCAGCTCAGTTATAACTCACGTATAATATGCTGAAATTTCAATGAACAATCTTAAAATAAATTTCCAAATATAAACTGATTTCTTTCCTTTTATTTAAATTCTCCTTTTTATATATATATATTACCGGTTTTGTATGACTATCAAAAGATTATCATTAATGTTAGTCTGCTTGGTAAACCTAGACTAAATATCTGATGAAACAGTTGCCCAGTAATCCACGGTTAACGTCCCCAGACATATCACGGCCTTTAACCCACTTTCATTGTCAATTAGCATCGATTTCAGCATACCAAATTAAAGTAACAACATTACACCATTTCTCAAAGGCACTTACAATCAAACTACTTGTGTATCGAGTACTGCCTGAGTTCTATGACTAAATTCGTGAACTTCTGTGAGAAACGTCACAGTTCGCAGTAACTGACGGAAAGTAAAAGAGACGCCCGAAAGAACAGACACCACGCATTCATGTAACTGGTTCGCCTAGATAGACAATGGATCCAGCTTTTACCATGTGGGTGAACAAATACGTCCAACCTCCAGTGAATATCTCAGAGTAGCGAGCACAGAGGAAATGGACACGGACTGAGGATAGGTGGCGTCGTTGGGAGTGTGGGTGGGCCGTGGAGCGTGCAGAGATAGCCTGCACACTTGTGATAAACTCCGTGTCCTGGATGGCGCAGTGGTTAACGCACCTGCCTCATAAATAGGAGATCGCGGGCTCAAATCCCGGCCCGGCATGCATTTTCACTCGTCCCTGCGGATTTCGCGCAATGTCCCGATGCAGCTGACTCCAGCCATCGTTTCTCTTTCCTTTGCTTTCTGCTCCCTCCACCTTCGGTTTACACATAATGTATCACAGCGGTGGATATCGCATGTTGTCCGAAAAAACAGACACCACGCATTCATATAACAACACGGAATATTTCCAGTTCAGCTCCTGTTGTTTCATGAAGTTTTCATGGCTGGCGGCGATATTATGTAGGCTTCAAAATGGTGTCTACAACAGAGGTACGTTCAAGCGCAGACTTGTCATTGGGTTTCTTCTGGCGGAAAACTACAGCGTCGCAGATAGTCGCTTGCAGAATGGCTACGGAGATACGGCAGTGAACAAAAGCACGGTGAGTCGTTGGGCGAGGCCTCTGTCATAATCGAAACAAGGTCGCGCAAACCTGATGGATCTACCGCGTGCCGGCCGACCGCACACGGCTGTGCTATCCTCAGGAAACTGAAGAAACGACTTCAGCATCACAAGAGTGCAAACAAATTTCTCGTTAGGCACGCCAAAGTAAGGCCTCATACAAGTCTTGGCACCAGGGGGTAGCTCAGAAAATTTCATCTGGCTGTTCTTCCTCCTCCACCCTCCAGCTCGGATCTAGCACATTCCGACTTCCACGTTTTTGGCCCAATGAAGGGTGCACTGCGCGAGAAACAGTACGTTGACCATGCGGAAGTTATTGACTCCGACTCCGGCCAGTAGAGTGGTACTAAGCGGGCATACGGGCCCCCACAGTAAGGTGGCGTAAGGCCGTCGCAATGAAAGGAGATTGTGTTGAAAAACAGGTTTTCGTAGCGAAAAGAGTGGGGAATAATATGATATATTGGAATCCTGAATAAAACCAATCTGCTTTCATAAAAAAAAGTGTTCCATTACTTATTGAACGCCCCTCGCACATAAACGATTTAGGAGACAATCTGAGAAGTCCCGCCTCTTAAATTGTATGCAGATCATGGTGTCATTTACCGTCCAGTAAAGTCTGCATAAGATCAAAACCAATTTGGGAATAATTTAGACAAGACATCTATGTGTTGAGGATAACAGCAATTGACTCTAAATAATTAAAACTGTGAGCTTATCTGTATGAGTACTGAAAGGAATGCGTTAAGTTTATCTTGCATAAAGCATACCCTGAGAGACTAGCGCTCATAGAAGAAGGGATAATGCGGCGACAATCCTTAGTCACAGTCTACGGGATTCTTCCAGAATGAATTTTCAGTCTCCATTGTGCTGATTTGAAGCTTCCTGGCAGATTAAAACCGTGTACCGGACTGGTGCTCGAACGAGAGTCCTTTGCCTATTGCGGGCAAGTGCTCTCCAGACTGCCAATTTCTATTACTCTCGTGGATAATCAACTGCTCATTTATTTTCTGGTGATGGGTTCCCTATCAATACGTCCAATAATTATCTATGAAGACTGGAACGAAATCTCACTATTTTCTTGCATAATTTATATGACCCCATTCTTTTTCTATGGGTACCTGGCTTGTGCCACTAGTACTCCATAATTCTAGACTCACCGTTTTCTCCACACTGTGAAGTCTATCTCAGTTTCACGAATTTCTTTAAGAGCGATATAACAATTTTTATTTACACTCCTGGAAATGGAAAAAAGAACACATTGACACCGGTGTGTCAGACCCACCATACTTGCTCCGGACACTGCGAGAGGGCTGTACAAGCAATGATCACACGCACGGCACAGCGGACACACCAGGAACCGCGGTGTCGGCCGTCGAATGGCGCTAGCTGCGCAGCATTTGTGCACCGCCGCCGTCAGTGTCAGCCAGTTTGCCGTGGCATACGGAGCTCCATCGCAGTCTTTAACACTGGTAGCATGCCGCGACAGCGTGGACGTGAACCGTATGTGCAGTTGACGGACTTTGAGCGAGGGCGTATAGTGGACATGCGGGAGGCCGGGTGGACGTACCGCCGAATTGCTCAACACGTGGGGCGTCAGGTCTCCACAGTACATCGATGTTGTCGCCAGTGGTCGGCGGAAGGTGCACGTGCCCGTCGACCTGGGACCGGACCGCAGCGACGCACGGATGCACGCCAAGACCGTAGGATCCTACGCAGTGCCGTAGGGGACCGCACCGCCACTTCCCAGCAAATTAGGGACACTGTTGCTCCTGGGGTATCGGCGAGGATCATTCGCAACCGTCTCGATGAAGCTGGGCTACGGTCCCGCACACCGTTAGGCCGTCTTCCGCTCACGCCCCAACATCGTGCAGCCCGCCTCCAGTGGTGTCGCGACAGGCGTGAATGGAGGGACGAATGGAGACGTGTCGTCTTCAGCGATGAGAGTCGCTTCTGCCTTGGTGCCAATGATGGTCGTATGCGTGTTTGGCGCCGTGCAGGTGAGCGCCACAATCAGGACTGCATACGACCGAGGCACACAGGGCCAACACCCGGCATCATGGTGTGGGCAGCGATCTCCTACACTGGCCGTACACCACTGGTGATCGTCAAGGGGACACTGAATAGTGCACGGTACATCCAAACCGTCATCGAACCCATCGTTCTACCATTCCTAGACCGGCAAGGGAACTTGCTGTTCCAACAGGACAATGCACGTCCGCATGTATCCCGTGCCACCCAACGTGCTCTAGAAGGTGTAAGTCAACTACCCTGGCCAGCAAGATCTCCGGATCTGTCCCCCATTGAGCATATTTGGGACTGGATGAAGCGTCTTCTCACGCGGTCTGCACGTCCAGCACGAACGCTGGTCCAACTGAGGCGCCAGGTGGAAATGGCATGGCAAGCCGTTCCACAGGACTACATCCAGCATCTCTACGATCGTCTCCATGGGAGAATGGCAGCCTGCATTGCTGCGAAAGGTGGATATACACTGTACTAGTGCCGACATTGTGCATGCTCTGTTGCCTGTGTCTATGTGCCTGTGGTTCTGTCAGTGTGATCATGTGATGTATCTGACCCCAGGAATGTGTCAATAAAGTTTCCCCTTCCTGGGACAATGAATTCACGGTGTTCTTATTTCAATTTCCAGGAGTGTAGTTGCAGAATCGCTGTTACTCGTCTGTACCACTTCCCCCTGTACCCAAGTTATTCAGAGTCGGCACTGGTGAAACACCTGCTATAGGTTGCCAGCTTCGATGCAGGATGTTCAAGGAGACAGGCAGTTATGCAGGTAATCCCTAATTTACAGCGGTTGGACAGAAATATGGACACACCACGAGCAACACATCATTGAACATACACTGAGGTGACAAAAGAATCGGACAGCTAATATCGTGTCGGACCTCCTTTTTCCCGACATACCGCAACAACTCGAAATGGCATGGACTCAAGTCGATGGAAGTCCCCTGCAGAACTATTGAACCATGCTCCCTCTATAGCACTAAATAACTGCGGAACTGTTGCCACTGCAGGATTTTGTGCACAATTTGACCTATCGATTATGGCCCATAAATATTCGATGAGATTCATATCTGGCGATCTTGGTGGCCAGATCATTCGGCTGAAATTTTCAGAATACTGTGGGAGACTGCAGGGCACGCTCACTTCTGAGTCGGTGTTGTGCTGCGTAATGTTCTTAGGGAAGTTGGTCTTTATTACTTGGCTGCTATACCTGGGTACGATCTGACTTCGTACATCACGATGAAATGGTGTGCGCTTTAGTGAAAGAGAATAGCGGTAAGCTTTACCTGTCTTCAAATGAATATGGTGCCGATTTAAACGACTGCAGTAAAGGCGTACGGTGACTGAGGGCCGAAGGGAGCGTTTTTTCTGCGGAACCTGAGTGAAAACTGTTGTGACTTGGCAAGACAGCCAAGCCACTATGATTGGTAGCCGAAAGGCACGCGTCTAAGCTCACGCAGGCTGGCGTGAGGTCTGGAACAGTTATAGGAGTTTATAGTAGGAAGAAAAGTACGTAGCTTCTGGAATACTTAACTTTAATCCATAGTTGGTGAACATCGGTCTGGCGTTACATGCATCACAAGATAAATAGCAAATGATAATGGCGCCTTGCTAGGTCGTAGCAAATGACGTAGTTTAAGGCTGTGCTAACTATCGTCTCGGCAAATGAGAGCGTAATTTGTCAGTGAACCGTCTCTAGCAAAGTCGGCTGTACAACTGGGTCGAGTGCTAGGTAGTGTCTCTAGACCTGCCGTGTGGCGGCGCTCGGTCTGCAATCACTGACAGTGGCGACACGCGGGTCCGACGTATACTACCGGACCGCGGCCGATTTAAAGGCTACCACCTAGCAAGTGTGGTGTCTGGCGGTGACACCACAGAAACATTTGCAGCCTGCCGAGTTCCGCAGTCATGCAGACATACTGGATGGCGCTGGTCAGTCAGCGGCCGCTCCTGGTAGACTGACTAGCGCCGAGAAGTCGCATTCAAGACTGTTAGTAAAGCAGAGTATGGGTCCTTGTTCAGAAGGGAAGCCGACGAGACGGCTGCAACCTTTCTGCGGATTTCCGTTGGACAGGTCACTGGCACTCTGTTACAAAACATATTTGTGAAGGCACGAGTTTATGGCTGTTCTTTGGAAAGTTCGAAATGGACAGAGCAGGGGAGATAACGATCTTTTCATGGAGGGCTGTGGTTCCATCCAGGGCATGTTGCTAGCAAAAGATACGGCGTAAACGTGTGGGAAAGAGACTGTGAAGCTGAATATTTTTTCCTTTTCTCCCAATTAATTTTAAAGTCTCTGATTGGTCAAATCTATGTATGCAGAGCGAGAGACTGTCTCCCATCTTCAAATGCGGCGCTCCAGCTCGTGACTGGCTTGTGCTAAAGTGGGAGTAGTCTAAGGTGTAAATGTGCTTTGCTACCGAGCTGGCGAGGAAAGCGGAGAGAAAGGGATGTGACACTCTTGCACTGGCGCTTTGCTAGTAAAGAATTGCAGGTGTCTACCTAAATGGTGAGACTTGTGTCCTTTGCTAGTGTGCCACTTAGAGCGTGCGCCAGTGGCCTCCTGAACCATCAGCGGTACTGCTTCTAGCATCATGCACACAAGGAGTGATGCGTGGGTGTACTTATTTGTCCTGGGTGGGCCGTCTAAACGTTTGACCTTTTCCGTCACGCATAGTCGTGGTACGGAGCCAAATTGGTTTGGCAGACCAGCAGACGGGCCCACCTGCACACTGGAAGCCGCCGGGGTTTCAGAGGCTCGTAGGGAAGTAGGTGCGTTCCGAAGTAGCCGAACGCGAGACCGGGTACTTTCATTTTCCGGGCGCGAGTCATTAACGATAGGTTGTTGCCGTCCATGACTAGAGTCGCCGAGCGCATCGGGGTGTGCCGTCCTGAGTAGCAGAGGGGTAAGGTAATCGCTGCAGTGCTCCAATATATGCTTCTCAGCACCCTGTTCTTTGAAACCATATTTTTCTTTTTTGAATAGTAGAGTACAGATGCTTGATTGTGGCGTAGTTTTTGTGCCATGCCCTGGATTCACGTGTATGAAGTCAGATACAGCGATTAGTGGTCTGGTTACTGTCGTGTGTCGATCTCCAGCTGATCAGTTTGTCCATCATAGATCCCATATTAGTGATAGCGTTTGTGAAATGAAAACGTTTGTGTGACTTTGCTTTAGCGATTTTTTTGTCTTGTGATGTTAAGAAGCAATAAGTCTATTGTTATTTAGATCACAACAACTCCCTGTTTTCTGATTAACATTACATTTGCCATTTTTATTAAAGTCCTTATTACAACAGAAAGTAGGAAGCTTGCAATTCTTCAAATCAATCCCGAACTACAGGTATTGCTGCCTGGTGACGTAGCACCTTCTCATCCATAAAAAAATTCCATCGTTCAACAGACACAAATGAGTAGCTGAACATAAAAATTTCTATTCAATGATCGGTTCAGTTGGACCGTAGGACTCAGTCCATTCTATGTAAACACAGATCACAACATTACAGCTCAACCACCAGCTTGCACAGCGCCTTGTTGACAACTTGGGTCCATTGCTTCGTGGGGTCTGCGCCACACTCGAACCTCACTATTAGTTCTTACCAACTGAAACCGGGACCCCTTGTGACCGGGACACAGTTTTCCAGTCGCCTGGGTCACAACCGATACGGTCACGAGCTGAGGAGAGCCGCTGCGGGCTACGTCGTGCTGTTAGCAGTGTTACTCGGGTCGATGTCTGTTGCCACAGCGCATTAGCGCGTTCTCCTAGAAGATACGTTCATCGTACGTCCCATACTGATTTCCGTGGTTATTTCTCGCAGTGTTGCTTGTCTGCTAGCACTGACTACTCTATGCAAAAAAAAAGCTGCTCTCGGTCGTTAAGTATTGTAAGGTGCTTAAAAAAGTTGTTAGGAAGGCAAAAAGTATGTGGTATGCAGATAGAGTAGCTAAGTATCGGGATAAAATTAAAACCATATGGTCAGTCGTAAAGGAAGTGGCTGGTCTTCAGAGACAGCTCGAGGATATAGAATCAGTGCGTAGTGGGAATGTCCGTGTTACTGACAAGTACGGTATTTAATAATCACTTTCTGAATATAGCAGGTGAACTAAATAGAAACCTAGTCCCAACAGGCAATCATATAGCGCTCGTAGAAAAAAGTGTTCCGAGACTGTTACCTGAAATGCTCCTCCATGATACTGACAAGAGGGAGATCGAGTTAATAATTAAATCACTAAACACCAAGAACTATCATGGATATGACGGGGTGTCTATCAGAATACTGAAGTATTGTTCTATGTATGTTAGCCCAGTTCTTAACCATATCTGTAACTTTTCCTTTAGGGGTGGTCGGTTTTCTGACCAAGTACTCGGTAGTGAAGCCACTTTATAAAAAGGGAGACAGGGATAATGTTGACAATTATAGACCTATTTCTATGCCATCGGTGTTTGCTAAAGTTATAGAGAATGTTGTATATACAAGGTTACTGGAGCATTTAAATTCACATAATTTGCTGTCAAATGTACAGTTTGGTTTTAGAAATGGTTTAACAACTGAAAATGCTATATTCTCTTTTTTCTGTGAGGTTTTGGGCGGATTAAATAAGAGGTTGCGAACGCTACGTGTTTTCTTTGATTTAACGAAGGTTTTTGACTGTGTTGCCCTCAAAATATTACTGCAGAAGTTGGACCATTATGGAGTAAGGGGAGTAGCTTACAATTGGTTCGCCTCTTACTTTAAGAACAGAAAGCATAAGGTAATTCTCCGCAATATTGAGAGTGGTAGTAATGTTCAGTCCCAATGGGGCATTGTTAAGTGGGGCGTTCCCCAATGGTCGGTGCTGTGACCACTGCTGTTTCTTATTTATATAAATGATATGCCTTGTAGTATTACAGGTGATTCAAAAATATTTCTGTTTGCTGATGACACCAGGTTGGTAGTGAAGGAGCTTCTGTGTAATATTGAAACAGTATCAAATAATGTAGTTCATGAAATAAGTTCATGGCTTGTGAAAAGTAATTTGATGTTAAATCACAGTAAGACTCAGTTTTTACAGTTTCTAACTGACAATTCAACAAGAACCGATATTTTGATCAGACAGAATGGGCATATTATAAGCGAGACGGAACAGTTCAAGTTCCTAGGCGTTCGGATAGATAGTAAGCTGTTGTGGGAAGCCCATGTTCAGGATCTTGTTCAGAAACTAAATGTTGCTTTATTTACCATTAGAACAGTATCTGAAATAAGTGACAGTTCAACACGAAAAGTAGTCTACTTCGCATATTTTCATAGGCTTATGTCGTATGGTATTTTTTTTTGGGGGGGGGGGTAATTCTTCTGATTCAAAAAGGGTATTTTTGGATCACAAACGGGCTGTTCGAGCTATGTGTGGTGTAAGTTCGAGAACCTCTTGTCGACCCCTATTCAATAGTCTGGGAATTCTGACATTGCCCTCACTGTATATATTTTCTTTAATGTCGTTTGTTGTTAGCAATATTATCCTATTCCCAAGAGTTAGCAGCTTTCATTCAGTTAATACTAGGCAGAAATCAAATCTGCATGTGGAATGCACTTCCTTGACACTTGTGCAGAAAGGAGTGCAATATTCTGCTGCATCCATTTTCGATAAGCTACCACAAGAACTCAAAAATCTTAGCAGTAGCCGAAACACTTTTAAGTCTAAACTGAAGAGTTTCCTCATGGCTCACTCCTTCTGTTCTGTCTAGGAGCCCCTGGAAGAGCTGAAAAATTAAGCAAATTCCAGTGTTACATTGTTGATTTTCTTTATTTAAACTGACGACTTGTCGCCTGAATATGTTACTCATATTTCATTTTATCTGTTTCTAATATCGTGTTATAATTTCATGTATTGACTCGTTCCACGACCATTGAGACTTCTCCTTAATTTGGTCCCGCGGAACAATAAATAAATAAATAAAAATAAATGAAAAAAAGTCCGTCGGCCAGGGCGTTGCCCGTGGTGGAATGTAATGCCTGAAATTTTATATTATTCACACACTCCCGACAGTGTGGATCTCGGAATGTGTATTCCCTAAAGATTGCTGAAATGGGATGTGCCATGCGTCTAGCTTCAAGTACAATTCGGTTTTCAAAGTCTGTTAATACCAGTACAGCGCCCAGATTTACACCGGACTCCTTTACACGTTAATCACCTGAGTAAAAATGACGCCTCCACGAATGCACTGCCCCTTAATATCTTGTGTACGCGATACTACCGCCACGTGAATATGTGCGCTACGCCATCCCAAGATTTTTCTGACCTCGGTGTAAGTGCAGATGCTAGCCTAGCCTGTAAGTTTTGCTGTTGTGTTTGACCGAGAACAGCGCCCGTGCAAATCCCTGTATGGTTTACAAGTGCCGGCCGCGGTGGTCTAGCGGTTCTAGGCGCTCAGTCCGGAACCGCGGGACTGCTACGGTCGCAGGTTCGAATCCTGCCTCGGGCATGGATGTGTGTGATGTCCTTAGGTTAGTTAGGTTTAAGTAGTTCTAAGTTCTAGGGGACTGATGACCACAGCAGTTAAGTCCCATAGTGCTCAGAGCCATTTCTTGTTTACAAGTGTCACTCGTCGTCATACCAGCATTCTGTGTAACTGCAAGTGCATAATGTCGGAGCCACGTGAATTCGAACGTGGGCAAATTGTTGGAGCTCGTACGATGGAAGCTTTCCATACCGAGGTAGTAGAAACGTTTGATGTTTCAAGAGTCACTCCATCGAAGATTCATATCGTGTACAGGGAAAGCGGAGAAACATCATCCGCTAATTGACAACTCGGACGAAGAGTGTGTTGAGTAATGATGACAGACGGTCATTGTAGAGTATTGTGACGCAAAATAAAGAGGACGAGAGCTGCAAAAGTCATTACAAAACTGATTGTTGCACTTGAAAACCCTGTCAGCATTAAAACAAGATGAATGGAGCTCCATGAGTTCTGAATTGCAGGGCAAGCTGGAAATCCGAACCCACTCAATGATGGAAATTCCCATGAGAGGAGACCATAGCAATGGAAGAACCTCTTTTGATTGGATGTGACCATTTTGGTTGATCATCTCCATCCCATGGTACAATGTTTCTTTCCCTACGGTGATTCTGTATTCTAAGACTGTGGGGCCCTGTTCAGACTGCTCGCAGAGTCCAGGACCAGTTTTGTGACGAATTGCCTCATCTCCCCTGGCCACCACAGTTTTCAGATCCCAGTGTTATTTAGGATTTGTGGTGTACTTTGGAAAGAAGTGTGGTGTCACACACCGATACGACCCTACAGGCGTCACAGCAATGGAATAGCAAGTTCCTGTGTGACGCCGATAGCACTCATGTGGGATCTGGTGGACCCAGTAGTGTGCACCCACTTAGCCACGCCCCCGTGACTCTGTGCTACAGGCGCCCTCTGCTGCCACGGTTTAGATCGACCGGCAGCAGCCGTTTAGCCGACTTGCAGTTGGTGCCTCATCGCCACAACACCATCGCTCGTGCTTAGTACACTGAGCTTCATCCTAGTTGACATTTTAATACACTCCTGGAAATTGAAATAAGAACACCGTGAATTCATTGTCCCAGGAAGGGGAAACTTTATTGACACATTCCTGGGGTCAGATACATCACATGATCACACTGACAGAACCACAGGCACATAGACACAGGCAACAGAGCATGCACAATGTCGACACTAGTACAGTGTATATCCACCTTTCGCAGCAATGCAGGCTGCTATTCTCCCATGGAGATGCTGGATGTAGTCCTGTGGAACGGCTTGCCATGCCATTTCCACCTGGCGCCTCAGTTGGACCAGCGTTCGTACTGGACGTGCAGACCGCGAGAGACGACGCTTCATCCAGTCCCAAACATGCTCAATGGGGGGACAGATCCGGAGATCTTGCTGGCCAGGGTAGTTGACTTACACCTTCTAGAGCACGTTGGGTGGCACAGGATACATGTGGACGCGCATTGTCCTGTTGGAACAGCAAGTTCCCTTGCCGGTCTAGGAATGGTAGAACGATGGGTTCGATGACGGTTTGGATGTACCGTGCACTATTCAGTGTCCCCTCGACGATCACCAGTGGTGTACGGCCAGTGTAGGAGATCGCTGCCCACACCATGATGCCGGGTGTTGGCCCTGTGTGCCTCGGTCGTACGCAGTCCTGATTGTGGCGCTCACCTGCACGGCGCCAAACACGCATACGACCATCATTGGCACCAAGGCAGAAGCGACTCTCATCGCTGAAGACGACACGTCTCCATTCGTCCCTCCATTCACGCCTGTCGCGACACCACTGGAGGCGGGCTGCACGATGTTGGGGCGTGAGCGGAAGACGGCCTAACGGTGTGCGGGACCGTAGCCCAGCTTCACGGAGACGGTTGCGAATGGTCCTCGCCGATACCCCAGGAGCAACAGTGTCCCTAATTTGCTGGGAAGTGGCGGTGCGGTCCCCTACGGCACTGCGTAGGATCCTACGGTCTTGGCGTGCATCCGTGTGTCGCTGCGGTCCGGTCCCAGGTCGACGGGCACGTGCACCTTCCGACGACCACTGGCGACAACATCGACGTACTGTGGAGACCTCACGCCCCACGTGTTGAGCAATTCGGCGGTACGTCCACCCGGCCTCCCGCATGTCCACTATACGCCCTCGCTCAAAGTCCGTCAACTGCACATACGGTTCACGTCCACGATGTCGCGGCATGCTACCAATGTTAAAGACTGCGATGGAGCTCCGTATGCCACGGCAAACTGGCTGACACTGACGGCGGCGGTGCACAAATGCTGCGCAGCTAGCGCCATTCGACGGCCAACACCGCGGTTCCTGGTGTGTCCGCTGTGCCGTGCGTGTGATCATTGCTTGTACAGCCCTCTCGCAGTGTCCGGAGCAAGTATGGTGGGTCTGACACACCGGTGTCAATGTGTTCTTTTTTCCATTTCCAGGAGTGTAGATGGACTCTGTTTGTGGCAGCATTATTTGTGTTAAGTTGTCCGCTAATCATTTCTGCTCCTGTCCATCGTTCCTACGACGAAAATTGCTGGACCACACTGTAGCCCATCCTTACCGATTTAGTTTCTTCTCTATCTGTAAAATTGGAGGAAGGAGTAACAGACATAGACGTATCGTATCTCAGTTTTTCATTAAATTAATCCCACCATGAGTGGTGACGATTCTACTTTACAATTTTCTACGATTAAACGATATCGTCAGTGGAAGCAGGACGCGGTCTTCTATATTTTAGAGTCTAGTATCCTTCTCGGAAACTTTATTGCCTATGTCGCAAATTTTGTTACGTAGATGACCAGTTTGAGTCAGTTCAATGGCCACCTTCAAATCCATAACCCCAGAACTTGCAACATATTAGTACTCTAGCGACGTTATGTAGAGTACTAATACGTAGCAAGCTCGGGGATTATGGATCAGAAGATGGCTATTGAACTGGCAGAAACTGGTTATCTACACTCCTGGAAATGGAAAAAAGAACACATTGACACTGGTGTGTCAGACCCACCATACTTGCTCCGGACACTGCGAGAGGGCTGTACAAGCAATGATCACACGCACGGCACAGCGGACACACCAGGAACCGCGGTGTTGGCCGTCGAATGGCGCTAGCTGCGCAGCATTTGTGAACCGCCGCCGTCAGTGTCAGCCAGTTTGCCGTGGCATACGGAGCTCCATCGCAGTCTTTAACACTGGTAGCATGCCGCGACAGCGTGGACGTGAACCGTATGTGCAGTTGACGGACTTTGAGCGAGGGCGTATAGTGGGCATGCGGGAGGCCGGGTGGACGTACCGCCGAATTGCTCAACACGTGGGGCGTGAGGTCTCCACAGTACGTCGATGTTGTCGCCAGTGGTCGGCGGAAGGTGCACGTGCCCGTCGACCTGGGACCGGACCGCAGCGACGCACGGATGCACGCCAAGACCGTAGGATCCTACGCAGTGCCGTAGGGGACCGCACCGCCACTTCCCAGCAAATTAGGGACACTGTTGCTCCTGGGGTATCGGCGAGGACCATTCGCAACCGTCTCCGTGAAGCTTGGCTACGGTCCCGCACACCGTTAGGCCGTCTTCCGCTCACGTCCCAACATCGTGCAGCCCGCCTCCAGTGGAGTCGCGACAGGCGTGAATGGAGGGACGAATGGAGACGTGTCGTCTTCAGCGATGAGAGTCGCTTCTGCCTTGGTGCTAATGATGGTCGTATGCGTGTTTGGCGCCGTGCAGGTGAGCGCCACAATCAGGACTGCATACGACCGAGGCACACAGGGCCAACACCCGGCATCATGGTGTGGGGAGCGATCTCCTACACTGGCCGTACACCACTGGTGATCGTCGAGGGGACACTGAATAGTGCACGGTACATCCAAACCGTCATCGAACCCATCGTTCTACCATTCCTAGACCGGCAAGGGAACTTGGTGTTCCAACAGGACAATGCACGTCCGCATGTATCCCGTGCCACCCATCGTGCTCTAGAAGGTGTAAGTCAGCTACCCTGGCCAGCAAGATCTCCGGATCTGTCCCCCATTGAGCATGTTTGGGACTGGATGAAGCGTCGTTTCACGCGGTCTGCACGTCCAGCACGAACGCTCGTCCAACTGAGGCGCCAGGTGGAAATGGCATGGCAAGCCGGTCCACAGGACTACATCCAGCATCTCTACGATCGTCTCCATGGGAGAATAGCAGCCTGCATTGCTGCGAAAGGTGGATATACACTGTACTAGTGCCGACATTGTGCATGCTCTGTTGCCTGTGTCTATGTGCCTGTGGTTCTGTCAGTGTGATCATGTGATGTATCTGACCCCAGGAATGTGTCAATAAAGTTTCCCCTTCCTGGGACAATGAATTCACGGTGTTCTTATTTCAATTTCCAGGAGTGTATATAACAAAACTTAAGATTTAGGCAACGAAGTTTTCTAAAAGGATACTAGACTTTCAGCTGTAATTCCCTCTTGCGCTTTAGATCCCCATGAAGAGGTGTTAGAAATAGCTATGCTGCAACAGAGAGGGTATCCGGGAAGTAACAGGAATCGAGAAGTGCATCAGGCGAAACGCAGTGCTGAGGGCCAAGACAGTGACAGAAGAAAGATTACAGACTACGGGATACACAGAGCGTTGTCGCGACGTCAGTGCGGCACGGTAGGTGCGCGTGCGGCAGACGTGTTGCACGCTGCGCACAGACTGAGCGCCCCGCGTCGCTTCGCGCCACGCCACCCCGTACAAGGCCGCCCCGGCGCTAGGGGTGTGCTCCAGCGGCGAGATATGCAAATCACGCGACGCCGCAGGAATTAATCCAGTTTCCCGGCGCCCGCAAAAATTTGCTGAGACGCGAAAAATGTGGAGAGCGGTCGCCCGGGCCAGGGGCAGCACGGGATGGAGAAGAGGGGGTGGGGGTGAGGGGGGAGGGGGTGGTCTGGGACGGCGGGAGGAGGACCAGTCCAGTGGCCGGGGGGGGGGGGGGATGGGGGGAGCGCCGGAAGAAAAGCGCCGCGGAGGAGTCGCGGGGGGGAAAAAGAAAAGAAAAGGGGGCAAAGAAAAGATGGAAATAAATGAATGGGGAAGACGCTGGCTCGCGCCGGAATCTTTTCTGCTGCCGGCGGAGCTCTTGCTTGATGAAGCAGAAATAAAAAGGAATTTGAAAGGAAATTGGAGCTGAAATGGTGGAAAGAAGTTATAAGGAGACGAGAGAAGACGGCAAGTGGGAGGAGCGAGGGGTGTGGAGAGGTGTGGGGGCAGGAAGACACCCTAAGAGTCTTTTCTCTTCCGCAGGACGCGCCTTATATGTATTTCTTTTCTTCTTCTTCTTCTTTTTTCGCCTTTTCCCTCGTCGCGTTATCCTCCCTCCTTTCCTCCTCATATTTTATTCCCCAGCGCGCTTCCTCCCGCTTTCACGAGCGGACAACTTTAAATTTAAAATCATTTTGGCGTCTTATCGCCTTAAGATGTCTCGATATATGGCCCTGGGTACGCGCGCAAGGAGCCAGAGAGGGTAGGGTGAGGGGGAGGTGGGGGGAGTTTGGACAGAGAGGGGCGAGCAGCCGTGTGCGAGGCGCCGCTCCGGCGATTATGGAAATGCGCTCGCCCCGCCTCGCTACGGCCCGCCCCACCCTGCAGATGTCTTCGCAAACCTCCGCGGTCGGCCGTTCCCACACCACTTGCCTCTGTTTCGCAAGAGGCTTGTTACACCCTCGCTCCAAAACTTGCCCGAGCAACTACTTTCCCGGAAACTTTGCCCAGAGAGGTGTGGCCGACAAGGATTTCGTAACGATCCGATCTGACCTTGACAGCAGGCACAGGGAATTCACAAATGGCAGTTTTCGACGGCACTGCTGTCACCACACGCTTCAGAATTCTCGACTAGCAATTAGAGAAGAGTGATGCAGCATCTAAGATATGACACAAGCAGATGGTACTAAACCGAGGCCTGTCGTTTAAACAGTTTAAATACGAAACATATCGCCTTACTTCTCGCACCAGTTGGAGACTGTTCAACCACGTGAGTTAGAGACTGCCTCCATAGCACAATGGTAGGCGTCACTACTTGCAGTGGAGGACGACGTGAGTTCGATTGTCGGTACCTCTAACAAATGTTTCTCAGGTAGGATCGTTTGGGACAGGGTCCACCCAGCCTCTTGTGGCCAAATGAGGAGCTGCGTAATCAGCATAGTTTTAGAACCCATCTCTTTTGGGAAGCCTAGCTTGCCCTTGTATCACACCATATCCTTAAAACTACGAATGATGGGTAGCAGGCAGGTACCATATTTCTAGATTTCCGAAAAGCGTTTGACACCGTGCTACGCTGCAGACTGCCAGCGAAGGTACGAGCATATGGAATGGGATCCCAGATGTGTGAGTGGCTCGAAGACTCCTTAAGCAACAGAACTCAGTGCATTGTCCTCGACGGCGAGTGTTCGCCAGAAACGTCAGGAGTGCCCTAGGCAAGTGCGATAGGACCGATGTTACTTTTTATGCACTTAAATGGTCTGGTGGACAGGGTGTTCTTCGGGTAGATGTCGTCGCTGTGTGATTGGTTGGTTGATTTTGGGGGAGGGGACCAAACAGTGAGGTCATCAGTCCAAACGAATTAGGGAAAGATGAGGAAGGAAGTCGTCCGTGCCATTTCAATGGAAATATCCCGACATTTGCCTGAAGCGGTTTAGGGAAAACACAGAAAACCTAAATTTGGATGGCCCGGCGCAGGTTTGAACCATCGCCCTCCCGAATGCAAGCCCAATCTGTTAACAACTGCGCCACCTCGCTCTATCGTTGAGTGACTGCAGGAGGAGAGAAATTACTTAGACAAAATTTCTAGTTGATGTCATGAATGAGAGATAGCTCTAAATGCAGAAAAAATGTAATGTAATGTGGATGAGTAGAAAAAACAACCCGTAATGTTTGAATACATCATCAGTATTTCGCTGCTCGACACGGTCACATCAATTACATATCCAGGCATAATCTTCCAAAAGAGTATGAAATGGAACGAGCATGTCAGGCTTTTAGTAGGGAAGGCGAATGGTCGAGTTCGCTTTATTCGGAGAATTTTAGGGAAATGCGGTTAATCGGTAAAGAAGACCGCACATAGGACACCAGTACGACCCATCTTTGAGTACCGCTCGAGTGTTTGGCATCCCCACCAGGTCAGATTGAAGGAAAACATCGAAGTAATTCACTGGAGGGCCTGCTAGATTTGTTCCTGGTACGCTCGAACAACGCGCAAGTGTTCGGAGATGCTTCGAGAACTAGAGAGGTAGTCCCTGAAGGGAAGGCGACGTTCTTTTCGAGGAACACTATAGAAAAACGTATAGAGAACTGGCATTTGAAGCTGACGAGAGAAAGATTCTACTGCCGCCAAGGTACATTTCACGTAAGGATCACGAAGATAAGATGAGAGAAATTAGGAGGCATATAGATAGTTGTTTTTCCCTCTATTTGCGAGTGGAACAGGGTTTGTGGAGTATTATGTAGTTGCAGAAGTAGATGTACTTGGATAAAGAAACAGCGGCATCATCAGGATTCATCCACCGGAAACAACGGCTGCGGGGATTGGCGACACGTTCATCAGACGTCCCGCGATCATAGGTCGCTCCCCGTGCTGCCTTGTAGGCAAAGTCGGCCACTCAGAACAAACCTGAGGCCTGATCTCTGATTACTTTCACTACCGCATATTTTGCTTTGCTTAGAAGTTGAAACTTTTATGTGCAGTGTCGGTTGCTGCTATCGCTCTTTATGCTAATCTGAACTGAGCAATGCACGGTATATCTAGCAACAGCACGGTACAAGCAGGTGGATAGCACTCCCTTGGTTATACGGACAAGGATAAAGGATGTTGCTTGCCGACTTTTACAATCTGATTGAAGCATCCTGGACTATCCTGCAGAACCACCATACCGGTCTCATCCTGTGCATTCGATTCCCGAGAATCGTGGAAAGCACAGAAATCACACTCAGCCGTCGGCACACGGACGAGTCTGAACGTCAAGGTTGAGCGTGTCGAGTTCAACGTGTTATTGAACGCTCAGAGACCATACGACTTGTGCATACGGTACGTGGGCGCCAACGTAGTATTTTTTTGTGGTAAGGTCTTATAGGACCAAACTGCTGAGTTCATCGGTCCCTAAGAAGAGAGGACCAAATATCTTACTACAAATTGTGCATGCTTAGCCAATCGAACATGGTCGCTCCTTAAAAAAGAGCGGACTTATCTTTACGTAACATCGAATATTATAGTTTATACTTATATTAAACTAATAAGAAAGTATCTGAACCTATTACAAACGCGAAGGTTAGCAAAAAAAGGTAAAAGTTATGTGATCACTGCGCTAAACCAATCACAAGAACTTACGAGAAAGCTTTCATCGTAGCTTCGTTTCTAACAGAAATTTAAATGTGACAAATTTAACCAAGAACAATGCGTTTTTGATGGGTCCTCTTCAATTTGCCGTTGCCTTCAAATAGCATACTCTCAAACTGGGAGGGCTATTCGGAAAGTAAGGAATGATAGGTCGCGAAATGGAAACCACAGTGAAAACCAAAATTGTTCTATTTTCAACAGTTAGCTACAACTTCCAGCTACTTATCTCCATAGTCGCCGATCCGACTTAGACGTCTGTCGTAGCGTTGTACCAACTTTCCAATACCCTCGTTATAGAAGGCAGCCGCCAGTGCTTTCCGCCAATTCTCTACGCTGCCTACAGTTCGCTGTCTGTGCCAAAATGTTGTCTTCATAGCCAGCGGTTCATGTGGACAGAAATGAAACTCAGAGGGAGACAATTACGCGCTGTATTGTGGGTGATCAAACATTTCCAACTGAAAACGATGCAGGAGCATCTTCATTGCTCCTGCAGAATGCGGCTGAAAGTTCTCTTGAAGAAAGCGCACGACAGTTATGTAATGTTGGCTGCATAGCTTCAGGCGAAATTTCTCACCAGGCCCTCGTATTTGGCGGGAGACGCTACTGTTCTAGATACCTTTATGTGCTCCCTGTGTGCTCAGAACTAAAAAGGACGACGTAACGCGATCGACGGGCATACTAGAGACACTGCCGACACACCTGTGCAAAACTTCATCGGATTTTCACTGTGGTTTCCATTTCGCAACCGATCATTCGTTACTTTCCGAAGCCGGCTGTGGTGGCCGAAAGGTTCTAGGCGCTTCAGTCTTGAACCGCGCGACCGCTACGGTCGCAGGTTCGAATCCTGCCTCGGGCGTGGAAGTGTGTGACGTCCTTAGGTTAGTTAGGCTTAAGTAGTTCTAAGTTCTAGGGGACTGATGACCTCAGATGGCTCAGAGCCATTTGAACCATTTGAACCTTACTTTCCGAATAACCCTTGTACTTCAGTTACAATAATTATTTAACCACAAGCATGATCTTTCTTGTCGTTTTATTACAAGAATCATACATTTAACGATTGGTTTTAATGAGATACTCAATTTTCTGGTGCTCAGAAATGGCATATATACAAATGAGCTTCAACTGAAAGCCTACATGCCGGCCTTGGTGGCTAAGCGGTTCTAGGCGCTTCAGTCCGGAACCGCGCTGCTGCTACGGTCGCAGGTTCGAATCCTGCCTCGGGCATGGATGTGTGTGATGTCCTTAGGTTAGTTAGGTTTAAGTAGTTGTAAGTTCTAGGGGACTGATGACCTCTGATGTTAAGCCCCATAGTGCTCAGAGCCATTTTTGAAATTGAAAGCCGACATGGCGCCTCACGACTCTGTACTGAAAGGATATGGCCTGCGTATGACGTGGCTGGATTCCTATGATCTCACTGGTCAGCATTCAAACGCACGTACAGAATATCTGACACGCTCGATATTGCTCTGCACGTTTAGAAAGACCGCCTAACGTGCTTTTTCCACCCAACGACGTCAGAAACTCAGCACGCTCAGTGCTCGATTTTCGGAAGCACGGTCCACGTGCCGACGGTGTAAGTCCCACAACGCTCCTTTAGAGTGGAAGGTGCCAGTATTAATCTCTCTAGTTTGAAACTTGCAGACCGGCTATCGCACACAGTGCCGACAGGAGGTATTCTCGTGGCGCTCCGTAACTGGGAACGTACGGTATCTGATAAAAGTACACTGAAACTCCTATGTAGTGCTGAACTGAACCACCAAGTGTTACGAGAGGCGGACGCCAGTTTAAAAGAAGTTGTGCTGTCAGTACAGAAACTGGTGAGCTCCGTGACTTTGAACAGCGACTAGTCGTTAAATATTCCTGAGTAACAAATCCATCAGAGGTACTTCCACCTTCTAAAGCTGCCAAGACCGACTGTTGACAAAGTAACGGCAGAGAGGAAAAGCGGCGAACAACTACAGATAAACCAGATCATGCAGGTCTCATGCACTGACAGACAGGGACCGTCCTGGATTGCGGACGGAGGATGTATAAAAATCACCTGAAATCAGCGAAATGAATCACTCCTAAATTTGACACTGCGACCGGCAGTCGCACTACCATAATGACCGTACCTAGCAGTGGCGGCTGCTGTGAAAGAGCACAAGAGCACTAGAACACTAAACTTTTGACACCTTGACGATTCATTGGTTATTTTTCTTTGTATGCTGTTAAACGTAACGTTGATGCGGTAATCTGAAAAGCACGGCAATAAATCTACCGCGCTGTGCTACATATTGCTCGTCCAGACTCGGTGAAATTTAGTGTCGGGCTCGCGAGCCCATGTCCACTTGTGCACGTTTTAAAGAGCTTCTGCCCATGCGCAACTGGCGTGACGTAATTGCCTTACGGGCCAAATACATAGGGATTTGATAAACTGCCAGCACTGCTAGCGCTTACCACTCAACTACATGTTTACGTCAATGATGCCAGTTGGTAACACACTGCAGCAGACTTTTATCTATGTTCGCTTGCATAAATCCCGCTAGGCCATAGCACACTCCGCAGGTATGCTAATTCATTCACTATGTAGTAAAATTAGATCAGACGTCAATGTATGTTGTAGTTATACTGACAGAAAAACCTATTTTGTGGGATTCTGAATGAGATATAGTACATTAAGTTGTAAGATGGCAAGAACTATGCCCCTTACATAAAGTCATTAAAGATCACCTAACTCACGTTGAGTGAACAGTAGGGCTGAACAAAAATGACTGACAAGGCACAATGCATCTTGTAGAGGGTATAGTATGGACATATTGGAATAATTAATGTCGGGTGATGGTTTTAAAGTAATTCACGCGTCGATTTACTGGAGGCTAGTTTATCCCAGGGAAGTATTCGAGTTGACCACCGTGGCCAGCGGGGGGGGGCGGCGAAGGGAAGCGACAATAGGCAGCTTAGGGCAGCTCAAGCTCTGAGAAAGCGGTAACGGGGCGCGGCCACTGGCTGCCGTAAGATGAGTGACGGTGAGTGGGTGGTTGACCCCATGCTGATGTACCGGGAAGCAGATGGAGAACTTGTATGCCTGTTGATAGATGTCTGTCGTCCCGTTTTCAGTGAAACATGCGAGAAAGCCGAGCAAAGCTATGGTGGAGGGGTCAACAGAGGTCAAAATATGCGTGTTCATGACTATAGCAACTTCATGCTGAATTCACGGTCCACAGAGTCTGAAGTAAATCAGGTGAAGAGCGACAGAATGGAATACGATGGCCTCCGATGGGAACGTAGGCCCAAGGAATTTGAAGTACTCTCCTGGGACACAGAATTCCGGAAAAATTGGTGTTTGTGCAGACCCTAACCTTGATGGGTGGCCTGGAATGAGCCAAATAACAGAAGTTGAGAGGAAGGGAAATTTTGTGGGAATTTGTTCACTTCCCAGAGCAGGCATTGGTCGGCGCTGGGAAGCGATGCATAATTAAAGCGACTTGCGCTGCAATTGGCGTAAGTGATTTTGCTGGAGGGGAAACCGAGGCAAAGAGCAGACTGGGAGAAGTTTCCATAGGGGTCTTCCGTTCCCAGCTTGCCTATATTGCGGATGTGGCGTTCTTTACGTAGCTTGCCTGGAAAAAAGTGAGCATCTCTGCAGTTTATGACTTAGCAAATGGAACGATTGAGCTTGGAGATAGGAAGTTTTGGTTCAGCTACGTACTTAGCAAGATAGCTAGGAGTGAATAGACGAGCGCAGCCTTGCAGCACCACGAAGTCGGTCGACGTCCACACAACGACGCCGCTCCGCCACGCTGTATTCGGTGATATTGCGCCCGCTCCGGCCACTGATTAATTTGTTGGATCACGTCGGCAAAGTTTCCATAAGAGTTTCATGGACTGTTTATTGTAGAATTCTTCTCGCACTTCCATTACGCCTGGGTCAGTCGATAGAAATTACTTTTGACTTATCGAGCTTTACTCCACGCAAACGCAATTTATTACCACTGCCTGATAGGAGAGTCTTGTAATGTGATGATTGAAGGTCGTGAGTTAAAATAAATCTGTGCTAATCGACTGCATCTGTTATCAATCAAGTGGTTGAAATCCCAAGTCACTTTCTTAATTAATTTTATGTTCAACATTTGCATCTGGTGTTCGACAGCTGAATATAACATCAATGTGCACCCCTTTTTAATTAAAAGGGATCAATTCTGAACCAATTAATGTCAACACTGCCACCGCAGTTCAATCAGGAGTCACAGGGCCTTATTACTTTCTTTGCGTTATCCGACATTGCGGCAGTTTTGCACTCTCTGTGGATCTGTTAGTCAACTGCCTGGGGTGAACACACACCAAAACCAGATAAGTGACGGGTGGGGTGTTACAAAGTTTTAGATTTTATCCTAGGGTAATCCATTTGAGGGGCTGGAAACAATAAAGCACATCATCTTCCACTGTGAGACTGTAGCATTTATTCATGCTTCTGACATCCGTTTATCTTATGGTGGGTCAGGATTATCTGTACTAAAGGTACACATTGTACATATATCTGAGCATTCACAAGAAGCTATCTCACTGGTTTTATTCATTTAAACATGGGGGAGAGAGGGGAGGGTGTCATTTCCGCAAACGGCAGTTTGTGTTTGCAGTTGGTTGTCTACTGTGCTTTCCTGTGGATGGTCAACATGAATTCTGTTGAACCTATATTATACGAAAACACAAAGAAAATTATCAGGAAAAGTTAACCGCAAAGAAAGAAGGCATTCCAGACCAGACCCGTTGTCTGAAGAAGTGACGAAATCAAATAAGCGTGACTACGAGCGAACATTCAACAAAGAGGTGTATAATAAGCGTAAGTTGTTGTGTGGATGCAACGTAAGAATGAATGATCTTCAGCCCAGAATTTAGTTCGTTAACTATTACATGAATTAGGGATTTTATACATTTGTCCGAAAAAACAAAAGCACGAAAACTCCCACTTACACAAAAATGCGAAACGAAGAGCAGCGAGAGCTTAAACATTATTTCGTTCTTCCCATAAACTGTTCTTAATTATGTACAAAACAATAAAATTCGACGAAAAAATTCTTCCTTTTTTCAGACACGTTATGGAAATTTGAAAATTTGTGGTAAGTTCTTGTGCGACCAAAGTGCTGAAGTCATCGGTCTCTAGGCTTACACACTACTTAATCTAACTTAAACTAACTTACGGTAAGGACAACACACACTCATGCCCGAGGGAGGACTCGAACCTCCGACTGGGGGATCCGCGCGAACCGTGGCAGGGCGCTTCAGACCACGGGGCTACACAGCACGGCAAGTTATGCATATGATTATTATTGGCATCCGCTGAAGTTGTATTAATATGTTGATAAGCATAAATGTTATACAGCAGACTATATTAATTTCACACTCTCATATTTATCTGAAATTAAAAATTTGTGAACATCCAGCTTGTATACCTACGAGCCGCCGCTGCTACGTAGGGAGTGAAAAAGAATTGGATACAACAGTGGAGCAACACATAAGCCACAACTTTCTATACTCAGTGCAAAACATAGTTTGAGTTGGTGTAAAGACAGACGCCCCTGGACAGCAGGTAACCGGAAATGAATGATTTGGAGTGATGACTTACGCTCTGTCCTGTGGCAACCGGGTGGAAGGATTTAGCGTTGGTGAATGCCTGGGAAACTATACCTGCCATCGAGTGTAGTGCCAGCAGTGAAATAGAGAGGAAAAGAAGGAAGAAAGATTGGGTTTAAGGCCCAAGCGACATCGAGGGCATTACATCTACATCTACATCTACATCTATACTCCGCGAGCCACCTTACGGTGTGTGGCGGAGGGTACTTATTGTACCACTATCTGATCCCCCCTTCCCTGTTCCATTCACGAATTGTGCGTGGGAAGAACGAATGCTTGTAAGTCTCCGTATTTGCTCTAATTTCTCGGATCTTTTCGTTGTGATCATTACGCGAGATATATGTGGGCGGTAGTAATATGTTGCCCATCTCTTCCCGGAATGTGCTCTCTCGTAATTTCGATAATAAACCTCTCCGTATTGCGTAACGCCTTTCTTGAAGTGTCCGCCACTGGAGCTTGTTCAGCATCTCCGTAACGCTCTCGCGCTGACTAAATGTCCCCATGACGAATCGCGCTGCTTTTCGCTGGATCATGTCTATCTCTTCTATTAATCCAACCTGGTAAGGGTCCCATACTGATGAGCAATACTCAAGAATCGGACGAACAAGCGTTTTGTAAGCTACTTCTTTCGTCGATGAGTCACATTTTCTTAGAATTCTTCCTATGAATCTCAACCTGGCGCCTGCTTTTCCCACTATTTGTTTTATGTGATCATTCCACTTCAGATCGCTCCGGATAGTAACTCCTAAGTATTTTACGGTCGTTACCGCTTCCAATGATTTACAACCTATGGCATAATCGTACTGGAATGGATTTCTGCCCCTATGTATGCGCATTATATTACATTTATCTACGTTTAGGGAAAGCTGCCAGCTGTCGCACCATGCATTAATCCTCTGCAGGTCTTCCTGGAGTACGTACGAGTCTTCTGATGTTGCTACTTTCTTGTAGACAACCGTGTCATCTGCAAATAGCCTCACGGAGCTACCGATGTTGTCAACTAAGTCATTTATGTATATTGTAAACAATAAAGGTCCTATCACGCTTCCTTGCGGTACTCCCGAAATTACCTCTACATCTGCAGATTTTGAACCGTTAAGAATGACATGTTGAGTTCTTTCTTCTAGGAAATCCTGAATCCAATCACAAACCTGGTCCGATATTCCGTAAGCTCGTATTTTTTTCATTAAACGTAAGTGCGGAACCGTATCAAATGCCTTCCTGAAGTCCAGGAATACGGCATCAATCTGCTCGCCAGTGTCTACGGCACTGTGAATTTCTTGGGCAAATAGGGCGAGCTGAGTTTCACATGATCTCTGTTTGCGGAATCCATGTTGGTTATGATGAAGGAGATTTGTATTATCTAAGAACGTCATAATACGAGAACACAAAACATGTTCCATTATTCTACAACAGATTGACGTAAGCGAAATAGGCCTATAATTATTCGCATCTGATTTATGACCCTTCTTGAAAATGGGAACGACCTGCGCTTTCTTCCAGTCGCTAGGTACTTTACGTTCTTCCAGCGATCTACGATAAATTGCTGATAGAAAGGGGGCAAGTTCTTTAGCATAATCACTGTAGAATCTTAAGGGTATCTCGTCTGGTCCGGATGCTTTTCCGCTACTAAGTGATAGCAGTTGTTTTTCAATTCCGATATCGTTTATTTCAATATTTTCCATTTTGGCGTCCGTGCGACGGCTGAAGTCAGGGACCGTGTTACGATTTTCCGCAGTGAAACAGTTTCGGAACACTGAATTCAGTATTTCTGCCTTTCTTCGGTCGTCCTCTGTTTCGGTGCCATCGTGGTCAACGAGTGACTGAATAGGGGATTTAGATCCGCTTACAGATTTTACATATGACCAAAACTTTTTAGGGTTCTTGTTTAGATTGTTTGCCAATGTTTTATGTTCGAATTCGTTGAATGCTTCTCTCATTGCTCTCTTTACGCTCTTTTTCGCTTCGTTCAGCTTTTCCTTATCAGCTATGATTCGACTACTCTTAAACCTATGATGAAGCTTTCTTTGTTTCCGTAGTACCTTTCGTACTCGGAGTGTGTTAAGCATGGCGAAGGAAATCGTTCGTGCCATTTCAAAGGAACTATCCCAGCATTTGGCTGGAGCGATTTAGGGACAGCACGGGAAACCTAAATCTGAACGGCCGGACGCGGTTTTGAACACCGTACTCCCGAATATGAGTCCAGTGTGATAACCACAGAGCTGCCTCGCTCGTTCTAGTAAAGAGGGGTTGCTGTTAAGTATAGGGGTGGTTTTCGTGGTTAGGATGTCCTTCCATTATCGCGTTTAAGAAAACGCCGAATACAGAAGGATAGCAACAGATTTTACAGCATCGTGTACTGTGTACAGCAGAGGAATATTTCGGAGAGCACGATTCTACACTCTTGCTCATAAATTAAGGATAACTGCAGAATGTGGTGCCACACAACGTGGCACTACGCAAAACTGGCGCTAATAGCATAGGCACATAGGTGACACACACGACACAGATCTGTACGTCCCCGGTATTGGTGATAATTTGAGAAAACCGTCCCGAAACATGTGCTACAAAACGCCACTGTTTCCTGCGTTTGTACCCCGACATCAGTATGGGATATGATCACCATGCACACTTACACATGCCGCACAACGGGTTGGCATACTCTGGATCAGGTGATCGAGCAGCTGCTGGGGTATAGCCTCCCATTCTTGCATCAGTGCCTGTTGGAGCTCCTAAAATGTCATAGGGGTTTGAAGACGTGCAGCGATACGTCGACCGAGAGCATCTCTGACGTGCTCGATGGGGTTTGGGTCTGGAGAACAGGCAGGCCGCTCCATTCGCCGAGCGATATTATCCATCAGGAGGAAGGTGGGATCCGCTTCACCCCTGAAAAGGCGGACATACTGGTGCAAAATGACGTCCCGATACACCTGACCTGTTACAGTTCCTCTGTCAAAGACATGCAGGGGTGTACGTGCTCCAATCATAATCCCACCCCACACCATCAAACCACGACCTCCATACAGGTCCCTTTCAAAGACATTGGTATCTGGTTCCTGGTTCACGCCAGATGAAAACCCGGTGAGAATCACTGTCCACACTACACCTGGACTCGTCCGTGAACATAACCGGGGACCACTGTTCCAATCACCACGTACTGTGTTCTTGACAACAGGCTTTATAGGCTCTCCTGTGACCAGGGGTCAATGGAATGCACCTTGCAGGTCTCCGGGTGAATAAACCATGTCTGTTTAGTCTTCTGTAGACTGTGTGTCTGGAGACAACTGTTCCAGTGGCTGCGGTAAGGTCCCGAGCAAGGCTATCTGCAGTACTCCGTGGCGATGTTTCTGCTCGCGTTGGTCGTCATTACACGACTCATGGATTGGATGGGTTTAGGAGTGGAATGCTCAACGCCATGCAGTATCTCACGAGGAAAACACAACAATAGCCATAAACCGATTTGTCAGAAACATCGCTCAGTGGAAGAGGAATCAAAATTAGTGAACACTTGTCTCGGATCATCCGTCGACGCCCGACCGTTTCTGAGAAAACGGCGGTCAACGTTTTTCGAATGTTGGAATGTGTGTGAAATCTCATGGGACTTAACTGCTAAGGTCATCAGTCCCTAAGCTTACACACTACTTAACCTAAATTGTCCTAAGGACAAACACACACACCCATGCCCGAGGGAGGACTCGAACCTCCGCGGGGACCAGCCGCACAGTCCGTGGCTGTAGCGCCCGAGACCGCTCGGCTAGTCCCGAGCGGCGTCAAAGTTTTTGACGTAAGTTAGACGTCCTTTAGCGCGCGATAATGTCAGCGGAAATGATGTCGAGTCTTTTCACTTCTGCCTCTCTTGTTCGAAATCTCATTCCTCTTTTTATTTATTTGACTTGATTTAATTTTTTTCATCCACGTACCCATTTCCCTAGAAGGCTATTACAATGTTTCTAATCAAGTTAGGGGATTAATTCTTATACTTTATTCTTATGTTTATTCTTCAGGAAGACGTGTTGCATTCCGTTGGACGACAGCGATCGTAGAAGCATTTTAAACATAGCCATCCCGACACATCACGAGCATTGCGCGAAAGCAGGTCTGCCACAATCACATATCCTCGTACGAAACTCACTTGGGAAAGAAACGTGGTTAACACTGCTAAAGATTCAACGTATTGGCTATAATTTCGTATCAAATCACCCATAACGGATCACTTTGCGAAAACTGACGCTTTCAATTGATTACGAATCGACATGTACTACGAGACTTCTACGGATAACAATTTCAAACGATTTTCTCTTTGATTTTTTTTTTTACTTTCATTTCTCTTTTTTAATTCATTCACCAGACATGCAGTTAGTAGGCGAATAAAGACTGCGTCATTGCATTAGACGTTGGAAAACGTTAGTGGAGTTATCTTCTATGGACATTGAAAGATAAACGAAAAACTAAAATAAAAGTAATAACTGGATTTCCAATACAGGAGGCACAAGCGTGAAGCAGCGATGTAACTGAGGTACCACATCTGTTGTAATTGTCGCTCTCTAAATGACACATAAATTAGCTGGAAATCGTTGGCTGTCATTTACTCAGAAGCTGTCGAGTGTCTACGTATAAGCAGAGAAACGTGTTCGCTTATTTTAACGCCTCTTCCACTAAGCGAAGCTGCTGGGAAATCGGGTTGTGGTACCTCCCGTCTTCTCCCCGTGAGTGGCCCGGCGTGACTTCAGGGCTTGCCGGCTGACATATTGTTCAGCCGGCCGTACGAGTTCGCACAACCGCGTCACGTACCATTAGTCGAGGAAAATACTTGTTTGCAACAATACAAGTATCAAAACGGATACTTTTTCGTTTATTTTTCACTCAGAATAGGCTATAACTGTCTTACAAAATGTAATTATACTATAACCTTAAATTGTGACTGGTTCCGTATCTGCAATGAATTCTTTAAAAGATTGTGATGCCTTCAGCTGACGTTCTTCATTCAATGTACCATTGTAAAATTACGGCCTTACGCCATTTTCAAGCAGATTTACTTTAAATACACGGTACAGTGGTCGTGAGAGTTAGGTGCCCTTGAGATTCGACGTGGTGAGTTGAAGTTAGTCAAGAATGTCTTTAACGCGACAAAGACGCCAGCGACGCCTCGCTGAGTTTGAACGTAGTGTAACAGGGCTACCGGAAGCTGGGCGTTCCTTCTGCGATGGTGCAGAATGACTTGGCAGGAAAGTTACCATGACTGCTGGCAGCGGTGTTCACGAGAATGTGCGGTCGCAGGATGACCTGGCTTCGGACGGCCACGTGGCACTGCCAAGAGGGGAGACAATAGTGATCGGCGTATGGCTCTGGCGCATCGTAACCGCATCTGCAGCAGCAATTTGAACCGCACTTGGCATCACAGTGACATAACAACTGTCACAAATCGGTTACTTCAAGGACAGCTCGGAGCGGGACGCTTTCCACTGACACCGAACCACCGTCTTTTGTGACTTGAGTGGAGTCAAACGAGAGATCATTGGAGGCCAGGGTGGAGGTCTGATGTGTTTCCTGATGAAAGCTGGCTCTACCTCGGTGCCGGTGATGGTCGAGTGTTGGTTAGAAGGAGAACCGCTGAGGACCTGCCACGAACCTGCCTGCGTGCCAGACACAGCGGACTACACCCGGAGTTGTGGTCTGGGGTGCGGTTTCGTATTACAGCAGAAACACTCTCGTGTTTATCCTAGGCACCCCGAATGCAAAACTGTACGTCAGTCTGATGATTGGACCTGTCGTGCTGCCACTAAAGAACAACACTCCAGCGTACAGGACAAGCTCGGCCACGTACCTCTATTGTAACCCAACATGCTCCACAGTGTGTCGACATGTTGCTCTCCCTGCTCAATCACCAGATGTGCCTTCAGTCCAGCACGTACGGGGCATCATCGTACGACAACTCGACCGTCTGTACAAACAGCGTGAACCGTCCCTGTATTGAGTGACCGAGGGCAACAGGTGTGTAACTTCATCCCCCAAACTGACTAGTAACACCTGTTAAACACAATGCATGCATGTTTGCCTGCTTGTATTCAACAACCTGGCGGTTACACCGGTTATTAATGTACCAGAATGTGACGTTTGCAATGTTTTATCTCCCACTTTGGTTAACCTGTGATCTTGCGATGTTAATCTGTGAAATATGTTTCCTAGACGAATGTATTCCCGAAATTTCGTTACTCTACATTAATTATTTTTAGCCCTGCGATTATTTTCATCACTAGATATACGAGACATACTGTGGCACATTTTGAAAAAATTAGATTTCCCAACGCATTTAACTGGCTCTGTAAAAGCTCTTTACAGGGAGACAAAAGTTATGATCGAAGGTGGAGATAGTAGTAATAAACACTTAAGAACAACACAGGGAGTTAGACAGGAATGCGGCACGTCTCCAGCTCTGTTCAACTTCTACATACAAGACCTAGTCAGGGTTTAAAAAGAAAATATCACCTTCGCCATAAAGATCAACAACCAGAACTATTTTAACACTCTACTAAACGCAGATACTCTAATAATAGCTCAATAAAATGAAGGTTACCTTCAAACAGTATGATTACTTCTAAATATAACATAAACATCTCCAGTAATAAGACGAAGGTTATTGCGTTTCAAGGGAAAATCGCTTAAAAGATGTAAAATTGTGACAAGCAATATTAATAAAGTTCAGTACTTCGGCTGTGACTCAGTACGAAAATTCAACAGTACATTTAATGACAATATCAGAAAATTTAAAACAATATATGGCACCTGTGGTCAAGGGACACTGGCACAGTAGCTCAGCGTGTTCGGTCAGAGAACTGTTTGGCTTCTGTAATAAAAAACTGAGTGAAAGGATCTTCAACGGATGTCATGTGACGTCCGCAACGACCAATTACAACGATCAATCACGAAAAAAAAAGGGAAGGTAGCGTCTTTGATTCATAATCAAAACGTCTTCGGTCCTGGATTCAAATTCCGCCGCTGCTGAAATTTTGATTAATAATCACTACTCGCGGCCAAAGACTTCCGGCATAAGAAGTCACCCCCCATTCTGCCAACGGCCTTGTCAAAGAGGGTGGAGGAGCGGATAGAGGTTCAGGGCACTCTCCTGTCCTAGGGGTGGGAAACTGCCCCTAAAGGAGGAAGAATCAGCAATGATCACTGAATGAGGATGCAGAAGGCAATGGTAACCATTGCATTAAAGACACGTAACGTGCATTCTCAGGACATGTGGCCTGTAACTGAAGAAGTGTCATGATGATCTCTCCATTGGTAAAAGATGTCGGAATAGCCCCACATTCGGATTTCCATAAAAGACTGCCAAGGGGGAGGTTACCATGAGAAAAAGAATGAATAATAAACGGAAGGATAACTTTCTACGAGTCGGGGCGTGGAATGTCAGAAGCTTGAACGTGGTAGGGAAACTAGAAAATCTGAAAAGGGAAACGCAAAGGCTCAGTCTAGTTATAGTGAGGGTCAGTGAAGTGAAGTCGAAAGAAGACAAGGGTTTCTGATCAGATGAGTATAGGGTAATATCAACAGCAGCAGAAAATGGTGTAACAGGAGTAGGATTCGTTATGAATAGGAGGGTAGGGCAGAGAGTGTGTTCCTGTGAACAGTTCAGTGGCCGGGTCGTTCTGATCAAAATGGTTCAAATGACTCTAGGCACTACGGGTCTTAACATCTGAGGTCATCAGTCCCCTAGACTTAGAACGACTTAAACCTAACTAACCTAAGAACATCACATACATCCATGCCCAGGGCAGGATTCGAACCTGCGACCGTAGCAGCAGCGAGGTTCCGGACTGAAGCGCCTAGAACCGCTCGGCCACAGCGGCCGGATCGTTCTAATCAGAATCGACAGCAGACCAACGGCGACAACGATAGTTCAGGTATACATGCCGGCGTCGCAAGCTGAATATGAAGAGACAGTGGAAGCGTATGAGGATATTGAAAGGGTGATGCAGTATGTAATGGGTATGAAAATCTAATGGTCATGGGGGACTGGAATGCAGATGTAAGGGAAGGAGTAGAAGAAAAGGTTACAGGAGAATATGGACTTGGGACAAGGAATGAGAAAGACTAATTGAGTTCTGTAATAAGTCTCAGCTAGTAATAGCGAATACTCTGTTCAAGAATCACAAGAGGTGAAGGTATAAGTGGAAAAGGCTTGGTGATACAAGAAGATTTCAGCTAGATTACATCATGGTCAGACAGAGATTCCGAAATCAGATACTGGATTGTAAGGCGTACCCAGGAGCAGATATAGACTCAGATCACAATATAGTAGTGATGAAGAGTAGGCTGAAGTTCAAGACATTAGTCAGGAAGAATCAATACGCAAAGAGGTGGGATACGGAAGTACTAAGGAATGACGAGATACGTTTGAAGTTCTCTAACGCTATAGATACAGCAATCAGTAAGCAGTACAGTTGAAGAAGAATGGACATCACTAAAAAGAGCCATCTCAGAAGTTAAGAAAGGAAACATAGGTACAAAGAAGGTAACTGCGAAGAAACCATGGGTAACAGAAGAAATACTTCAGTTGATTGATGAAAGTAGGAAGTACAAAAATGTTCCGCAAAACTCAGGAATACAGAAATACTTGTCGCTGAGGAATGAAATAAATAGAAAGCGTAGGGAAGCTAAGACGAAATGACTCCAGGAAAAATATGAAGACATCGAAAAAGATATAATTGTCGGAAGGACAGAATGAGCATATGGGAAAGTCAAAACAACCTTCGGTGACATTAAAAGGAAGGGTGGTAACATTAAGAGTTCAACGGGAATTGCACTGGTAAATGCAGAGGTGATAGCGGATAGGTGAAAAGAATACATTGAAAGTCTCTATGACGGAGAAGATTTTTCTGATATGATAGAAGGAGAAACAGGAGTCGATTTAGAAGAGATAGGGCATCCAGTATTAGAATCAGAACTTAAAAAACCTTTGGAGGACCTAATGTCAAAAAAGGCAGAAGGTATAGATAACATTCCATCAGAATTTCTAAAATCATTAGGGGAAGTGGCAACAAAAAGACTATTCACGTTGGTATGTACAGGGTGTTTCAAAAACGACCGGTGTATTTGAAACGGCAATACAAACTAAACGAGCAGCGATAGAAATACACCGTTTGTTGCAATATGCTTGGGACAACAGTACATTTTCAGGCAGACAAACTTTCGAAATTACAGTAGTTACAATTGTCAACAACAGATGGCGCTGCGATCTGGGAAACTCTATAGTACGATATTTTCCACATATCCACCATGCCTAGCAATAATATGGCGTAGTCTCTGAATGAAATTACCCGAAACCTTTGACAACGTGTCTGGCGGAATGGCTTCACATGCAGATGAGATGTACTGCTTCAGCTGTTCAATTGTTTCTGGATTCTGGCGGTACACCTGGTCTTTCAAGTGTCCCCACAGAAAGAAGTCAAAGGGGTTCATGTCTGGCGAATAGGGAGGCCAATCCACGCCGCCTCCTCTATGTTTCGGATAGCCCAAAGCAATCACACGATCATCAAAATATTCATTCAGGAAATTAAAGACGTCGGCCGTGCGATGTGGCCGGGCACCATCTTGCATAAACCACGAGGTGTTCGCATTGTCGTCTAAGGCAGTTTGTACCGCCACAAATTCACGAAGAATGTCCAGATAGCGTGATGCAGTAATCGTTTCGGATCTGAAAAATGGGCCAATGATTCCTTTGGAAGAAATGGCGGCCCAGACCAGTACTTTTTGAGGATGCAGGGACGATGGGACTGAAACATGGGGCTTTTCGGTTCCCCATATGCGCCAGTTCTGTTTACTGACGAAGCCGTCCAGGTAAAAATAAGCTTCGTCAGTAAACCAAATGCTGCCCACATGCATATCGCCGTCATCAATCCTGTCGACTATATCGTTAGCGAATGTCTCTCGTGCAGCAATGGTAGCGGCGCTGAGGGGTTGCCGCGTTTGAATTTTGTATGGATAGAGGTGTTAACTCTGGCGCATGAGACGATACGTGGACGTTGGCGTCATTTGGACCGCAGCTGCAACACGGCGAACGGAAACCCGAGGCCGCTGTTGAATCACCTGCTGCACTAGCTGCGCGTTGCCCTCTGTGGTTGCCATACGCGGTCGCCCTACCTTTCCGGCACGTTCATCCGTCACGTTCCTAGTCCGTTGAAATTTTTCAAACAGATCCTTTATTGTATCGCTTTTCGGTCCTTTGGTTACATTAAACCTCCGTTGAAAACTTCGTCTTGTTGCAACAACACTGTGTTCTAGGCAGTGGAATTCCAACACCAGAAAAATCCTCTGTTCTAAGGAATAAACCATGTTGTCCACAGCACACGTGCACGTTGTGACCAGCACACGCTTACAGCAGAAAGACGATGTACAGAATGGCGCGCCCACAGACTGCGTTGTCTTCTATATCTTTCACATCATTTGCAGCGTCATCTGTTGTTGAAAATTGTAACTACTGTAATTTCGAAAGTTTGTCCGCCTGAAAATGTACTGTTGTCCCAAGCATATTGCAACAAACGGTGTATTTCTATCGCTGCTCGTTTAGTTTTTATTGCCGTTTCAAATATACCGGTCATTTTTGAAACACCCTGTAGAATGTATAACGGTTCAAATGGCTCTGAGCACTATGGGACTTAACTTCTGAGGTCATCAGTTCCCTAGAACTTAGAACTACTTAAACCTAACTAACCTAAGGACGTCACACACATCCATGCCCGAGGCAGGATTCGAACCTGCGACCGTAGCGGCCGCGCTGTTCCAGACTGTAGCGCCTAGAACCTCTCGGCCACTCCGGCCGGCTAGAATGTATAAGTCTGGCGACATACCATCTGACTTTCGAAAAAGCATCATCCACACAGTTCCGAAGACGGCAAGAGCTGACGAGTGCGAGAATTATCGCACAATCAGCGGAACACTTTCGCACCTGAGCCCATGATTTTTAGAATTCAGTAACTTTTTGAAACGTCCCCTTAGAAAAATTATACATGACTGTGCTTAAACTGACACACAATATTTTTTTTAGCGCAACGCAATCTGACTTTCAGTAATCCCTACAAGAGAATGGCCCTGACTAAATTAACCTATACGTTTCACAAATCATTTACCTCACAAAAATCTTCGTTACTCGAACTACTGCAATACAGCGAGCGCCACTACTGCCAGCTAAATAAAAGATTCAAACTACGGAAGGCACTAACTACTGATAGGCATAGTTAGCAAATGAAAGATTTTAACAGAGAACAAACAATGTATTTACCTTAATAGTGTTGAAAAATCATAATATACATAGCAGTTCATGACATCCAGTCTTACAAATTTCAAAACTCCGCCATTTCTCTCCCCACATTCACCACTGCTAGCGGCTCACCTCCAACTGCGCAATGCTACGCGCTGTTAACATCCAGCTGCCCAACGTTACAATGGCGAGTATTACAACAATGCAAACCAGCCACAGACTGCACACAGCACAGCCAGTGATTTTTCATACAGAGCGCTACGTGGCGTTACCAATAAGAAAAACCTAAACAGCCTACTTACATAGCCCCCATGCTCGCCACAAAAAATTTTACAAATTGTTTTGGGCAGTGGCCAATAATGATTTGATAAAATTTTTCATAATTGCAACAACAAAGATATCAAATGCACACACTTATTGATACAATGTTGGTCAAAAGCTAAAATTTTCTCACAGTCCATAAAGACAGTCCTGATCATTCATCACAGTAAAACTGCAGTTTTTTTTCTCAAAGTCTGAGCAGTAAAAGACAATGCACATGGAAGTAGTGGATTTCCATGTAGTCTTGATGAAGTAGTGTTGTCCTTCCAACGGAAAGACAGTGCTGACTCTTGACATGCTGACAGGTAATGGGCCACAACAGAGCAAACCCACAGCAGAGTCAGTCGAAGTTTTGAAGAATATTGGTAGGTAGGTCATCACAGAGCAGACCCACTGTAGTCCTGGTAGAGATTGTGGTATTGGTGGGCCACCAGAGTTGCAGACCCACTGCAGTCCTTGTAGAAATAATGGTACTGGTGGGTCATCAAAGGTGTAGACCCATTGAAGTCCTTGTAGAGATGGCCAGCAGCCATCTGTTGTGACTGTGCAGGTGCACAATCACCATTGACGAGTCTTGCGGATAATATAGCAAGTCCATAACCACCACTTGTGCACTCACAAAGTTTCTGTAATTATCCTTAGAACCAGCAATAATGTTATCCAGTCCCTTGCTGAATTATTAACACACGTGCAAACACTAACAGTCCCAACTTCTCACATATAGTCCATATACTATGACCAACAGAAGCGTGTGCAGTGAAATGTAACTTACAAGTTACTTAATTTGATGAACTGGTGTCAATTACAATTTTATAACATAAGAATACAATAACAAAGGTACAAAATACATCATTAAAGAACATAACAATACAGATAACATTTGTAGTAACACGGGCTTTACAAAAGAATCGAAATACCATATATATCAGTGTTACAGGAATTATGACATAAGTACATACATAAAAGATCAGAATAACTTTTGAAACATCAACTTTACACAAGAGCATTAAAACAAAACAGAATAAATAATGTCTAAGCATCTTTACAAGGTAAATAACATATTATCAGAAAAATTCTACAACATAAATCTTACTAGCTAGCCACATACAGACAGGAAAAACACAAATTCACATAGTGTAATAACACAAAAATACAGGACAGGGTTTGTTTTCAGTGTAACATTTGTTACTGCAGTCCAACCCAAAACTTCATTCCATAGGTTTTTCGTCTCATTTCAACATTTGTTTCCACCAAAAAAATCCTATTCAAGCATGCTTTCTGTATTTATATGTTCACATATTTCTTACCTCATTATTTATTTTCCATTATCTTACCTTATCATTTATTTCCAAGAAAATCCTACCTAAACCTGTTGTCCCTAAACCCTGCTTTTTTTGTTCATATCCTCTTTCAAAATACTTGTTTGGCCAAACCATTTTCTTATAGATTCTCAATGCATTTCTTCCCATTCATCAAAGTTAGTTTCTTATATAGTCTACCCCCTCTTAACCTAACTTAAATCTACTGAGCTCAGATATATATACCAAGGGACGAGGCAATGCAGCAGCACATAAGAAATTAACACAAACAGCAATGACAAAAAATGCCAATTTGCAAAGCCAGCAGCAGTAAATCTAAATTAACAGATGAAATGCAAAATTACAACTACTAAGAGCCAATGTGCAGCAACAAGAAAAATAAATCAGTAGGAAAACTGGCTTAACAGAGTAATGTAAAATGAAATTTAGTAGCACTATGCCTGGCAAACAGCAGCAGCAGACGCAATAACTTATATCTAAACATGACATAGCTCAAGCAGAAAAAATATTACAGTAAAAATAGCCATGTTTAATACCTATGTCACATCTTAACACTAGGGTGATGCATCACCTTAACTTACACTACTAAATAAGTTACCCAGTCACTGACAAAAATTATGTATGCAATTCCTGTGAAGGGAAATGTCTTTTTGTGCTCCCTCGTTTTTTTGAAGTAGATTATAAAATGGTTATTTACTGGATCTGTAGGCATAAAATATCTATATTAGTACATCTATTAAATTTTATTTTAACCAATGCTGCAGTGCAGCTAACAACTAGATATAAAACAAAATGAGCAATCTCTCAACTAGAAAGACAATAGATGTAAAATGTTTCTCATCATTTCATTAGGCATTTTAGTAAATATCATAAATTAAGAGCTCCATAGTGTAATCATATATTTTCAAGTTTGAGTGTGTCGTATTTGCAATGCTTTTTCTAAAGGAATATCAATGGCGAGGATAATGGCCGCTTTTTTTCTCCACTTAATGGCTTTCTTTTGTCAGACGACTACCTCTCAGCTGGGCGCCAAAAACGCATTACGTCAAGGTCACTTACCTTTCTTACCGAAATATTTACGACAGCAGTTTCCGCTACAGTGACAGTCTCATATGAATATTTCACAGGTCGAGAATTTGTGTTACAAATGTGTAGAAACAAAATCCTATAAATATAACAGTGTCCAAAAAATTTTCGGCGGCATTCTAATACATTCACGCATTTACATACATTTCATAACTCTTAAAGTACGATTCTTGGTTTCCGACAACCTTTTTCACAAACCAGAGTCCTTAACCACTACTCATTATTCCTTACCTTATTACACATATACATATTCATCGACACTTCTTCAGTATTTCATCATAACAGATACGTAGCATAATCAAATAACTCATATAGCATCAGCTTATTAATCATAAACATACCTCAGCAGCATAATACACATCGTCGTCGTAATAATAACATCAATAACACCTCAGTTAAATCTCAAAAACGTCGTAGCTTTCTGCGATAATTTCAAAACCTAAAAAAAATTCTCTGCTCATTTCAATAGTGTCATCTACCTCACACGTACTTTGAAATCATGTTCCCTTACCAAATACATCATTCAAAGCTCTCATAGTATCACAATGGTTCCGAATAAATATGAACAGTTCACAAAGTACAGACAAAATACAATTTCATAAGTGTGAAGTTACCCAACTGTGTAACTACGTAAACATGTGTCACTGATGTAGTAAAAAAAAATGTTTATCTCTCAGTTAAATGACCAGCTAGCTGTGTAATTCGTGTGTTAGAGAAATATGGTACCGATGTGTAAAGTTGTATAAGCAAGTACCAAATTAGCTAGGGCTCCTTGTGCTTGCCAAACACATGGTACACAAAGTAGGCATGTACCCCCCTGAGGATTAATGTAATTATACCCTCAGGTGTTACGGATTACAGCACTGGAATGAAATGTATCACGGAAAACCTTTGTATCATTGTACTTCAGATATCTTTAAAAATCAATGATTTAAGTACAAAATTAATCACTCAAATACGTATCCTGTAGCGCTAAATGTGCATCTTGCTGTAAGATAATCTCTGTGGAAGTGTCGTAGTTATTGTCGTCCGAAAGCTAAGTTCTGCAGAAGTTAATGTACTTACCTCATGATAAACAAAAGTGAAATGCTTTGCATATAGATATCTTAGTTATTACGCTTATTGCCGTGATGAAGAAAGTACTGTGCTGTAACGCATTGTTGTGCTACTGAAAAGGCAGTCTCATTGTAGCTATACCACCAAAGTTACTACTAAAACATGTTTTACTTTCCAGACTAATACAGAAAAGCTGTGCAGATATAAAACAAAAATACTCCAAAAGCAACATTGTAAATTGTCACTCATTAGTAGCGTCGTGATAAAATCGTGTAGCTGTCACATAAACTAACCACTGTCTCATCTGGTATCTCACAGAAAGTACTTTAAATCCAGAATGTATTTTCAAGTTAACCAAAATGTTGCATTAAAATATCATTAGCAGTATATGTTCTAAGTATGTCAGCCTTATAGTCGTTACGTAATCGTGCAACTAACGAGTAAGAATGTACACACACAGTAACACTGTGACCTCTGTTCACTATCACAATGCAGTGTTAATTTCTGTCTAAATTTGTTCCTTATGTTCTAGACTGGATAGTTAACTTCAAAACATTATTGCATGATAACAGTTTCAAAATGTGACTACTTGTACTAGTAGCGTGAAGTGAAAAATTTTATGGCAAAGTCTAAGTTAAAAAGCAGATTATCTCTCAATAAACGGTTTTACATGTGAAATGTGGTGTAAACCTTTATTCTTCCTAGTACGCAGAGTTTCAACTTCAACGCAGTTATCATGTGGTATACGTCGGTAAGGAATGCTAAAGTTTTTCTCAAGGTTAGCGTCTACGTTATTTTTCTCGGAGCCAGCCGGCGCACGTGTCTGCCTGCGGTGTGAGTCATTGTCTGTTTCTTTGTTGGCATGCGTCGTTACTGGGATTAGGAGACCTAACTTCTACAAATTCTCCTTGTCGAGAGTGCCCTGCTCTGTTTAAATCCCGCCAGTTCTGATGGAATTCAGGTCTGTCGTTTCGTTGGTAGTTTACATAGTTTCTTGTTTGTCGGTCATGTGGTGAAGAATTTCTCCCGGAATCGTAACTGCGCGCTGAACTGTTGCGTCAGAAGTTATTCTGTCTCCCTTGATAATAATTGTTTTGGTTCCCATATTGTCTGTTCCTATGGTTATCTCTGTCATATTCATTACTATGGAAGTGTGATCCTTCTCTGTAGTTATTACTACTCTGCCAACGGTTGTCATACAGGTGGTGTCTGTTTTGGTCACAGTTTGTGTTGTGAGAATAGCCTTGTCGTGTCCAGTTATTATTTCTTTCATCGCGGAATTGTGACGGATGTGACTTGTAATTGTTGTGTTCCTGTTTCTGCATTCCGCGATTTTCAGTGTCAATTTCCATTTCTTGTAACAGTCCCTGAAAAGCTTCAATGCAGTCTTTGCAACGTCCTGCTAAAATAATATGTTGTATATGTTCAGGCAATTTGATTAAGCAAATGCGGATGAGTTCTGAGGGGCTGTATGGGTTTGAAAGATACTGATTCTTGTGCAACATGTCTTCAAAATATTTGACAAGACTGGAAAATTCAGATTGTTCAAAGTGTTTCATCATCATGATGCTATGTTTTACTCGGTCTTGTGTAGCCTGAGACCAATATACTGAGAGGAAGGCATGATAAAATTCTCCTTCACTGTGACAATCGTGAATGACCGATCGCATTCTTACAGCTGCTTCATTCTCCAAGTAGCCACACATAAATTCTAACCTATGCTCCAATGACCAGTTGGGAGGAAAACAATGAGAGAATTGATGAAGCCACGCTTGTGGATGAATGTCGTTGCCAGAATTCCTAAATGTTTTGAACTTACGTGTAGTAATAAACAGCTTATAGTCAAATTCATCATGTCGGCGAGTCGCATGTGGGTCATTGTTACGTCGTTTCGGCGGTTTCATTTCAAAATCCGGTGCACCTTGCCAAATTCTTTCATAATTTCCGAAGTGTCCTCTGTTATTATTTTGTGGTTGTTCCGTATTTCTATGTCCCTCTTCTCGTATTGGAGCGCGAGTGTCCTCTGAAATATGTAATTTTTATATTACTTGTGCCAACTGATCTTGTACATTTCTCTTTTGTACTGTGTATTGATTTGATTTTGGTTTTGTTTGAATTTTCTAATTTGTTCATACTCTTCAGTTTCCGTGAAGGCTACAGGTCTTGTGTCATTCAGATCATCATCTACCTTCGTAGATAAGTTAGTGAACTGATCTGAAAGTTCGGCTACTTTATCCGATTGTGAAAATATTTCCTCTGTGTGTTTTTCTGAACCAAGTTTCAGAGTGTTCATTTGTGTTGAAATCGTATCTACTGTATCCTTTAAGTTTTCCTGAGATTTTGCAGGTTGCGTAACCGAATCGGTAGATGCAACTGAGTCAATTTTAGCTTGCAAGGTGTCGTGATTTTCATGAACAATAGTTTGCAGTTCTTTTAAGGCTGCTTCGTGATTCTGTAATGCATTTTCATGCCGCGAAAAATAGGTGGGAAATGCTCACAAATTTGTGTTTTTACGTCATTACAGACTTTTTGACATTTCGATTCGATGTTATGTAACTCAGTAGTTAAATCTTCACGTGTATGTTCAAGCGTGGCGTCTAACTTTTGAAGATTTTGTTCCATTGTGTCTAACTTTTTAAGATTTTGTTCCACTGTGTCTAATTTTTGAAGATTTTGTTCCATTGTGTCTAAATGTTTCTGTGTTTGTCTCTGACTTTTTTTCATTTGTTGCGTTAATTGCATTAATAATGTATTTGTGTCTGGAATCTGTTCCTCTATGCTTTTTGGCAGTGGATTTGCACCGGCAACATTCACATTTTGACAAGCGGAAAATGTGCCTTGACTCATTTGAGAAAACGGTGAGAACCCAAAACCTGAGTCTACAGTATTTGCAATATTGTGTCCTGTCATTTCCGATTCCTGAGGCGAGCTGTTGCCGACCGATCGATCGATAATGCTTCCCTGTTCACTACCTGTTTCACTGTCTACACCATTATTTGACGCCCGCTCCATTTCCCTATGCACAGTTACCAAATTACTACTTTGAATATTAGTTAATTCATTACACAGTGGTGCTGGTAAGCTACGCTCGTCGTCACTATTATTTCTCGGTTTACTTTGGAGCCTAGTGTTACGTTTTTCACACGCCATTATTGTCACAGTATTTCACACGATAACACAGAAAAGCACAATTTGAAGAGCGAAAATAAGAAAACACATTAACATAGCACTGAATATAATATGTAGTTAATTGCAAGCGCAGCTGCGAAATACTTGGTGCAAATCTACATGCATGCCACAACTGTTTTACTGTACAACAATGAAAGACTGTAACTACAAAGGAGATTCTCTCTACAATTACGCGCTAGCAATAAACAAAAGCTACACTAATTACACGAACTACAAGAAAAAATCAGAAGATTCCAGTGAGGTATCCTCGGCTAAGGGTCGACATATGTAACGTCCCCTTAGAAAAATTATACATGACTGTGCTTAAACTGACACACAATATTTTTTTTAGCGCAACGCAATCTGACTTTCAGTAATCCCTACAAGAGAATGGCCCTGACTAAATAAACCTATACGTTTCACAAATCATTTATCTCACGAAAATCTTCGTTACTCGAACTACTGCAATACAGCGAGCGCCACTACTGCCAGCTAAATAAAAGATTCAAACTACGGAAGGCACTAACTACTGATAGGCATAGTTAGCAAATGAAAGATTTTAACAGAGAACAAACAATGTATTTACCTTAATAGTGTTGAAAAATCATAATATACATAGCAGTTCATGACATCCAGTCTTACAAATTTCAAAACTCCGCCATTTCTCTCCCCACATTCACCACTGCTAGCGGCTCACCTCCAACTGCGCAATGCTACGCGCTGTTAACATCCAGCTGCCCAACGTTACAATGGCGAGTATTACAACAATGCAAACCAGCCACAGACTGCACACAGCACAGCCAGTGATTTTTCATACAGAGCGCTACGTGGCGTTACCAATAAGAAAAACCTAAACAGCCTACTTACATTTTTAAGCTGTAATACTAGAGGTAAAAACTTTTTATGTTTTTGCAGACTGATGTGTCATCTTTTTGAAGAAATAGGTTGTGGCAGGCGAAAGAAAGAAACAAATTTTTGATACCCAAAAATATTACTATGTATTTTCAGATTTTGAAAAAAGTGAAACATTGAATGTAAGACACATAATTCGTCTGTGGTATTCCCTGAAAAAGCGACATTACACTCTTGACACCACCAACATGTCTCTTTCCTTCCTGACTTGCCAGTCTGTGCTTTGCTCCTTTCTGAACAAACTTCAGAAACCTGTGTGGACTTTGCCTTTTTCTCTGTCACTGGGGTCTTCTGTACAAAATGCCTTCCCTTCAGTCTGTCGTTGATTGGACTATTTACAGGCTCAGATTCCTTGTGTACTCATTTCACTAGAGACTCGCCAACCTGAAGAAGAAATATCTTCAGACTACATTTTTTCCCTGTTTTCAGCATTTCTTGTCTCCTTGTACTACACATATGAATTTGTGAGACACATCACAAACATGTGAAAAACAACTTATTCCACCATTTGAACTGCTTTCTGCCAAATGGATAGTAAACAACCATCTGATCAGAACGATCCAATACTGTTTTACAAGTATTGTAGTCCAACACTACATCTGGTTTCATTTTGTTGATGTGGCCCTGTTTAGTACGCACCGACACTTCCGACACCGTGGCCTTGTGACAAGTTGAAAGCATCAACACATGCCTTGTATTTTTCCACTTCAAGCAAAATAAGCGTGTTCGCCTCATAATAATCATTTCCCCTCTCTTTATCTTCTTTCTCACAACAGCATCTCTCCTGCTAGACATGCATGTCCCCACTGAAGTGATATTCTTGTTCCACAGGTGGTCAATCACTGCAGGAGAGCCGTAATATCTGTCCACGAAGACATTATGTTCTTTACCGAAATATTTTTAAAGTAGTCTGTCTAAGAGTGGTATAACACCACTCTCTTTGGGACTTTTCCCATGTACACTTCTAAGTTCAAGAAATGGCCAGTCTTTGCATCATACACCATAAACAATTTCATACCATATTTTTCAGGTTTATTTTTCATATAAACTCTGAAGTAAATTCTTCCTCTGAACTCACACATGCCTTCATCTACAGTCAATTGTTGGGAGGGTCCATATGATAACTGACATGATCGAACCGTACTGTCATAAAACGTTATAATTTTGAAAAGTGGGTCATAATTCTGTTGCCCTTTAGTTCTGTAATTTTCATTATTGTTCAAGGGCAAGTTTGGCATAATTGCTTTGAATCTGTCCTTACTCATCATACTAAGAGCAAAGGACGAAAAAAGCATGTAAATTGTCGACCAATAATCGTGCTACGACGACTTTTTCACAAGACACATGTGTAAAATAATAGCAAGAAAAGAATAAATGTCACTCAGCTTCACAGGCTGCCACTTAGCAAAGAAACTGTTTGTCTTTGGAGAGATAGTCCTTTTCATTTTATTGATGATACTTGTTGCATATCTATTAGTTCCAGTTTTGATTGTTTTCATAAATTCGTCTGTCATAAAAACACTGAAACAATTGTAAGCACTTGGATTTCCGTTTATTTGTGCGGTAACTCCACTACGTTCCCAAAAACAGGAACATCCGGCAAAACATCGTCTTCTGTCAATTGTATGGCGTTCCTCTTGTTCACTTATTTCATCAGCATCGTTGCTCTCTGCAAATTACGATATGTTATCAATGTTGCCTGTTGTATACAAGCAGAGAGAAAATCAAATAAAACCTCAGTAAATACATATCTTTCACTTCGGCAACTTACCAGCTGTAAATGTTTCATTGATATCTGAAACACTTTCCCATTCTTCAATATCTCCTTCATAACCAGAATCGTCTACAATGTCTTCTTCTAGAAGAGTTAAATTCATTCATCCTTCAGTCCCTCGCCCATAATGTAGCTAATTCGCTTAGAAAACGATCATGCACACTTGATGTCACTAGATACACATGTGAAAAACGCCGGAATTTTCGTAATCGTAATCCACGCTGCACGCATGCAAGAAGTGCGAGAAACTTTTAACAGACGGAGGCACATGATGCAGAGAGCTCGACGGACACAATAACATGCGGCGGAAACTCTGCCAACTTAAAAGGCAGAGAAAAATCCGCAGCTGACTGCCGCTCGAGTCACATTCGGGCTCAGCAATACCAATAAGCCCGAATCACACTCGGGCGCTGTCACGAAAGTGTTAACAGCTCATGCATCCAAGTTACTTACAAGAATAATATACAGAAGAATGGAAACGAAAATTGAGGATGCTCTAGATGACGATCAACTTGGCCTTAGGAAAGGTAAAGGCACGAGAGAGATAATTCTGACGTTGCGGTTAATCATGGAAGCAAGACTAAAGAAAAATCGAGACACGTTCATAGGATTTGTCGACCTGGAAAAAGTGTTCGACAATGTAAAATGGTGCAAGATGTTCGATATTCTGAAAAAAAGTAAGGGTAAGCTATAGGGAGAGACGGGTCATACACAGTATGTACAACAGCCAAGAGGGAATAATAAGAGTGGATGACCAAGAGCGAGGTGCTCGTATTAAAAAGGGTATAAGACAAAGATGTAGGCTTTCGCCCCTACTTTTCAGTCTGTACATCGAAGAAGCAATGATGGAAATAAAAGAAAAGTTCAGGAGTGGAATTAAAATTCAAGGTGAAAGGATATCAATGATACGATTCGCTGATGACATTGCTATCCTGAGTGAAAGTGAAGAAGAATTAAATGATCTGCTGAACGGAATGAACAGTCTAATGAGTAGACAGTATGGACTGAAAGTAAATCGAAGAAAGACGAAGGTAATGAGAAGTAGTACAAATGAGAAAAGCGAGAAACCTAACATCAGGATTGATGGTCATTAAGTAGATGAAGTTAAGGAATTCTGCTACCTAGGCAGTAAAATAACCAATGACGGACGGAGCAGGGAGGACATCAAAAGCAGACTAGATATGGGAAAAAAGGCAATCCTAGCCAACAGAAGTCTACTAATATCAAACATCGGTCTTAATTTAAGAAAGAAATTTCTGAGAATGTACGTCTGGAGTGAAGCAGTGTATGGTAGTGAAACATGGACTGTGGGAAAACCAGAACAGAAGAGAATCGAATTATTTGAGATGTGGTGCTACAGTCGAATGCTGAAAATTAGGTGAACTGATAAGGTAAGGGATGAGGAGGTTCTATGCGGAATCGGAGAGGAAAGAAATATGTGGAAAACACTGAAAAGGAGAAGGGACAGGATAATAGGACATCTGATGAGACATGAGGAAATGACTTCTATGGTAGTAGAGGGACCTGTAGAGGGCAAAAACTATAGAGGAAGACAGAGATTGGAATACGTCAAGCAAATAATTGAGGACGTAGGTTGCAAGTGCTACTCTGAGCTGAAGAGGTTAGCACAGGAAAGGAATTCGTGGCGGGCCGCATCAAACCAGTCAGAACCATGATGAGCAAAAAGAAAAAAAAAATAGTAATGCAGTACTAAAAGAGCTACGAAAGAGACACAAATAAAGTTTTTGAAAGTGATTATATCACCAATGGGTATGAGCCCGATTGAGGCTGTGGGAATGAGATTTCTCCATAGTTCTGAACGACGTGCCAGAGTACTTTGCTTCGCAAATCGGCATTGTAAATGAATCAGAAGTTGATTCAGTGGACAAGAAAACAGATCGAAACAGAAAGAGAAGTAGGTAGACAGCGTGAAAAATGACTTTCAAAACAAAACCTTGAGTGCAGACCTAAAATGACTTGAGAGAGGGGGAAACCACGGAAGTGATGGCTGGATCTTGTTGACCGGCACAGGTGGAATCACCCAATCTACGGAGGGAGAACAAGAAGAAGAAGAAGAAGAAGAAGAAGAATATGTGACTCGAGAGGGGTGGGGGTGGGGCTACAGGGTTCCCTCCGTCTTGATCGACAGTTATAACGCAGGGCGTGCTTAAAAGTAACGCCTCCGACTGTTTTATTCTGTTCTCAATATTGACTGATGCATTACGTATCAGGGTTATTATTCTGTCAGATTTCCTGCTCCGCTGGAGCAAGTTGTATCCCTCGTCAGAGGGCTCCAAACAGTAGCGTGTACATGGCGGTGTGTAACATAGCTGTGCGGGTCCGTGAGGAACAGCGTGCTGTAATCAGCGTCTAACAGCGGAAAACGAGCTCCCAGTTGAAATCCACTGAACAATGAAAGTTGTGTACAGTGAGGAGTGTATAGACATCACTAATGTCCGACGCTGTGTTGTTCGTGCTCGTAATGAAGGAAAACAAGAGATTATCAATGGAGCTACAACGACAAAGAAGTTCAATAACATACGACCAGCAGGCAAGTTCTCGCTCACAGAGTTCCTCAGTGTTTAACGTGTGGTGCATTTGGAATGCAAGCCTAGAGGTACCACCACCTGCGAGGTACTGCGAGACCCCCAGAGAACTGAAAACACGAATTCGAAGAGTTCGTCCTCATACGGAGCACCCTCTCTTTCAGCACGACAGTGGCAGACGACACACGAGACATCTGCAACAATCCGATGACGTCGGTTCGTTGCCATCGATCAACCAGCATTCATTCCCGACTTGGACCCATCCGATTTTCATGTGTTTAGAAAACTTAAGAAAGACATTCGAGGACTTTACTTCCATAGGGACGAAGCGGTTCAACCAAAGGTGAGGTTGTGGCTCCGTCAAGAAAGTAAGACGTCGTACAGTGACCGTATCAATGAACTGGTGTCTCGTTGGGGGAAATGTGTTCGTCGTCCGGATGACTATGTTGAGAAATAAATATGTCGACATGAAGGATAAAGATGTAGAATGTCAATAAAGTTCGTTTTATTTAAGAAACTGTAAGAGTTTTCATGTTAACTGTTCGGAGACATTGCTATTCAGCGCTCCGTCATAATTCAAGCTGGCGGAGCGATTGTGCTAGCGGAGCTGACCCACTGAACACCGTACTGCAAGTGAGACTGTCCAGCGAACTTTAGCTGCCGTCGGGTGTGGTGAAAACAGTAGTGTAATACGGAGAAGGCAGTGTTACCGTATGCGGGTGTTTTTCGTGGTTAGTCCGTGGTGCCCTTCTTAAGAAAAAGTTAAACACGAAAAGATACGAACATCTTTGACAGTGTGTACAGTGCAGGACCAGTTCGGAGGCGGCGATTGTTTCTATAAGCATAACAATACACCCTGTCATAAGGGTGCGTTAGTGAGGCAATATTCCTGAAATGGACTGGGCTGCCCAGAGTCCCAATCTGAAGCCAATGGAACATGTTAGGGATTCGTTAGGAGGTCGACGTCACTGCAGACCCTAGCATCCAATATTACTACGTTCTGTGGTTTCGGATTTTGAGGAAAAACGTGCTACCATTCATCCACAGACATTCACACACCACAGCGAAAGTGTCCCCAGCAGAGTTTAAGCCATCTTCAAAGCGAAAGGTGGACACACCCTAAATTAATGTCCAGTAATAGGTGTTCAGATAGTTTTGATCAGTTAGTGTATATTCCACATCTCTGTCGGTGGCGACATGCTGAGAACAGAGTAACTGAACTTAAGTGTCTCCAAACAGGCCTCAGGGAGCCCAGTGATGGCGACCAATCGCCGTGTCGTCCTCAGACGATAAGAGTGGTTTGTTGTGGATATGAAGGGGCATTTAACATTGCAGAGCGATATGAAGTGGGACAAGCATGTAATGGCAGTTGTGGGGAAGGCGGATAGTCGTCTTCGGTTCATTGGTAGAATTTTGGGAAGATGTGGTTCATCTATAAAGAAGACCACTTATAAAACACTAATACGACCTAGTCTCGAGTACTGCTCCAGCGTTTGGGATCCATATTAGGCCGCATTGAGGGAGGACATAGAAGCAATTCAGAGGCGGGCTGCTAGATTTGTTACTGGTAGGTTTGATCATCATGCGAGTGTTAACGGAAATGCTTCAGGAACTCGGGTGGGAGTCTCTAGGGGAAAGGATGCGTTCTTTCCGTGAATCGCTACTGAGGAAATTTAGAGAACCAGCATTTGAGGCTGGCTGCAGTACAATTTTTCTGCCGCCAACTTATATTTCGCGGAAAGACCACAAAGATAGGATAAGAGAGATTAGGGCTCGTACAGAGGCATATAGGCAGTCATTTTTCCCTCGCTCTGTTTGGGAGTGGAACAGGGAGAGAAGATGCTAGTTGTGGTACGACATACCCTCCGCCACGCACCGTATGGTGGATTGCGGAGTATGTATGTAGATGTAGATAGATGTAGATGTAGGTGGTCAGCACACCGCGACTCTGACCATTGTCAGTTTTCGTGACCAGAGCTGCTGCTTCCCCTTCAAGTAGCTCCTCAGCTGGCGTCACAAGGGCTGAGCGCACCGCACTTGCCACCAGGACTCAGCAGACCCCCGTACGGTGACCCATCCGAGTGGCAGCCAAGCTTCGGTGATCTGGCGGGAACAGGTGTTACCACTGTGGCAAGGCCACTGACTGAGGAGGGCAGAGTGCTAGCGTCTGGTGGGGGGAACTGACCTGACACTACCGTGGAACCCCATATACACTGTAAAACTGAACACCGTTCGGATCTTCACCGTTCGGCAAAGAATTTATTTGCAGAACTTGTTTAAGAGTGTTAAAAGATTCGTTAGAGTTTTCCTTGCCCTCCGCAAAATGCAGAGGTCAGTCTGCAGTGGCAAAGGCAGCAAGATAAACTCTGTTGTGCCATCCAGTAATTTCTGTCAAACACGTTTTAATGCGAGAGAGGGAGTAGCAAAGACTGGCGAGGGAGAGCCGAATGAACGATTTGTCGACAACAAGTCTCTTCACAATCGGCGACTCGACAGACGGGCAGCAAAGCTGATGTGGTCGGTGTAGGGGTGTGTGGGCAAGAGAACCGAGGGGCAGTGCCAGTGGGGGGGTGGGGGCGGGGGAATGGAGGGGGGAGGGAATTATTTATGAGTCGCGTTGTCGCTTCGGAGTCTTCCATTATTTGTTCACCTCTTCGGCGGACGCTAAATATTTGAGTCGCAACGGCCGGGCGGCCACGAAATATTCACGGCGCTGTCGCCGGTTCCGTGGGAAACAAATTACCGGCCCGCAGCCTTGTCACCTTGTGATGTCGGCTGAAACATTCAGCGCCGCGCAACCGGCGGCACGGCGCGGCCTGGCGTGACCGCTCGCTCTGCGGCCTGCGGTCCTGTAATTAATGCCGCGCGTATTGCGCGGCCCGCCGCGTGTCAAGAATCCCACCGCCGCCGCTGCCGAACAGAGCTACTTATAGCCGCGAGCTGCACAAACAGAATTACAAGCCGCGTTCTGCCCGGGGCCAGTTGCCACCCGGTTAACGTTTCATGCAAAGCGGCCGTCAGTCGAAGAATATACCCGATGACCGCGGCGTTCCGAAAACGAGGTAAGAGAGTCAAGGACAAGTGCACGGAATGGGGCGAGATAACACATCACCTGATTTGCAATGGGTGTCACAAGTCATCGGATAGCGATATGCATTTGTACACGAGGTACTGTATGAAAGAACAGTACGCTGACGGAGCTGAGATTTCTACACTACTGGCCATTAAAATTGCTACACCACGAGGAGAACGTGCTACAGACGCGAACTTTAACCGACAGGAAGAAGATGCTGTGATATGCAAATGATTAGCTCTTCAGAGCATTCACACAAGGTTGGCTCCGGTGGCGACACCTACAACGTGCTGACATGAGGAAAGTTTCCAACCGATTACTCATACACAAACAGCAGTTGACCGGCGTTGCCTGGACGGCACTTTGAACAGTTGACGTTACATTTCAGATGTGTTACGACCCGTGACTCTACCCTTCATTCGATCCCTGCGAAACCCTACATTTCAGCAGGATAATGCACGACCGCATGTTGCAGGTCCTGTACGGGCCTTTCTGGATACAGAAAATGTTCGACTGCTGCTCTGGCCAGCACATTCTCCAGATCTCTCACCAATTGAAAACGTCTGGTCAATGGTGGCCGAGCAACTGGCTCGTCACAATACGCCAGTTACTACTCTCGATGAACTGTGGTATCGTGTTGAAGCTGCATGGTCAGCTGTACCTGTACACGCCATCCACGATCTGTTTGACTGAATGCCCAGGCGTATCAAGGCCGTTATTACGGTCAGAGGTGGTTGTTCTGGGTACTGATTTCTCAGAATCAATGCACCCAAATTGCGTGAAAATGTAATCACATGTCAGTTCTAGTATAATATATTTGTTCAATGAATACCCGTTTATCATCTGCATTTCTTCTTGGTGTAACAATTATAATGGCCAGTAGTGTACTACGCGTAGTAGTCACACACCTCAGTGTTGCGCATGGGAAGTCGAGCTCCGCTCGCGGTGATGCCTAGCTGTACCTCACAGAGATACAGGGTGTTTCAAAAATGACCGGTATATTTGAAACGGCAATAAAAACTAAACGAGCAGCGATAGAAATACACCGTTTGTTGCAATATGCTTGGGACAACAGTACATTTTCAGGCGGACAAACTTTCGAAATTACAGTAGTTACAATTTTCAACAACAGATGGCGCTGCAAGTGATGTGAAAGATATAGAAGACAACGCAGTCTGCGGATGCGCCATTCTGTACGTCGTCTTTCTGCTGTAAGCGTGTGCTGTTCACAACGTGCAAGTGTGCTGTAGACAACATGGTTTACTCCTTAGAACAGAGGATTTTTCTGGTGTTGGAATTCCACCGCCTAGAACACAGTGTTGTTGCAACAAGACGAAGTTTTCAACGGAGGTTTAATGTAACCAAAGGACCGAAAAGCGATACAATAAAGGATCTGTTTGAAAAATTTCAACGGACTGGGAACATGACGGATGAACGTGCTGGAAAGGTAGGGCGACCACGTACGGGAACCACAGAGGGCAACGCGCAGCTAGTGCAGCAGGTGATCCGACAGCGGCCTCGGGTTTCCGTTCGTCGTGTTGCAGCTGTGGTCCAAATAACGCCAACGTCCACGTATCGTCTCGTGCGCCAGAGTTTACACCTCTATCCATACAAAATTTTAACGCGGCAACCCCTCAGCGCCGCTACCATTGCTGCACGAGAGACATTCGCTAACTATATAGTGCACAGGATTGATGACGGCGATATGCATGTGGGCAGCATTTGGTTTACTGACGAAGCTTATTTTTACCTGGACGGCTTCGTCAATAAACAGAACTGGCGCATATGGGGAACCGAAAAGCCCCATGTTTCAGTCCCATCGTCCCTGCATCCTCAAAAAGTACTGGTCTGGGCCGCCATTTCTTCCAAAGGAATCATTGGCCCATTTTTCAGATCCGAAATGATTACTGCATCACGCTATCTGGACATTCTTCGTGAATTTGTGGCGGTACAAACTGCCTTAGACGACACTGCGAACACCTCGTGGTTTATGCAAGATGGTGCCCGGCCACATCGCACGGCCGACGTCTTTAATTACCTGAATGAATATTTCGATGATCGTGTGATTGCTTTGGGCTATCCGAAACATACAGGAGGCGGCGTGGATTGGCCTCCCTATTCGCCAGACATGAACCCCTGTGACTTCTTTCTGTGGGGACACTTGAAAGACCAGGTGTACCGCCAGAATCCAGAAACAATTGAACAGCTGAAGCAGTACATCTCATCTGCATGTGAAGCCATTCCGCCAGACACGTTGTCAAAGGTTTCGGGTAATTTCATTCAGAGACTACGCCATATTATTGCTAGGCATGGTGGGTATGTGGAAAATATCGTAATATAGAGTTTCCCAGACCGCAGCGCCATCTGTTGTTGACAACTGTAACTACTGTAATTTCGAAAGTTTGTCCGCCTGAAAATGTACTGTTGTCCCAAGCATATTGCAACAAACAGTGTATTTCTATCGCTGCTCGTTTAGTTTTTATTGCCGTTTCAAATATACCGGTCATTTTTGAAACACCCTGTACAAAGGTGCACCTCAGAGACCGAGAACAGAAGAGAGTTTCTGCTGTAATAAATGTTTGTGTGTTTTCTTAGGGGGGAGGGTTTAAATTATGGGCTACTTTATTTGTGATAAGATCCAGTGCAATCTCCAGTCGAGGTCACCTGTACACAGACACCGTGACCCTTACATCATCCATGTGAAAAGGTTTACAATGTGATTACGGCCGCACGACGAGAATTAACAGGCTTCGAGCGCGGCAATGGTAGTTGCAGCTAGGCGCATGGGACATTCTACTTTGGAAATCGTTAAAAAATTCAGTATTCCAAGATCCATAGTGCCAAGAGTGTGCCAAGAACAGCACATTTCAGGCGTTACCCCTCGCCACGGACAAAGCACTGGCCGACGGCCTTTACATAACGACCGAGAGCAGCAGTGTTTGCCTAGAGTTGTCAGTGCTAACAGACAAGAAATACTGCATGAAATAACCGCAGAAATCGATGTGGTGCGTGCGACGAACGCATCCTTTAGCACATTTGGCGTTAATGAGCTGTGGCAGCAGACGACCGTCGCGACTGCCTTTGCTAAGTGTACGACATCCCCTCCAGCGCTCTATGTGATTACTCTGCTATTCTCAACAAAGTGCCTGGCAGAGGGTTCAATGAAGCACCTTCAAACTGTCTCTCTACCGTTCCACTCTCGAACGGCGCTTGGGGAAAATGAGCACTTACGTTTTCCTGTGCGAGCCCCGATTTCTCTTATTTTATCGTGATGATCGTTTCTCTCTATGTAGATGTGTGCCAACAGAATGTTTCCGCAATCGGAGGAGAAAACTGGTGATTGAAATTTCATGAGACTATCCCGTCGCAACGAAAAACGCCTTTGTTTTAATGACTGCCACACCAATTCACGTATCATGTCTGTAGCACTATCTCCCCTACTTCGCGATGATACAAAACGAGCTGCCCTTGTTTTTACTTTTTCGATGTCATCCGTCAGTCTCATCTGATGCGGATCCCACACCGCACAGCAATATTACAGAATAGGGCGGACAAGCGTGGTGTAAGCAGTCTCTTTAGTAGACCTGTTGCACCTTCTAAGTGTTCTGCCAATGAATCGCAGTCTTTGGTTGGCTCTACCCACAACATTATCAATGTGATCGTTCCAATTTAGGGTATTTGTAATTTTAATCCCTTAGTTGAATTTACAGCCTTCATATTTTTGTGAATTATCACGTAATCGAATTTTAGCTGATTTCTTTTAGTACTCATGTGAATAACTGCACACTTTTCTTTATTCAGGGTCAATTGCCACTTTTCGCACCATACAGATATATTATCTAAATTATTTTGCAATTCGTTTTGATCATCTGATGACTTTACAAGACGGTAAATGGAAGCATCATCTGCATACAATATGACACGGCTACTGAGATTGTCTCCTACATCGTCAATATAGATCAGGAACAATAGAAGGCCTATAACACTTCCTGCCTTGGGTTGCGGCGGATATTATTTCTGTTTTACTCGATGACTTTCCGTCTATTACTACGAACTGTGACCTTTCTGACAGGAAATCACGAATCCAGTCGTAGGCACACAGTTTGGTAAGAAAACGCTTGTGAGGAACGGTGCCGAAAACCTTCTGGAAATCTAAAAATGTGGAATCAATTTGACATCCCCTGTCGGTAGCACTCATTACTTCATGAGTGTGAAGAGCTAGTTGTGTTTCACAAGAACTATCTTTCTGTGAGCGTGCGGTTGTATATAATATGGAGCTATTGTATAAGCATACTCTGAGAGGAACCTGCCTGGTACACAATTTGGTCCGGAAAACTTGCTTTCATTAAGTGATTCAAGCTGCTTTGCGACACCGAGGCTATCTATTTCTATAGTTTTCATCTTGGCCGTTGTTCTTGGTTGGAATTCAGGAAGATTTACTTCGTCTTCTTTGGGGGAGGAGTTTCGGAAAATCGTGTTTAATAACTCTGCCTTAGTGGCGCTGTCATCAGTGACTTCAGCGTTGTTATCACAACAGTTGGATCCTAGACGACTGGAAAACGGCGGCCTGGTTGGATGAGTCCCTATTTCAGTCGGTAAGAGCTGATGGTAGAGTTCGAATGTGGCACAGACTCCATGAAGCCATGAACCCAAGTAGTCAACAATGCACTGTGCAAGCTAGTGGTGGTTCCATAATGGTGTTGGTTGTGTTTCCATGGAATGGATTGGCAATGGTTATGTCTGGCTACTTGGAGACCATTTGCAGCTCTTCATGGACTTCATGTTCCCAAACAAAGACAGAGTTTTTATAGATGATAATGCGCCATGTCACTGGACCACAGCTGTTCGCGATAGTGATTAGTTTGAAGAACATTCTGGTCAATTCGAGTTATACAGTTTGTAACGCCGGAAATGCATATCCTCCTATTTCCATCTATTGTACTATAATTTTTTTTCCTGGTTTTGTTACCTCAAGATATGACATTTCTGTCTCTTTATATATTGTAATTGTTTTACTGTTTGTATATATATATTTATGCATTTATCTTGGTTTGTTTTGTGAATATTATTTGTATTTATACGCTGGGTCTGGCCTAGGGAAAACTATGCTATCGAACGAATACATCGATAGGTCGTGTGAAGAACCAAAGTGTTTAGGATCTTTGGTAGGGTTAACTCTGTCGCGTGGAGCGCGGGCAAAGAGAGAGTCTGGCTGGGGTGGTGCAGTGGAGCAGGTGTGTTGTGTGACGCTCCCGCGAGTAGCCGCGCCTTCGGGGTTTGGCAGCATGTAATTGCGCTCGACTTGCGATGATAGTTTCTGACATGGTGTCGCGGACGGGAAGCATTAACTGCCGCACATCAAGAGCCTGTTTCGTCTGGTGACCGTGTCGAGAAGAAGGCGCGCCAACATCCAGCTTCTGCAACAGCGACTGCCGACAATGAGTGACTGTAGCCACCTCCTCGATCGACGGCTTCAAACCTTCAATCAACCAGCAAGGAAGACTGGAAGCACGTAAAGTTTTAGAACTGTATGGCAGACCTCAGCTTTTCAAACTTTTAAAATGGTTGCATCACAAAATTACAGCAACTTAGCATGAACCTTTGTTGCTCATTGTCCCAATTGCATTACCAAGCAGGGTCCCTTCCTTTTCCCAAATGAACCCGAGTGTCGTTGAAATTCAAACGCCAGCATCATTCGATTTAACTGCTTTAATTTTAAAGTTCAGTTAAGGTATTCACAGCTGGCTACAATATTTAGATTACACAAGCACAAATTAAGAGTGCGAGTTTTGTTACCGTATTTTAGCTTACCTGTGATTGCAGCTCAGTTTGGTACGTACTAAATTTTACTATTGTTAATTGTTCAGAATCATTTAATTCAAGTTCAAAGTTAAATCTCTTATTTCTAAATTGCATAGATTCAAGTAGCTTTTGAAATGATTGTTGAGGTAGTCCAAGACTAACCGTA